>NW_017731442.1:2445371-2486495 GCF_001890085.2 Hipposideros armiger
TATTTCTTTTAACAGCCTCATCTTCCACCCAGGTCTGCAAAGCCTATCAACTTTACCTTTACAAGGTACCTTCCAACAGCCCTCTCCCATAGTCTCTCCACGGACCCTTGTGCCGGCCTCAACTGGTCTCACTCTACATGTCCTTCCATGTTTGCTGTCAGTTACCTTAGAGCAGATTTCTGATGCTGTCACACTGGGGCTTAAATCCTCCTGAAGCTGCACTACCAAAATATAAAGTCAAGCTCATAATCATGACATTTGAGAGACCATTGTCCATTTCTACTGAGATGTTTATTTGCCAACAGATGCTTCTTATCAAGTGTCTACTTTATTGGTCATAAAATGGAATCAGATGAGTTCACTTACATTTATTTTTTAAATTTTAATTGAAATTTTATTTGACCCCTTTCAAGATTTCATTTGGAGGTGCTCAGGAAAAATGCATATATGCTAGTATTGTAACAACTTTCTTTTAAATAGTAAAAGCATCATATACATACTCATTCCTAATCCTCAAACTTGTAAGGAAATACAGTACATTAACCAGGTAACATCACAGAACTTTGAAGAGGCTCACTTTGGTTACAGAAGTCATTGGGCGCTCAGGTAGCCGGCAGAGGACTTGACCCACATTGGGCCTCCATGTTCTATGGCATGTCATTATGTAACACAGCCATGCATGCAAAACACAGAATGAGAAGCCTGCAGAGGGGTAAACAGCTCCTTCTGAGACTCCACAGTGCATATCAGAAAGTAGAACACACTACACCAAATAAGTAACACACACATCAACAAACCAGAGCCAGCCGTGGAGAATTCCTGACAGCCTAATCCTAAGCCACAAGGTTGGACCTGATCCCTCCTGGGAAGTGAGTAAGGCTGGGCCCTCTTGTTCATAATTACCCTGTTGAAACTCTGTCCAGCAGCACAACCCAGTCCAACCTCATGTGATAAACAATTCCATTCCTGGCCCAGTGCTGGCCACTGCATGGAATAAGCTGGTGGTCACTTCCCTTCTTTGGGTCATAGGGCAAATAACTGTGTTTCTCAAAGCATAAGCCCCTGATTAGCCACATCAGAATCACTGGGACTTATTAAAAAGGCACATTTCTGAGCCCCGTTCACAGAGACTCTGAGTCAATGATTCTGCGGTGGTGCCCTGAGATTTGTTTTTGTTTCTGTTTTTTTGGCTGAGCCATCCTGCCACCTATTGGCAGCTCAGAGGCAGCTCAGCTCTGCCTGGGAATTGAACCACTGTTGCTCAGAGCTCAAACTCTTGAGCGAGCTCTTAATCAACTGAGCCACTCAATCGGCCCTTGCATTTTTTTAATTTACATTTTTTTTAAAAGATTATTTTGGGGAATTGGGGAAGGAGAATAGCCAAGTTGCTGTTTTTCAATCTTAGTTGTAAAGGGCGCAGCTAGCTCAGCTCCAAGTCCAGTCACCATCCGGCTTCCGTTGAGCAGCCCAGCTGCAGCTCAGCTTTAGTGCAGCTCACTGGCCCATGTGGGAATGGAACCAGCAACCCTGTTGCTCAGAGCTCGTGTTCTTAACCAACTGAGCCACTTAGCCGGCCCAATTTACATTTTTTATTATATGAGACATTTATGTAGTTCCAAAGCTAAAACTGTGAGAAGTCTAGCTTCCATGCTTGTCCACTCTACCCTGTTGTTCTCTACCTTCTGCTATAGGTAGCCGTTTTAGTAATTTTTGGTTTATCTTTCCATTGTTTCTTTGGATGATATAAGCAAATATGATTGTGTATACACACATACAGATACACACATACAAACCAGCATTTTTTTTTTTTTACAGGCTCTGAATATACATTAAAGTTTGGGGACCAGGCTCTAGAATCAGACATGATTTACTGGATATGTGACCTTGGAAAATTGACTTAAATTCTCAGGTTCTTCCTCTACAAAATGGGAGTTATTATTTTATAAAAGCTCAATATGATTAGTACTCAATAAATGGAGACTATTACTATTAATATCATTATTAATTAAACAAATATTTAATGAATATCTATTATGAGTCAGGAACTGTTCTAGGCACTGCAAATAAATATACAAAACAAAGTCCCAGCTCTGAAGGAATTTATATTCTAATGTGGAGTGAGGGAGACAATAATATATAAAACAGCATTAGGTGGCAATGCATGATAAGAAGAAAGATAAGGCTTGAATAAGAGAATAGCACATTGGTGGATGTGGCATTCTCTTTAATATAGGTAACCAGGGATGGCTTGCTGATTTATGTGGTATTTCAGCAGAGACCTGAATGAAATGAAGAATGAGCCATGAAAGATCTAGGGCAAGAGAGTACTAGGCAGAGGAAACTGCAAGTGTAAAGGCCCTGAGGTAGGAATGTGCTTTGTATGTTCATGGAACAAGGAAGGCCATGTAACTAGTACCAGAAAGGCACAAGGGGTAAGAGCATAGGAGATAAAGTCAGGGAGGTAACCAGAGGCTTGATCATGTTAGGTGTAGCCAGCCATGGTAAGGACTTTGGAACATATTCGTTATGATGGGAAGCTACTGAGGGGTTTTGAGCAGAGAAGAAATGTGATTCAAGTTTTCAAAGGATCACTCTATTTCTATGTGGATAAAAAACTGAAAATGGCACAATGGCAAACACAGGGTGATCAGTCAGAAGACTACTACAGCAATTCAGATGAGAGGGAATAGTGCCTTCATCAAGAGTAGAAAAAGTGGAGATGGAAAGAAATTATTGGATTCTAGATTTATTCTGGAGGTGGTGCAGACAGATTTGCCAATGGATTGGATGTGACGTATAAGATAAAAAGAGAAGTCAAGAATGATTTCAAGGTTTTTGGCCTTAGTCAGATGGGTAAATAGAAATGCTATTTGCTGAGATGTGGGATATGGAAGGACAGGCATGTTTGGGGAGAGTGTAATCATCAAGAACTGTTCTGGCCATGCTACTAGACATCCAAACGAAGGTGCTGAAAAGGCAGCTGCCTTCTACAACTCTGGAGTTTAGGGAGAAGTAATCATCATTAGTATCCACTTTATTTCCATTTCCCAGGAGACAGATTACAGTGTATTAAGGCATTTTCCAGCTCAAATATTGTCTGGCCCTGCATGATCTGGCTCCTGGAGGTTCCTGGATGAACTTCAGGTAAAAGGGGTAACGGCTAGAAAGAGCAATGTCTACTGCTGCTGAAGTCTAAAAATAAAGTAGTTTTGAGGCAGGAGGTGATAAATGGCCTCTTGTAGCCCAATACCTACCATAGCATCCTAGGAGGCAATGGGCATTTCTCTTGTTTAGTGAGAGATCAAGGCAGACCAAAAGCTACCTACCATTTCAAAACTGTCTGCCTGAAAAGCACAGATACAGGGACTCTATTGTGACAAAGTGGAGTTGGTGAGAGAGGCTGAGATATGTGTACTAGTAGTTCCACAGGATATCAGAGTCAAGCATGTGACAAGCTAAGTAAAGTGTGGTAAGCAGCTGCACCCATCCTTTTCAGAAGCGTATGTCCTAGATGGAGTTGGGTACCCCTCCTCCATGGTTCCCTAATAGGCAGCATATGTCTGTATTATCATTTACAGTAAGCCCCCGACTTACGAACATTCAAGTTGCGAACTTTCACAGATACNAGAGGGAAAAATACTTACTTTCCTCCCCTATGCTAGTAAGATGTTCTTTTCCCCCAAAGTTACTTTTGCTCCAGACTCTAAAGAGCAGGCTCTATATCTCCACTCTTCCTTAAGCTATGTACTAAAGAAAGTTATGAGTATTAATTAGGTTGAAAGCTATGAAATTTTGTTTTTTCTAACATGGTCAAATAATGACAATTCCATATGGTTCAACCTAATCTGGCATTAACAGATTTCCATAGACTCTAGCTCCAGGGCATAATATCCCAACACACCAATTTTCCATAAAAAGAGCATGGGAATAAAATTAGGAAAAGGGAGTGAGGTACTTTTTGCCCCAACAGAGGATACCCTAACAGAATAAATTTCACATACGTTTAGTTATTAGTCTACATTTTTACTGACAAAGTCACATTTGATTAGAGCTTTAGTTTTTAAAATCCTTTCAAGCATTTATTGCATCAAAACCCAACAAATTTGTGAAAAGGATAGTTTATGGAAGAGAAAATGATGTTGGAAAGGACCTACTCATAGTCAAGTGGCCAGAGAGAAGTAAAGCTGGACTCAAACCCAGGTCCTCTTTTTCCTAGTCTACCTCTCGTAAGTTAATCTTTTAAATCAATGGCTCCTAATTTTTTCCCTATTACCACAGTATTTACAGAAAAATCTTATTCCCATAAGTAATATTTCTTATTTCTGGCAGTGAGTCTCCAAAATAATGAAGAGGAGAGGAACATCCAGCTCTACACCCACCTCCCCAAGATGGGAGTAGGGGAACATAGTCTGAAAAAACAAAACAAAACAAAACCCTGGAGATTCTCACATGCTTCTCCCTACTTTCCCACTGTGCTACTCCCAGCCCCCAGTCACTCTTTTAATAGTCCAAGAATCACTGGTTTCACAGTTATATGCCAGCCAACTATCAAAAAAATTTTTTGCATGGGTAGTAAGCCATGTTTTTCTCCGTTCTGGAAAACTATCACTTACCAACATCCTTTCGAATTCTATACAGAAGAAGATGTCCTTGTTTGGTTCCAACAAGAAGCCATTCCTCTGGAAAAGAAAAGAGATATGAGAAGTTAATCAGCTTTAGTAAGACCCTGTTTCTTTATCTGGAGGTTATAATCAGAATCAAAGAGTCAAGAAAATGAGTTGTTGGCAAAGATTAGGGAAGGCATTTTTTGCAGAGGAAATAACATGAACTACAGTTTAGAGGGAGGAAAACACAAAGCTGGGAGAGAAGCATGGAACAGACTCTTCCCCACAGCCTTCAGAAGGGACCACCCCTGCCGACATGTTGATCTCAGACTTCCGGCCCCCAGAAATGTGAGACAATACATTTCGATAGTTTAGGCCACCCAGTTTCCGGTAGTTTGTTATGGCAGCCCTTGCAAACAAATACAGCTNGCGGTTTGAGTCCCGGCCCGAGCTGAGCAGCCACTGAGCTGCTAACAGGTGGCAGGATGGCTCAGCTTAAAGAAAAAAAATCCCACTCACCATCCCCCTAATCTCATCAGAAAGATCTTTAAGTGCTGAGAAGCTGTCAAGCTCATGAGGTCAGTACAAGTTTTCTGCAATTTTCTCTTGAAAGCTCTAATTTTATCACTAGCAACAAATACTGCCAGCTGTTTTCTTTGAAGTGCCAGACTCCATTTGCTCATTTCTGAGAAAACATCTACCAAGTACTCAAGTGGTCTGAAAAGCCACGGTCTGTCAGTCATTCTTTTAAGCAAAAGTGATGCTCCAGGAAAAAAGTGGCCAGTTCAGCTCGTAACTGAAACACTCGCAGAAGTAGTTTTTCAAACCAACAGAGCCACTGGGCTTCATGCCTCAGCACCCAGCAGAGGACGTTATATGTGCTTCCCATTACATCATAGAGATTATTAAAAAGGTGTGTCCTCAAAGGTGAAGATATAATAAAATTCATAATTTTTACTGCCTCACAAAAAACATTCATAAGTGAAACTAGCTTTAACAAAACCAAAACCAAAACCACTGCGAGTGCATGCTAGAGAACACAACTACTAGTACAGTTTGGTACTGACAAGTTTGCTGACCACTGTCTTGAACTTGCGCTAAGGGGCCGGCTGTTTTAGCTACCATTGCTTTTGTACCATCAGTGCAAATGCCAATAAATGTCAGTGAAAAAAAATATAACGTTTTAGTGTTACCATGAACTTAGTTTTGACTTGTGGATTCTCTGAAAGGATCCTGGGGACCCCCTGGAGTTTATAGACCACATTTTGAGAACCATTGCTCTAGGGCAATAGCAACACTGAAGTAAACCTAAACTTGTTAAGACCGCAGATGTGAACTAATCTAACTTCTATGTTTAAGATATGAGTAGAATGAGGCCTAGAGATATTTTTGAGCCCCAAGCGGAGGGCTCAGGTCAAATCAGAACCCATGTCCCCTTAATCCCAGTCTTTCCATGACATCTTATTACCCTCTCCCTTTCCTCAGAAAGACAATCTAGTTGCAGTTTAAAATCCTGTTTAAGTTTGAAATATCTCAAATTTAAAGACGAGTTAGTTCTATGGCTGATTCACTGAGGCCCAGGTCCATTTCTGGCCCACAAACAGACCAAAGCTGGGCCAGAACGAACCTGTTTTCTAAGGTACAGGAAGAAGTGAAGTCTTGAATCAGAGTTTGATTTCCTAATTGTCTAGGTTAATATTGCTAGTCAAGTAACCTATGGGGAAGTTGAGGCCCAAGAAGATTAACTAACTTGTCAAAGGTGACATAGTGAATTGATCACAAGGCAAGGAACAGTCACCACCAGGGTTCCAAGTCAGATTAACACTGATATTATCAGCTTGAGTATACCACTGGGTTGTCGGAAAAGTCAGGACGTATTTTTTCTGTTTTTCGTTGCAAAATGCATCATGACTTTTCCAACAACCCAATATGTTGAAATGCTTATTTTTATAATCTAGTTTTCAATTCCTTACTACTTACACAAACGGTATATTAAATTTGTGAAAACGATAGTTTACTGTGGTATTTAGTATTTGATGGCACAAAGAACTGATTATCTATTAGGAGAAAAGAATATTAGGCTCTCTCATCTCCCCATCCTGCACAGTGTCTGATCCCACAGTAGATAGTCAAAACATAGCTGCTGAATGATGAATAAAATCCAAGACAAGCTTAATTTTCAAATCACAGACTTGATACATGTCACAGAATGCAAATATTCTACCTCTGACAACTAAAAATTTAAAGCAAGGGCCACCAAGTNCAAGAAATGGCTTTCAAAGCTACTTACATTAGGGGGCTCCAACAAGAGAAAGGAAACCCCCTGTAGATTTTGTACAAACCCATAGCAAGGATTTCTTTTCTAGCAAAGCAAGCAAAATAATTTCACTTGGGCCTCCTATCTAGCTGTAGTTATGAAGATTTAGTTACTTTAAAAGTTCTTCTCTCAACCGAGAAACTAAAACAATTCTACCATTTGGGCCCTGGGCTGAATAGTAGAGAGCGTGAGGCAAGTTTCTGGTCCTCTGCTTGTCAAGACAAGGCCTCACTGCTGGCTCCCACGACACTGTGGCTTTTCACACAAGGCACTGAATAGTCCAGCTGTGATCTCTTACCTGCTTCTCACCACTTCCCACTGCACATCCTAAGTCTGGCCAGAAATCAGGGCCTTTGCTTAAGCTGTTTCCTTTGCCTATAATGCTCTGCCTACACTCTGTTTCTGTCAAAATTCTAATCATCCACTGGATAATGCGGTCCCTCCCACAACACTTTTCATAGATCATCACACTGTATCACAATTACTTTTTGTCATTTCAGTCTTCAAACTCAGAACATAAATTTCAAAGGTAGAGACCATGTCTCATTCAACCTGGTATCCCCAATGCCTAGAGGAGGGCTCAATAAATATTTGTTTGATGAATGCATGAAGTGACACTCCTTGGAGAACAGGGCTCAATTTTATGAGGGATGCTGTGGCCTTTATTACCTGTTGTACCCTGCTATGTCTGGTTTGGACCATGTGGGTTTCACTGTTAAGTAATGACTATCAAATTAACCATGAAAGAGTTAATTAAGTTTTTTGACACATGAAATATAAACATAACCCCTTTTCTTACCTAACAAGCTGACCAGAATCTTAAACTGGGAAACCACATGGATCTGGAAAACAGCAAGTCATTAGGGTCAATTAAACATTTCTGACAAGGTTTAGTAAATGTTCATTTAACTACAGTACTGAAAAGGGACTAAAGAGCCTATACCAATGACAGGGATCTAATGTCTATTTATGTGCAATCACAATTTCTGCTTGTGAAAGGGGATCTCAGGCACATGATGGATTGACAGAGATCCTTGCATAAATGGAAGGACACAGAGCAAAGGATTCAAAGAGTTCATAAATAATGTTACCAAAGTTCCAGTTTTGACAAGGTTTCATGAAAGTCCAATATTCTTGTAGCCACCACCATCACTGCTTACCTGCTGAATCTTTTTGGAGAAGTTCTTATTGGATTTCTCTAGTGTCACTTCAAACCTGTTGCAGCCTATGGAAAAGAAATAAACATTCACAGTTCCAAACATAGGGATACATTCAAAAACAACTAAAACAAAAAATGCTGCTCCATACTGTTCTCCTACATGAATCTTAAAATTTCCTAAAAAGACCAGAAGTCGGAGATCTAAAATTGCCGACTGTTTTTATTGCATATAATAAGTTGCTTTCAACTCCAATTTTAGAACAGAGGGTTTCATGCACTTCCACTTGGCTTAGCAGAAAGGATCACACCACAGAAGTTTACTGAAGCTGCAAGGTACTTATGAGTCTGAAGATCTTATCCTACAAAAGAGTACCTTGGCAAAGTGTTTCACAGAAAGAGTATAAAAAGTAACAGTCAAATGTAAGAGCCCAAGCAATGAAACCCAGCCCAAAGCATCCTTAGATCTAGACCCAACTAAATCCCAGCAGCTACCCTATGTTCTGCATCACTCAGAGCAAACACTCAACACCATCCCCAGAGCTAAAGCAATTGAATGCATCTACACTTACTGCCACTTTCAGGTGATGCTACATCTGTTGGCACTGTTGCAAAAAAGGGGAAGAGTTATATAGCATAAAAACACGTGAAGCCAGNGGGAATAGTGCCTTCATCAAGAGTAGAAAAAGTGGAGATGGAAAGAAATTATTGGATTCTAGATTTATTCTGGAGGTGGTGCAGACAGATTTGCCAATGGATTGGATGTGACGTATAAGATAAAAAGAGAAGTCAAGAATGATTTCAAGGTTTTTGGCCTTAGTCAGATGGGTAAATAGAAATGCTATTTGCTGAGATGTGGGATATGGAAGGACAGGCATGTTTGGGGAGAGTGTAATCATCAAGAACTGTTCTGGCCATGCTACTAGACATCCAAACGAAGGTGCTGAAAAGGCAGCTGCCTTCTACAACTCTGGAGTTTAGGGAGAAGTAATCATCATTAGTATCCACTTTATTTCCATTTCCCAGGAGACAGATTACAGTGTATTAAGGCATTTTCCAGCTCAAATATTGTCTGGCCCTGCATGATCTGGCTCCTGGAGGTTCCTGGATGAACTTCAGGTAAAAGGGGTAACGGCTAGAAAGAGCAATGTCTACTGCTGCTGAAGTCTAAAAATAAAGTAGTTTTGAGGCAGGAGGTGATAAATGGCCTCTTGTAGCCCAATACCTACCATAGCATCCTAGGAGGCAATGGGCATTTCTCTTGTTTAGTGAGAGATCAAGGCAGACCAAAAGCTACCTACCATTTCAAAACTGTCTGCCTGAAAAGCACAGATACAGGGACTCTACTGTGACAAAGTGGAGTTGGTGAGAGAGGCTGAGATATGTGTACTAGTAGTTCCACAGGATATCAGAGTCAAGCATGTGACAAGCTAAGTAAAGTGTGGTAAGCAGCTGCACCCATCCTTTTCAGAAGCATATGTCCTAGATGGAGTTGGGTACCCCTCCTCCATGGTTCCCTAATAGGCAGCATATGTCTGTATTATCATTTACAGTAAGCCCCCGACTTACGAACATTCAAGTTGCGAACTTTCACAGATACGAACGGACCTCACATTACGAACATTTGTAGATGCGAACAAATCGCAGAAGTAGCTCACGGGTGTAAGCTCAGGTGTGGGCCACATTCTATCTTGCTCTCCATCCCCTATTGCTGATGATCCTTCATCTCCACCATGTCCCACCTACCCTCCCTCCTCCAGTTGGTAACTCCCTTCTTGTCAGTTCACTCCATGCAATCCCCTATATGCCAGTTGTTGTACTGTACTGTACCACCATTTTAAGGTAACTGTAAAAGTAAAAATAGTTTATTTACAGTATTTTTATGTGTGTTTAGATTTTTTATGCTTTACATTGTATATTTGTGTCCAAGGTGTATAAGACTCACTTTATCGGACTTACGAACGAATCCGACTTACGAACATTCTCCTGGAACGGAACTCGTTCATAAGTTGGGGATTTACCGTATTTTATGTCATAATCTGTTTATGTCTTTGTCCCCCTGTGTGTCCTAGAAGCACAGGCACTGTGTCTTAGTCATCCTTGTATTCCTGTCCCTAGCAGAAAGACTAGTCCATGCAGACATAATACATATTTGATGAAGAAATCGGGGAATAAGTCCCTTTGGGCAGTGTCAGGTCTTTGGGCAGTGTCAGGAGAAAAAAAAATTTTCTCCTCTATTTTTAATTCTTACTGAGAGCACTTAATGACAGAAAATAGAGGCTTACTTGAGCAATCTGGAGGAAGCAGGATTCTCTCCTTAGCTCAAAGGACTAGGACAGTTTACTGTAGAGGTATGATTTTAAAAGAGGCCAAAGGCTGCTAAAGACAGGAAGACGGCACATTAACATGAAGATCTGTCATGAAAGCACCCTGAAGAAGAGGCTATGTAGAACTCTGCAGGACTGACTGGGCGGCACTGTCCACAGATGATGGACAACATGCCAGCCACCACCAAGATTCCACCAGGTCCATCACGGGTACTTAGCTCAGTATGAGATCTGATTAGGGGTCCTGAGCCACCTTTTTAAGGCCCTTGATTTCTAGTACCTAGACATTATCAGGAAATACTGAAATTATTTGTTTGGTCTTTGGTGGCTGCTAGGCACAATTACTCATAGATAAGAGCATAATGTTCATAGTTAAGAGTCAAGGTTTAGACTCCTGAAACCTTTTGTATTCCGGAGTGTACTAGAAATAAGAGGGGCCTGACCCTGCTTTCTGCTCTGGCCACTCGCCAGAGGATTATGCAAGTTTTTATGGGTTCGATTTCATGACAGCCTGGAGTGATGCTCCTCCACCTACAGTTAGGTAACCTGGGCACTTTGAATATAAGGCAATCAACTATTTGACTAGATTAAGAGTTTAGAATAACAACGTGAGTTCCCTACAATAATGAGAAGTGAATGATTCATCACTACGGAAAAAAACCCGCATATGGTATTAACTAGTTCAATTTCCGACCCCCGCCATCACCCACTCCCCAAATAATCACTACAACAATCATCTGGGTAAGTTCAACTCCCTGACAAGCTGTATACGTCCCACTGCTTGTGCCTCCAAACTAGAGACTTCTTGGGAATCGAAATAAGCCAAAGCTGAGTACAATTAATAAGGAAAGCTCAACTTCCAACTCTGCACCAAGAACAAGGGCAGGTGGAACGTCCCTAAAATGCCTGGGTCCCTGGATATCGCCAAAACGGCCCCACCTCCCTCGCTGTCCACAATGCTTTGCACTTCTTCATCCCAGTGCACTCGCCGACAGCAGCCCATGCAGCCAAACGCCCATCCACTTCCCCCGTCTCAGTCCCTTGGTCTTTTGGCTCACCCCAGGCAGCCAGACAGTCGATCTGCAGAGGCAGCTTTTCTAAGATCGGCACCGGCTCGAAAGCGTCATGCATGGCGACGAGCAGAGTCGCCCCGACAGTCTCACCCTGAGCGTACCAGGCCGGGCTCGGGGCTAGAACTAGGCTAAAAGAGGGCCGCCCAGAATCCAGCCGAGAACCCCAACTACAGGCCCTTGAACAACAGAGCCATCAACACCGGACTTCCTGCTGTCTAAGCCCACCCCTTCCGCAACTGAAGTCCCGCCCCTTCCGCCCCGGCTCCTAACGCACCTTCAAGGAAGGGTGCATCAGTGCTTGGGTGTCTATTTCACCCAGAGACCCAGTTTCTCCATTGTGAAGTCCGAGTAGCCATGGGATTAACACGGGGAGGAAAATATCTTAATCTTAGAGCTGTTATAGGCAGTGTGGCGTGGTGGTGAAAGAATTAGGGCTTTGGCCGTCAGACCTGGGATGATCTGCCATTTAGGAAATTAGCTGTGACGTTTAAGAAATTTAACCTCCAGATGAGTTCAATTTCCTTATTTGCAAAATGATGGCAGTGTTATCTACCTACCTAGCGTTGTGAGAGCTTATCAATTCCTGACACACTGAGCGCTCCATAAATGGTAGTTTTAGTATTACCATTATCATCCCAGCCTTACCCTTACATTTTAAAGGTTGTTCCAAGCCAGTGGTTCTCTAAAGGGGATCCCTAGACTAGCAGCATTAACATCATCCTGGAAGCTTGTTAGAAATAGTCTCAGGCCTCATTCTAGCCCTTACTGAATCAGAAACTTTGAAGGGGGTAGGGACGGGATGGGAGGTGTCCAGCTGTCTTGTTTTAATAAGTCCCCCTGGTGAGTCCATGCACTTTAGAGAACCACAGCAAGAATGATTTGTATCTGACAATTTCTCCCCCAAGAACAGCAGGTATGTCATAAAATTAAGCATTTTGGTTCAAAGCAAAAGTGTAAAAGACAAAAGGGGTGAGTCTATGTATAAAGTAAAAAAAATGGCCCTGGTCACTTTATTTTTATACATCAGTTTTTTCATCTGTAAATTAGAAATATTGTCCCATCTTTACTAAATGCTGCTTCTGATAATCAAATATTTTCAAGTAGTAAAAAACAGAGAAACTGATAAACAAATCTTGTGCTGTCTGGCTTTTATCATACAAACTTAACACCTTGAAAATTTAGAATTAGCTGCTGTGCTGGAAGGAGGTCTAATAATACCTTGTAGTTCCAGGCCCAAGGACCAAGATTAAAATAAATGTAATACTATAAATTCTTTCTGAACCTGTTCTAAAAATATGATACAGTATGGATATACTATAACATAAGCTGTAAGAAAAAGCAGAGAGAATTTTCAGGCTCCAGGCTATAGAATTTGTACTATATACTCCTGCTTAACACGCAGTTGTTTTTTTTCTAGTCTTAAGTTGACATCTAACTGGCCTCAAAACTACTTGACCAACTATCCTGTAGCATTATGACTTATTGGTTAAGAACACAAGCATACAACAGTTACACCAGCCTTTAGCAAAAGGTTAATCTAAGAATATAGTTAATTCCCAATATGTATGGTTCCTTAGGATATTGCGTAGGCCATTTTTTTTTAAAATCACCACAGCAAACAGCTATAGAAAAATGTAAACACTTTCACTATGAGTTAGTGAAGATTGTGGTCATGTGGTCATTGGTTTCCACGGATAACATGATACAGAACAAAAACCATGAAAGAAAAATCTCCCATAGGAGAAAGGATCTAAAAAGTCTGAAAAAAATGAGAAACACATTAATTTTGTTAAAATTTTTTATATTAAAAAATGGCATGAACTTTCTATGTAGAACAAAACTCTTGGGAAGGCAAAAGTGGACAAAACCATTAAAACAGAAATAGAGTGCTTCAAATGAATCCCATCACCTTGTGATGTCTCTTATAAACAACCAACACCAGATATAAGAACAGTCAATCCTACAGAATAAGCAGCAGTCCAGGGCCTCCACACTATTTCATGCAGAAAAAACTGTTTAAATTAAGCCAGAAGGACCTTCTTCTGAAGAATTACAGTTCTTAGCAGGGTGCTCATTCACAAGCACTTGGAGTGCCTCTCTGAGTCTAGTGCAACACCCAGTGAATGGCATGAAGGCAAACAAAGCACTGCCTAGGACTCCTCAATGCTGCCTTGGAGGCTTACAAAACAGTAGTTAAAAGTTCTGAGTGTGCACCACATTGCCAGCAATGGGATCTGTCACAATAGCAGATGTCAAAAGAGTTAAGCTAATATTTCTCTCTAAAGTACATCTGAAATAGAAAAATCTTTAATATACACCATTTGTAAACAAAATTGCACTTGATTTTGCTTTTTTAAATGATCTGAATTACACTGTAACCGTTTCTCTCCCTTTTTTTTTTCCCCCTTTCTTTTAATCATTGACAGAACCATGGCTCCTTAAGTCAGAAGGACTCTTTTTTTTTTTAACTCAAAACTACCTCTGCAAGATGTAACCTTGGCTTCCCAGGAAATGGAAAGATCATTAACAATTTCCCCCATCACCTATGTAACTCCCTAAATAAATAAAAATTACAGGCAGTTGTTCCTGGAGATTACATACATATTATCGAGTTGATGCCGCAGTTCTTTAGAGGATGTTAAACTTTTTAGTTTGACAGATTAAACAATTTAAACATTATAGAAGGTTCAGGAACAACACACAGAAGTTGCATAAAGATTCATGTCAGGGTGTGGGAGGGAAAGGGGCATCAATGTTGTAAATAAGAAACTTGTAGATTTTTCTCATCCTATGAACTTGTTTTCAATAACATGTTCTCCTTGTTCTGACACCTCTCGCCAGCTCCAATGCACAAAGATCAAGGAATAGATCAGGATGTCATAGCTTCCTTTAATCCCATGGAGCAGTGTAGAAGACTAACACAGAAGCTGATCTCTTCCCAGATACTAGCCATCTTCAACAGCACATCCTCCCATTCTTTACTCCATTTTGGACCTTTCAAAGTGTGTGATCATTCGTTCCTAGGGAAAGAAAAAAAAAGGTTTATTCTAAGTGCATTAACTTTAAATGGTCCACATTCCAAATATCTTCTACATAGATGGTGCACACATACTTTTTCCACAAGTACTTGTTTATGTTCATTAAATATTTAGAGCCATGGTTCCTAATCATCTATGAAGATTTTAAATCATAGAGATGTCCAGGCCCCACACAAAATTCAACTGAATCAAACTTGCTAAGCTTCCAGGCATCAAACCACAAATCAAAAGAATTTTATGTTTCAGAGACAATTAAGATAATTAAACAAATGTTTACTTAAGATTAAGCTTGGATAAAAAATGTGTATCTGATTCAGAAATTTAACAAAAAGAAATAGTCAAGTATGTGGGCAAAGATTTAGCCACAAGCATTTCTACGGCAACCCTCAGAATTTTAACAAAATACTACAAAGACTTAAGTGTCCAAAAATACAGAATTGTGTAAACCAAGTATGGTATATCCATATAATGCAATATGATACGAAAAGAGTTCTAGAGATCTGTTACACAACAATGCACATATAGTTAACACTTTACACTTGAGAATCGTTAGGATGATCACTTTATGTGTTTTTCACCACAATTTTGTGGTGCGTTCAAAATGCTTTCTGAGATCAAGAGACTCTAGAATAACCTAATATTAAGAACCTACCCTGAACTAGTTCCCAAGACTATTGTGAAGCCTTCTAGATGAACTGTATGGAGGTATATTAAAGGATTAAAAATCAACATAAAAATTAGAGGTATTAATTTTAATCCTTAATATCTGAAGAGGATACTGACACTAGTAACACTGAATGGTAGTAACTTAAATATTTTGCTTTGGTCTATTACACTCCTTTCTCAATACTTTTCTCTTCATTATTTTTACCTAGATTAGATAAAGGTTAAATCTGAATATCTCAAAGACAAAGGAACCAGAAAGCAGGACAGTATGGTATTTGCTATCCAATTTAAACAAAGACATTCTCAAGTCTAACCATATAACTTTGGAAAAGGAGGACATGTACAGAAAGAAAACATTCGTGAATATCTGAGTTCTAGTATTAATATTTCCATTCTCATCCTTTTTCAGTGATACGCTTACTGAGTTAAATAAATAAAATCTCCCTGAATACAGGCCTATGACTCCCTATTAAGTCACCAGACCCACAGTTTATGCACATGATTCGACTGCTAACCTCATCTGAATCCAGAAGGGCTGGAAGTGCTCTGCAGAGAGAAAAACACCAAATTGAATAACATAAAATAAAGCCGTAAGTGGTTCATAAAAGACAGTGGAATAATAATTTCAATTTAAAGCTTTTTAAAAATAATTATCTAAGATTTGCATCTCATTAATGACTGTTTAAGGTGTGGGGGAAACAAATACAAAAGTAAGAAGCAAAGTTACTGTAATTATATAGAAAAAACAAAACATGTTCTGCATTGTAATAGGACCAATGTTTAGTAAAATGACAGCCATAGAAAGGAACTCAAAAATTCCAAAGAATTAGCCCATTGATTTTGGAGATCTAGAGCTTAATCTTTCTAAGCAGAAATGTCATCTGAACGAATAATCCTGATTACTTTTCTTTGTATATCATTCCTAATCTTTCATTATTTAATATCTTTTTAACATTTTTAGTTATTCTTTTAAGTAATTTAGTCTTATATTTCTAAAGTTAACTAAAAGCATTCTCTTAATATACTCTTCAACTCATTCATTAAAATAATAAAAGTAATACTAACTTTATTTATTTATTTATTTATTTATTTTAATACTAACTTTAAAATAACATTTTTGTAATGATTCAAAGACTTACACGTCTGTCACAGAAGAAGGAACATTCTCTTCTACCCACTTCAAATCATCTTCCTGCTGGAAACATACAAGTACCAATTGTTACTAAAATGAATAAAATAATATTTCAAGTAAAAATCTAAAGAGGTCTCAAAATTTTTAAACGTAATCTTCTGTCACTCTGAAGTAGTATAGTCACATAATAATAAATGGGACTGCTAACAGAAAAATCAAATAATTAAAATGTAGAGTGAATGCACAGTTCTAAAAAAAAAAAAAAATCTGCTGACTAAAAAATCTCAATCTCTACTACAAAAAAGACCTGAGGTTATTAATGAGGCTATAACTTCATTGATGAAAACCATTAAACAGAACCATCAGACTAGTCTGGTATCTTTTCAGGACATAGTACCAAACCATCTAGTTAAAGATCACTAGGTCCTATACAGAATCATTTGCTGTCTGTTTTAAAAATGTAAATGCAATATATATTAAAGGATTTATAAAAGCAGGCTTAATTAGAGCATAGGTAAAGGAAATCATTAAGTCCTGTACATAACTGCTGAGCTGGAAGACAGAGCAAACAGGAAAGAAAAGAAGTCATACTTACTGCTTTGTTTACTTTCGTATTTCCATTTGGTTCTTGTTTAGTACTTCTCATTTTCATTCCTTCTGTAAAGAAAAGAAAGGAGATTGGTTAACTATTTCAATAGATAAGCAATGATTGCAAAAAATGGATTCAGTGGTTTATTTTAAGCTTACTGACACTGAATTATACAACAGTTGTTTCTCCATCTTTATATTTATGCTGGGAAGTTCAAAGCTAAATATTTAGTTCATTTTTAGCAAATGGACATTTAATGCACAATTATTTACTGAATTTACCATGCCTTCATCTTAAAATTCATACTTTTATTTTTGCTTTTCCCTAACTTCACCAAACTGAGGAACAAAACAGTTGTCAAATAATAAGCAATATACTTATATCGAAGTATTTTGATATTGATACTCTAAATGTTATATAGTTCCCCTTGAACAAGTGTTTGAACTATGCATGTCCACTTATTTGTGGGGTTTTTTTAATAAACACAGTAAATGTATTTTATGATTTTAAAAATAACACTATCTCTTCTCTAGCTTACTTTATTGTAAGAATATAGCATATAATACATATAACATACAAAATATGTGTGAATCAACTGTTTATGTTTTCGTAAGGCTTCCTTCCAGTCAACTGCAGGCTATTAGTAGCTAGGATTTGGGGGGAGTCAAAAGTTATACATGGAAGGGCCGGCCAAGTGGCTCAGTTGGTTAAGAGCTCGCTCAAGAGTTTGAGCTCTGAGCAACAGCGGTTCAAGTCCAGCCCAAGCTGAGCAGCCGCTGAGCTGCCAACAGGTAGCAGGATGGCTCAGCTAAAAAAAAAAAAAAAAAAAAAAAACAAACTAAAACAACAAAAGTTATACATGGATTTTTGACTGCGTGGAGGGGTCAGCAACCCCAACCCCCAGTGTTGTTCAGGATCAACTGTACTTGCTTTACTCTATTTCCAAAAGCCAGAAAATAATATTTAAAGCACAAATGAAACGTCAGTTTTATCACTACCAAAGCTTTCTTTCAGCATAGGTTCTTTCTGCTCATCTTCCTCCTCTTCCTCAGACAATGGTGAAAAGGCAAACCTGACAGAACAAAGGTAGAACAGATGGGAAAAAATTAGAAAACTACAAAAGCTGCTCCACTATCTGGATTTTACAGAACTAATTATTGAAACTGTCATTTATGGTCATTCAAAATATCTGTGTAGTGAATAAAATAATTCTTCCCCTTCAGAAAGCTCTCAATTACCTATATTAGCAAGGGAGGAGCAGGACAGTATCATATTTATGTGTGCAGGCTCAGCCACATACTACCTGTCACTTTAGAAAAGTTACCATATTTCCCCATGTATAAGACGCACCATTTTTGAAAAAATTGGGGTCTAAAAACTGGGTGTGTCTTGTACAGTGGTTGTATGAACGCAAAAACAAGCGAGAAAAAAGCGGGAAATACAAGTAAAAAAAAAAAAACTACAGCCACTGTATAAGACGCACCTAGTTAGACCCCAAACTTTTTGGAAAAGGGTACGTCTTATACATGGGGAATTCTCTCAGTGCCCCGGTTTTCCCATCTGTAAATGGGGATAACAGAACATTACTCATAGAGGTGTTCTGTCCAAAGTAAATAAGCCACTTCAAAAAGTATTTAGAGTAATACCTGACACATAGTAAGCATTCAATAAATGTTCATTTGCAAACATAGGTATCACACAGAGATAAATGAATTCTCATGTAATTTAAAATCTGTTTCCACATAGGGAACTGAGAGATAAGAGCCTAATCTGGTACATCTCAGATATTTTTCCTTCACAACTTCCAAGAGAGTCAGCAAAGCAGCTGCCAGATCAGTAATTCCTAGAATACTTTAGCTTTGAACCTTCTCCACATTTACTATTGCCTAGTATTTTTATTCTACCATATTTTTAAATTTCCTTTTCAGGATTAAACAAACAAACAAACAAACAAAAACTCTTTATGAGCTAGACAAGGATTTCTTAAACAAGACACAAAATATACAATCCATGAAGTAAAAAAAATGAAAATCTGACTCCATATTTTTTGAGTTTTTTTATGACCAAAAACACCATTAAAAAGTTCAAAGATAATCAACAAGCTTTGGTTATAATTAGTAGTTATAGATAATAAGTACAATGGGAAAAAATGGGGCATGGGAGTATTAGAGTGTATAACAGATGTAGAAGGGTATTTAACACATCATTGTAGCTTATTCCTATTTCTAATGTCCCCTGTGCAGAAGAGGTAACATAGTAGGCCTTTAGAAGGGCCTCTTTACAAGAATGCCCCATGGCTATGTCTGGGAACCTGGCACTTGACCTGTTCCTTAACTGATAAGGGTGGGTCACTGTGCTTAGACTCTTTGTACAATACAATCTATAATAAAATTTGCTTTCCTTCTGGGAATCTGGAATTTTGGTACATATTATTTGGATGGTGCTTATGTGATCAGCCACCAATAAAAGCCTGATTTTTTGTTGCGGGGAAAAACAGCACGCTTGATGTACTTCCTTAGGAGAGGGAAACAAAATACGGATTTTTCTAGACTACATCTGTGTCTTTTTCACTTGCTGATCTCATCATTTCACTATAATAAATCTTTGCTCTACGTACAACTATATGCTGAGTGCCATGAGTCCTTCTAAACATATGGGTGGTCTTGGGATGCTAAAACACCCCAGCTGGAAATAGTCCACATGCCCATCAATAAAGAGAAAAGTTAATTAACTGTACTACATCTGTACCATGTAATATGCCATCCATGAAAATAGTAAGTTTAATTTGAACCAGTTGTATTGGAAGGCATTGCCACAATGTACTGTTGGGTGAGTAAAAGAAAATTCCATATATGAACAGGGAGTAAAATGTGGAGGGACCCATCACATTAAGCTGTTAACACCAGAGTTACAGGCAGCGGCACAATGTTTTAGAAGAGGGAGAAAGCAAGAACAGACGTAACACAAACATTTTTTAAAAGGCTGAAGAAAAGGAAAAATTTTATATATAGATATAGCTAGCAAGTGAGCAGATCAATAGATCGATGTAAAGAAGGGTCCTCAGAAAGTCTAGGTTTCCAGAACAGTGTGATTGTAGATCTTTTATTTTCTTTTACACCTTTTCTTTATTTTTCCTTTTTGTCAAAGAACATAAAAATTAAGTATATAGTATGAAAGATTAGGCTATTTTCATGGGGTAAAAGAATGTCATTTATTTTCTTTATAAATCTTTTATCGGTAGGTCTGATCATAAAATTAGCTGGTTAGTTATACCTTCTCATCTTTTTCCTTCTTTGGTGTGTGGTTGCATAATATAAGCTCTTAACTGTCTAAACACACAAAGAGGACACAGGAAAAAAAGGAGAAACAGAAGCAGGGATAGTTACAAAAAAAAAGGTAGCCATTCGCTAAATAGTTGAATTTGCCTATAATTTGACAAAGCAAATTCACAAGTGGATTGTTAATTCCAAAGTCAGTCACGTAAGTTTTCATTTTACTCTCTATTATTACAAAGTGGATTGGGCTACTGACTACAGGAATTGTTCTTTCCTTCTAGACACCAGACCGGTGTGATTCTATTACAAGTGTCACAATCTACACACCTACCTTATTTTCCCATACAAATACTTATATTATCAGATGTTAGAATTGAAAGGGATTGGGCCGGCCGAGTGGCGCGATGGTTAAGAACTCGCTTGGGATGCCAGAGGGCCCCGGTTCGGATCCCACATATGAGGGCCAGTGACACTGCCCTCCACAGCTAAGATGCTGAACAACAGCTCAACCTGGAGCTGGGCTGCCATGAGTCGCCGGCGACGGCGTGGGCTGCAGTCCCTGTGGCAGTGGATTGCCATGGGCTACCGTGTGTGGCCAGCAGCCAGCGTGAGCAGCCAGCAGCCGCAGTGAGCGGCCGTCCAGAAGCTGGCGACTGATCTGCCTCGCCCGGGAAGAGCGCAATGATGGTGCCAACTTGGGCAGGTGAAGCAACATCCTCCACAACTAGATTGAAGAACAAAAAACGACAGCAACTTGTCTGTTCCCCTTTCCCCAATTCCCCAGCACTGTTCCCATCCTCCCAATTCCCCAATAAAAATCTTTAAAAAAAAAAAAAAAAAGAATTGAAAGGGATTGCATATCAATTAATTCAATCTCCTCATCTTCATTACATGAAGAGGAAACTAAGGCCCAGAGAGGTGAAAGAGGCAGCATGCCAAAAATCAGAATACAAATTAACTGAAGAGCTCAGACAGGAACCCAACTCTTCTGATTCCAGACCAGACCCAGTGAGTGCTCCTTCCACTATATGACACAGCCCTGACACTGTCACCCACTGAACCACTAACTGATGACATGGCCATTCAATGGTGAGCAGGGTAAAATAAGAAATGTCCAAGAACCTCTGGTTGTTTGCAGATGGTCGCCAGAGAACCATGATGACAAACAGGATCATGGAAAACAGCAACCGCCAGATGGCATCGTCCACCCACAGCTCCCGCCAATCCTATCAAAAGGGGGTAAAGTACAACATTTACATACATTATCTTAATCGCTTGTTCACAAGCCCTTGGCATAGAACAAGAATCACTTATTTATTCTTTCAACTTATATTTACCAAGAGCTTGTTATGTGCTGGGCACTGTGCTAAGTGCCAGAATACACAGTGAAGGAACATACTTCCTTCCCTTGCAGTGTTTACTGTTTTTAAAGAAAAGGCACCAACTGAATAGAGCACTTACTTGTCAGTGCTTCTTTATAGCGCTGAGAATCTTTGGGAAAGGGTTTTTATACAAGGTAAAAGAAAGTACCATTAGTTTATTATTTTTTCTAATTTTTATTTGTTTATTTTTACTAAAATAAAGCCTTAGAAGCCTCAAGAGAAATGCTACTGGACACAGTCTTTGTGCTCAGATCTTACAGACATGGCTTCTACTCAGATTAGCATTATTTACACATACTTAGATGTTCAGGACTCTGGATTTAAGAATTTTTAGTTAAGGCAAGATTGGGTTATGACATACTATCGTTATCACTTACAAAATTCTCTCCTACTATTGGGACATACAGTCACACCACCCTTTCACCCCCACCCCCTAAACAAAACAAAACAAAACAAAAAATCCTACCATACCAAGAACCATAGTAATAAAGAACATTTAAGAGGAGGGAAGCATTCTAACCAACAGAGTGGAATCTTAGTCCTAATTCCTTATAAGGTGTGAACTTTACCACCATTGTCAACAACGTCATCTATGTATAAAACAGTACAGTACTCATAAACGCATGTGTTTTTACTCACCGACTGACAAGTCACTATCCTGAATTTCATGGTTGTCCATATGATAAACACAATAGATGCTAAGGAGAAATAAAAAAACCTGGTCAGAGTATGAATGTTGGTTTATATCCTCAATAACATTCTCCAATCCCCACATATCCCTAACTCCCAACACATCACAATCATTTATCAGTTATTTTAACAAATTTATTCAATACAAATTTAAATTTACTTAACAACTATTATAAGCAAGGCCCACAATATGCTCTCTTGTCAACCCTTTTTGTACTTAAAGAATAGTTTTATCATCTGGCAACTTCAGTAACCCTCAGAATTGGAAAAGAAGGTATTGGAAATATGGCTTTTTCCAGCATTATCAATAACATTTTTTCCCTTTATTTATCCTTACTATAGTAATGCTAATTTTTCCTTGGCTGGTCAGATGGAAAAAAAGGTTAATAAAATGACTGCAAGATAAACAACTGTTGGTTTCAATCATAGGCCAGACTTTTCATTCCTGGTACAAGGGCCAAAAGGTAGGCAAATTAGGTTGCTTTGACTATGGTTTACCTAATGTCTGTATTTTATGCATGTTTAGTGACATATGTAAAAGCAATATAATAGCAATGTACCCTCATATAACATTCTATAGGCATTTAATAAAGCCTAACAAGCTAGTATTAATGTCTACTAAAAAGTAACGTAGGTGCTATATATGGCATTCAAGCTAATTTGTCTCAAGAAACAGAATGCCTCAGAGAAAGAATGGAGACAGGAGAGGGATATACGAAGGACTGAAATTATATATGATTGATTTTCAGCTTTTACACTTAAATAAGTGGCTTTCAATCTTTTTTGAATCACAGATCCCTTTGAGAATTAGACAAAAGCTACAGACCCATTCCCCAAGTAAAATGTACAAAACTTGCTGTGCAATTTTGGAGCACCCACCTATGGCCTCTCAGGTGAAGAAAGGATGGCATTTAAACAGCAGGAACGAAGTCCCCAACTTACCTGCCACTGCCGAGATAAGGGTGTTGGTGAAATGCCGGTACAAAGAGAGTTTTACAATATTCCTCCGAAGTTTTAGTAGCTTCATTGTTTGAGTCAGGCTAATAAATATGTGTTTGCAGGTCAAGGAAATCAACATTCAGAAAAAACAATGAGCTAGTAAATTAATCCTCAAATTTCTTTGAGGATCTGGGGTGATATGGAAAGAGCTATGGATCCTAGAAGCCTTACAGCTAGCCCTCTTATTCTCAATCTCACAAATACCCCAAGCCTCACCATGATTATTAAGTCTTTATTTTTAATGAGACACTGAAGAAAAGACAAAACCAAGATAAAATAAGAATGCAAAAAAAAAAAAAAGGAAGAAGAAAAAAGGAAAAATATAAAAATGAGAAGGACAGGAAGAAGTTTCCTAGAGAAACAAAGATGAAAATGAAAGAAAATGATTAATAGACAGGAAACAGACATTAGCATCATTTTCTCTTTTCCTTTAAGATAGTAGCTCTGTGCTCTATGTCCCAGCTAATCCAGTCTAGGGTCATAAATACACTCATTACCTACAACTTCCCAGAGTCCTACACTCGGTCCCTTCATGCCATGTTAAGGAACCTGCCATCAGCTGCCTTATCAATCCTGAATTAAAAGGACTACACAGTTACAATGGGCTGAGAATCCCAGGCAGTTAGGCTCTAAAAGCAACAATTTTCAGAACATTATTCCAAAGTAGAAGTTGCCACAGAAAGATGGGGGGGAAGTGATGACTATAAAGATGATATCTGCTCTCGTGTACAACTTTCAGAATCAGCAGATATGAAAATAATTGAGTTGGAACTTGGTCTGCCCTCTGAAAGAGACTTAGCTACTGCCTAATCATTGAGTTATCTTATTATATGGTCCAGTCCCACCTCCTTCTCTACGCCTCCAAATATTCACAGAGGATTACAAAGCACACTTGAAAGACAATGACCTAGAAAAACTTTGGCCATTTGGACCCAAGATACTTCAATTTCAAACATTTCTGATATATGACAATCCACTCAAATTCACAAAATTACAATTTTGTTTACATTCAGTTTTTTATAAAGTCACAGTCTATCAAGACAATAACATTGCACAATTACACATAGGACCAAATACACAAAAAACAAAACAAATTTTTAAAACTCTCGAAAAGATAAAAGTCCAAAAGCTTGAATCCTTCATTTAACAGGCCAAGTCCCTAATAAACTAATGTTTAAGAAGCAAAAGAAAAAAATTACTCAAATAGAAACTTGTTTGTTATCTGCTAGTTGACTCTGCCTGTAAATGAATGAATATTTATTTCAAAGAGACAATTCCAAGCTTTTGAATGAGATTACAAAACACTTACCCTGGACGGGTTAAAATCTGCTAAATCTACATAGAATTTTAAGAGAGTCAAACAATATTATGTAGTTCCTGAAACCACATTTTAAGAATCAAAATCTTTTCATCATTTTCAAAGCATTTAATAATTCCTAGAGGCTGAAAGAGCCAGAGCAGAGCAGCCAGTGAGTATAACACTAAATGGGGTGCACAAATAAATCCAAAATCGAGGTAAAAATGTTCATTAAAAAATAAATTAAAAACACCAGAGCTTTTATCTTTTTGCTCAGTTCACAGTCACCAAGTTCTAATGCAATTTTTAAAATTAAAAACAAACAAGAAACCCCTGCTTACCTGAGCCCTTAGATTGTTAGACTGAAAATACCCTATTCCCCAGGCTAAGGGGTAATCAACAAAACCTGTAGAAACCCTTTGCAGAAAGACCAATGAAAACCCATCTCCAGGGGAAGAAAATGGACCGTCATCAAACAAGCCAATGAGAAGGATATCCACCAGCACAGGGCAGTGTCTAGGAAAGCCAAGGGGATAAAGGCCAAGGAAGCAAGATCAGTCTGGGCCTGCAGACAAAGAAAAAGAGGTGGTGAAAAAGAGATGTTTAGAGAGGCACAGAGAAGAAACCAGCACACGATTTTGCATTTATATAATCATCTGGAATGGTTTTGCATTTGAAGTGAAAGAAAATAAAAAGAAGTTACAGTTGGCATCATTCTTCCCTTCTCACAAACCATCACGTAGAATATACAGCTGTAAGCATTTCATACAAACTGCCAATTACAATCTCAATACAATGAAACATGCTGCTAACCACCATAGAGTTCCTAGTGTGTTAAAATCCATGTTAAGAAGTGACCACACCAAAAAAGTTATGGTGGTATAAGCCCCCATCCCATGCTATCATTTCCTATCATTTTAATTTTGGCTACAAATCTAAAAAGACCCTGCTTATATTTAAAATTACGGCATCATTAACATACTAAGAATTATTGATTTCCAGAATTATAATGTAATTTTACCAAAAAAGAGCTCACCTCAATAGAAGATGTAAGGCAAGTTAAGTACTGTCCAGAAAACTATGCTGCTTGTTTTCACAAGTTTATACACATAAAAGATGCTATTTATATAACCTTAATTACCCAGTCACCAGAGCATTATTGAAAGGATATCCATAAAATAATACAGGCATCAATTGCTGACAGGGCCAGGTATACTATCAAAGCCAAGGGATAAGCAAAATGCTACAGCAGCAGAAGAAAGAAAACGAAATTGACAGAGGGTTAGAGTTCCTAAAAGTCTAATAAGGACATTACATACACAGGACAGCATGATTTGAACACCTAATTTGTAAAGTATTTTACTTAAGAGGCAATTTATTGCAAAACTTATTGAACACAGTTTAATTGAGAGGAAAGTTGAGTTGATAGCATTTACCACCTTGAATCTCATAGGTTATTGCAGAGTGATTTTTAAAAAAGAAAATAAATAAGAAAATGACCTAGGGAGGCCCACTTTTACACATAAATCCAGCTCTAACATCAATTTCTTTATCACTTATATCCCAGTGTTTTGGGTTCCTTCCCTGAAAGAGCATACTTATGCAATTCTCAAGAATTACGTGAAATTTAATTAATTGCATTTTAAGAAAGTCTTTGAAACTCAAGTGCTGTTTAAGCAAATAGCACTGTCACTTTAAAACAAAAATTGGATTAACCAGCAAATGTGTGATTTACAATGTTTACCACTTATATAAGGATGGAGCCCACTGTCCGGGAGAAGGAACTAAATAAGGAACAATTTGGTGACAGGTGGGAAAGCATTCATTCTCAGTCACACATTAATTTATAAATCTCTAACAGATTAAAAAGAAAAATGAGTGGCTCAGTTGGTTAAGAGCTCGCTCAAGAGTTTGAGCTCTGAGCAACAGCAGTTCGAGTCAGCCCGAGCTGAGCAGCCGTGAGCTGCCAACAGGTGGCGGGATGGCTCAGCTAAAAAAAATAATAATAATAAAAATAAAAAAAAAATAAATAAAAAATAATAATAAAAAATAAAAAGAAAAATGAATTATACATACATTTGAATATCAGAGCCCAAAGGTGACATAAGAGCAAATAGTAAAGAAGCTCACAGACATTTCCAATTCACCTTCTCAAAAACAATGTCTGAACCAACCACAAAAACACAGATTAAGCAGTACTGACCCCAGTAACTCTGAGGACCCCTTCCATGCCAGAGAACAAAAGATAAAGGGCTCCTGCTACCACAACCTTATGAAGAGTGACTCCAAGGCGAGGCCTAAAGAGGAAGCAAAGAGATAGTTAGTTCAGTACAAATGCAACAAACCCCAATACAAGCTCACGCTGATTAATACAGGCCAACTACTTAACAGAGATAATCCAGGCATACTTGGTGAACTCACCTGAGAGGGAAAAAAATACACCTCAGAGCATATGGTCTTAAAACAAGATACTAAATACTAAAATTCTAGATCAGATCCCTGGTTATTGGATTAAAAATTTTATTATAGAGATTTCTGAAACATATTCAATAGTATAATGAACCTCTATATACCCATCATCCAGTCCTAACAGCCATCAACCTATGGCCAATCCTGGCCCATGCATACCCCATCCACTTCCCATCCTCCCATGTTATCTTGAGGCAAATTCTAGATAGCATATCTTTTATTTGTATATGTTTCAGTATGTTTCTAAACAGGTAAGAACTTTTTAAAAACACAATTAAAGTATCATTATCAAATCTAAAATTAATAACAAGTCCTTAATACAAATACTCTGTTGAAGCTCATTAGAAAAACAGTACATTACTAAGCTCAAAATCCAATAAAATATGAAAAATCTTTTGAGCAGCTTCTGTTTGAAGAAGTAAAAGTCTTAGATCCTTAGGTATTCAAATGCTACTGAACCAGAATCTGCATTTTAACAAGATGCGCAGGAGATTCATTACTGCATTATAGTTTGAGACCCCACTACCTTAAATCATGTCGATGTAAGTAATATTTGTTCTTCTGTCTTTTGTTATATACTAGAAAAGCTCCATATGGGCTGGGATTTTTCTCTACACTGGTATGTTTTAGAAACCTAGAATACTTCTTGGCATATAGGAGGCACTCAAATATTTGTTAAATGAATAAATTTAAAAAATGTAAACCCCCATCCTCCTAGTCCCATTTAAAGCAAAACTCGTTTATATGAATAAATTTTAAAAGCAGAAATCTCCTATTTCTTTAATCCCACTTAAAAAAATACTCCTTGAAATAGTTGCCTATACCTGGCTATCTCCAATTCCTGTTCTTTTCTTGCTTGAAATCACTCCAATCAAGCTCACTCCAAGTCCTACCACTTCACCAAAACCATTCTTGTTAAAAGTCACTAATATCCTGCATGTAGTTAAATCCAATGGTCAATCCTCAATCCTCTTTGACACAATTAATCACTCCCCTTGAAAGAGTCTTCAAATTTCCTCCCATGGCACTGGTCACTCCTCAACTCCCTCTACTCTAATTCTACTTCGTCTCACTGACTTCTAACTAATAGAAAATGTTCAAGGGCTCCGTCCTTTGATCTCTTCTCTATATACATTCACTCCCTTGGTGATCACATTCAGTCTCATGGCATTAAATAACAACTACATCCTGATGACTCCCAAATTTATATGTCTGCCCTAACCCTTACTTCCCTTGTTTGGATATCTAACTGAACTCCCAATCTTGCCCCTAATCCAAACTTATTCCACCTAATATCTTCCTGAACTCAGTAAATGTCAATTGCATTCGTCCATTTGCTCACAACAAAATAGTTGGCATTATCCTTGATTCCTCTTCTCTCATATCACACATTTGATCCATTAGCGAAGTCCACTGGCTCTACTCTCAAAATATACACAGAATCTGAACGTATCTTAGCACCTCTTCCCCTAGATGTTCACATAGTTCCCTTACCAATTTGAGATCTTTGCCACTAAGACCTTTGTCATTAAGTGAAGCCTACCTGACCACCCTATTTATAACTAACTGCAAGCTCTACCTTCTGCCTGGCAGTCTCTGTACCCTCTGTCTGCTTTATCTTCCCCAGAGTACTTGTCACTGACATATTAGATATTTACTCACTTATTTGTGTCTGTGCCCCTCCAAGTATAAACTCCAAGTCTTTTATTTGTTGTATCCCCAGGGCCTAGAACAATGCCTAATATATAGAAGGAACTCAATAAAACTTTTTTGAATAAAAAAATTATTTTCAGACTTACAGCAAGACTGCTCTTTCCATAAAATATCTGATTTGCAAAATATTTTGGAAGAGTAAAGTCACTATAAATTTACTCTAAAAGTCTGGTGTTTCCATGACATTCACTACATTTCAGGTTTTCCTGCAGATGCTCCTTGAATTCTCTGCTTGGAGATGAAACACTAACATTTCTCCAACTTTTACAAATCTAGAAAATTTCAAAACTATTTCTTGTATCAACTCTTTCTGAACTACTACTACTACTACTACTACTACTACTACTACTACTACTACGCTGGGAACCTGCAATACTGTTTCAATTTAATCAGCATTTTAATTTGCTTTTTCACATAGCTAGTTAGTACTTACTTGACTATGCCATACCCCAGACTGACTATGATGACCAGGGTTCGAGCCAGTGAGCGTTTAACTGCCGAAAGCAGCTCTGCAAGGATCAAGGCGCCTTGGACTATGAGAAAGAAGAAAGGGGGAGAGGGTGCTGTAATCTAGGGTTGAGAAAAGGTACAATTCTAGAACAAGAATGCAGAGCTCTAATACTCTTCAGAGTAAGCACTGGTGTTAGTCCTACTAAAAAAGAACACTCTTTCAATTTTTACAAGTATACAAGCTGGTATGATTTTACCCATGTGAATAGCTCAATTTACCTTCCCTCTCCACTTCACTACAACTTCAGCAGAATACCTCACCCTACTTGGACAGTTTATAGCATCTATGGAATATTTTCCCCATTTTTAAAAACTGAAATATAGCTATACGTAGAAAAGGGCAAAACACACACACACACACGGACAGTTTTCAATTCACTTTCACATCTACTATTTTCAAGCCTTTTCAAAGACCATGGAAAGATCTAATTAGTATATCTTGCAACAATTATCAATAATTAAATGGTCTAATAAGAGAGAACTGAAGTGGGGCAGCCGGTTAGCTCAGATGGTTAGAGCGTGGGCTCATAACACAGGGGTTGCCAGTTCGAGTCCCACATGGGCCAAGGAGCTGTGCACACCCTCCACAACTAGACTGAAACAACTACTTGACTTGGAGCTGATGGGTCCTGGAAAAACACACTGTTCCCCAATTAAAAAAAAATACAAAGAGAGAGAACTGAAGCTACCACAAAAAACTTCAGTACAAAACAATTTGTCATTATTTGTTCACCTCATTAAACCATAAGCTCCCTCCTATCTTATTGGTATTACTACATTTCACCAATTCTTAAATGCACCCCCCCCCCATTTTAACATCTTTGAAATCAAAATGTGTGTTACAAGCAATGGCAGCATTTACTTTCTTCTTGGATGTATATATAATCATGGTTCCTTAAAAATCAATGGCAATTAAGATTCAATGATGGTAATAATCTTTCCCAAAATAGCCATTACTGTTGTTAACTTTTGTGACTATATTTCAGTAAAATTACTCTTAAAGCACTGAACCAATAAGTTATAAGATTAAAAACAAAAGTCACAATCATAGTGTTCCTGCTTAAGTTATTTTAATAATTAAGTAATTGAAAAATTAAACCTATGTAATAAAGACTGCTAACCTCAGGAAAACTGTCACACATCTTATCTGCCAATCACTTACAAACTGCCAAACATTTTTTGGTTACATACCAGATTCTCCTTTGTATCGGATATTCTGAAATTCTGCATAGAAGACAGCTTTCTCAAGCATACCCAGGAAGATGACAGCACCGATCCAAAACTGAATTCTCAGGAGATCTCTCCAGTAGCAGGCAGACCACGCCAGCCACAGAACACCAAACAGGACATATACAATACACATCACCATGAAAAACTGTCATTGAAATGGATAAGAAATAAAAAGGAGGATTAAGGCCAACAGTCAATTTAGAATCAATACATACTCTTAACAAGCTGTAAAAAATACACATATCATACCTTCTATTTAAAAATAATTATTTTATTACTTAGGAATTCAATACTAACACAAAAATATTGTCTTCTCTTGAGCAGACGGAGACTACCTAAATAAGGGCTTGTCATCAAGAGTGACTGCTCATCTGCATTAAATGAGCTTTTTCAGCTCACAATGTAAAATTACATAAATGAAGAACACACCAAAGAGGAAAACAGGTGTGTCAGGGTTAGGATATATCTGAAGGCAATGAAACAGAACAAAGTAGGAAAACTATAAAAGGGAAAGAAAGGAGAAAAACAATCATGAACAAAAAATATCTCAAAATACATTAAGGATATTTCCATAGACACATACAAACTGAAAAGGATGAAGATTCATCATCTAGTTACTTTAAGTGAGATTACAGGGTTGTAAAAAGTACCCTGATTTGGATCGTAGAAAGAATATGAGATGTGAAACAATCTTTGAGGAACTCTGCAACTCTAAAATTCCACACGTCATCAACTTCTTCATTTTACAGCTGAGAAAATGAGGCACGAAGGGGTTCACTGACACCCCCAAGGTCACATTCTAGTAAAAAAGTAAATACAGAAGTACAAGCAATATTTTCCGAACTGCTCAGGAACAATTTTTCAAAAAAGAATATTGCCACAAAACATGGATAATCTTTCAGGCTAAACTCATTTAATATTGAGGTTAAAGAATATAAGTTTACTTACGATCATCAATGGATAGTCTTCAAGTGTGAGGTATTCATAGGGACCCTTCACTTCAACGGTCACTGCAAAAAACACAGTCCATAGAAATATGTAAAGGATGCAGAAATTAAACAAAAACATTGTCTATTGGTTTGACAAAATTAATGAAATTTCCAGTGGGTCATTTACTTTTATAACCATTTCAATCCTGGTGAATATTACATTTATAGAGCACTTTGAAATTCATGAAGTATTGTCATGGCTCATGCCATGTCTGCATAGGTCTCCATGCCTCTGCTCCAGTCAGTATCTTAAGTGGAAAAGCCCTCTGTTCACATTATATTTAAAGACTAGATTGAATGTATTTCCTCCATAAAGCCTTCTGTGAGCTGCCAAACTGGAACTTCCCCATCTCCTCTAAGTTCCAAACATACTTCATATATACTTTTTCTTACAACACATCACTAATATGCTTTGTGAAGGGACTTCAATCCTTCATTCTGATGCCCTCTGTGGCTACTCTCTCTCCTTACCTACATTTTCCTATTGCTTTATTATTTTACCTACTTAAATTTTATGTGGCTTTGTTCCATTAATGTATCATTTTTAGAAGGTGCTTAATGATAGTAAAGTGTTTAATGAAGCAGAAAAGTGACAGTAACAAGAATCTGAAAGACAGATTTGCCTTACAGAAGCAAACCTATGACTTTTTTTAAATTGTTACGGATAAAACTATTTAGATAAGTTTTACATATGATTAATAAATAAAAACTGATTTACCTGAGAAGTGATTTCTATCTCCAGAGACAGGCTAATAACTGCCTAGTCAACAAAAATTTCCTACTAATGTTTATCAGGCAAAAAGGACATGCCATTATTAAATCAGGTCCAATACTTTTAGGAACAAAAGGGGCATAGCAGAACTGGTTATTAAATCTATACCTTCTTAATTTAATGAGTAAATAAAATAATTACTGAGTATGTGTCACATTCTTTGCTTACTCTATGCCAGAGGTCAGCAAAATATAGTACATGAACCAAATCAGGACACCTACTTTTTGTAAATAAAGTTTTATTAGAAAACAGCTACATCCACTCACATACTGTCTAAGGCTGCATTGGCAGAATAGCAGAGTTGGGTAGTTGTAGGAGAGAGAATTTTTACTATCTGACCCTTTAAGAAAAAGTTGGCTAATCCCTGCCCTATGCTAAAATATCACCGAGCACTTACTGTGTGACACACACGATGGACACAGGAGATGTTAAGATGTATGTTTCCTGCTATCCTAGTGGATTACCATCTAGAGCAGCGGTTCTCAACCTGTGGGTCACGACCCCTTTGGGGGTCGAATGACCCTTTCACAGGGGTCACCTAAGACCATCGGAAAACAAAAAGATATTTACATTACGATTCTTAACAGTAGCAAAATTACAGTTATAGAGTAGCAACAAAAATAATTTTATGATTGGGGGTCACCACAACATGAGGAACTGTATTAAGGGGTCGCGGCATTAGGAAGGTTGAGAACCGCTGATCTAGAGGGAACAGGAAGTTGAAAAGCAACACAGAGAAATGTCCTTGAGTCAGATCCAGAAGAATGAGTATGTATTTTCCAGGACAAAGTAAAAAAGCCATCCAGGCAGAAGAAATAACAAAGGTGTAAAAATGCATGATATATTTAAAGAATCCATAGTCTCACACTATAAGTACATCATACTATATTGTAGCATTTTCACACAAGACAGCAAGGTAAACTGGGACAGACCGTAGAGTTTTACAAGCATTCCTGCAGACTGTGGACATTTTATAGGCAATAAGGAGAATTCAAAGGTTTTAATGAAGGGAAGAAAACCAGTAAAACCATTTGAGAGAGAAAATTCTAGGATTTACACATAGTGCAGTTTAGTCTGTGCCTGAAAGTATCTTCTTCTTACCTCCAAACAACAGATAGATAAAACAAAAAGGGCATGAGTTAAAAAAATAAGGTAAATATCTCCAAATACGAAACTGAACATAAGTCAGAACCATGAATGATGTTGAATCCATGGTCCTGTAGACTCTGGGCCCAGAAGCAGGCAGTGGTAGTTGGGAGTGCAGTTACTGTGGGATCAATGAAACTAATAGGATTCTAAGTAAAAGGGGGACCAGAACCAGATGTGATGCATGAAGAGGCTGAAGTGGAGTGAAGCTGGACTTCTCCATCCTTTTCAAGGAAAGAAAGTTAAAAGTTAACACTGGCAACTGCTCCTTGAGACTATTACTCATTAGAAAGCTGTGGGCCTAGAGATAAAGGTGGATACACACAAGTATTGGGTCCAGAAACTGTGCCAGGCCACTGGCTGGTTTGCCTAGATCTGCTATATCCCATAGTACTATGCAGCATAAGACCCATTCTGGATTGGGAATTAAACATTCAACACAAGAATTCACAAAAAATGAAAGTTTAAAATTAAGTCAAATGGATAAAATAATAAAGATAAAAGTAGAAACTAATGAAATAGACACACAGCAATAGTTGGGAAAATTACAACAACCAAAAGCTGGTTCACTGGGATAAAAATATAGTAAAATAAAATTCTAGAAAGATTTAAAAAGTTATAAAGAGAAGGCACAAAAGCAATATTAATAAAAAAGGCTACAGATACAGATTTTTGTAAATAAATACCATTAATAACTTTATGCCAATAAATCTGAAATCTTAAATGAAATGAACAATTTCTCAAAACCAAAAAAACCCATAATTCATGGAAAAATATAAAAACTAAAAATAACTTACTACTATTAAAGAAAATGAATCAATTGTTTAAAATCTACATGGAGGAAAAAAGAACATTAGGCAGAAGCACTACCATGAGTTCAACCAAACATTCAAAGAATCGATAATCCTAACCTTATAAAAACTGTTCCACAGAATATAAAAACAGAGAACATTCTCCAATTCATTGTATGAAACTAGCATAACCTGGATGCCAAAACCCATAAAAGACAGTATGAAAAAAAATTACAGGCCTATCTTACTTTGAATATAGTAAAAAAACTCTAAATAGAATTCTAGAAAATAGAATCCAGCTATGTATTTGTATGTGTGTGTGTGTGTGTGTGTGTGAGAGAGAGAGAGAGAGAGAGAGAGAGAGAGAGAGAGAGAAAGAGAGAGAGAGAGAGAGAGAGAGAGAGAGACAGACAGACAGAAAGACAGAAAGACAGACAGAATGTATCAAGACCCAAACATTTCAGAAACTCAAGAAAGGTTTAACATTAGTAAAATAGTTAATATAATGCATTACGTTAACAGATTAAATGAAGAAATCTGTATGATCATTTTAATCAATAAAATCACTGCATTTGATAAAATTCAGCATCCATTCTTAATACTAAAAAAAAAATACACTTAGTAAAACAGGAATAGAAAAGAACATCCTTCCTTAATCAAATAAAAAATATTTTGAAAAATCTATAGTAAACATGCTTCATAATGAAATGTGTCAATAATGCCAGTAAAGTCAGAAACAAAATAAGGATACCCACTATTGTTTCTATTCAACATTCTACATGATAAAGCAGAGGAGGAAAGGAAACTGAAGAGAAGGAAGAAACAAAACAAAAATTACAAGAAATAAGAGCAGTTAGTAAGCTACTGCAATATTCCAGGTAAGAGATGATGACGCCATGACTGAGCAGCAAGAGTGGAACGGGGAACACTGAGAAAAATTGAGACAGTTAACATACAAAATTATATTAGTTTCAGATGTATACCATAGTAACAATATAATTTTGTATGTCAACTGTAATTAAAAAATAAATTTTTAAAAAAGGAAAAAATATTGAGACATTAAAAAATCACCAAAGTTGATTAATTTTAAAATTTCCACGTTTTGACTTGGTAACCAAGTTTTGACAAGTCTAGTTCAGAATACCGAGAACATGACACTAATTAAAAATGTAAAAAGCAGGAGGATCAAATGTAGGAAAATGAAATACAGAATCTACCAAATATAAAAAGAAAGCACATATGAAGTGCCTAAGACTGATATGTATTGGGTACAGAAAAATGTTAATTCTCTTCAATTTTTCTATTTCACAAACATTCTTAATTAATTATTCCCTCCCTTAAAGCAATTACACATGACCCACCATGCGTGACACAACTAGATAATACAAATGGTAAAAAGAAATGAAATGTACTTACTAGTGAAAAGATTATTTAGTGAATTTTCTTTTGATGAGTCCTTTGAGGATGAAATACCAATATGTACAATAAAAATATATGGTGCATCTTGCCAAGTTTTCAATGGATCATGCATTGTCTAGAGAGACAAAAAGGCATTAAATCTTCAGGTCTTAAGAATTAAGAACAAAAGTTAATACAGTATGAAAATTTTGTTTCAGAATGTACCCAGAAACAGGGTTAAGTCCTTCACTTTCATTCATTAAACAGTAGGCACAGCAAACAAACAGGCCTATTGTATATACAAAAAAGTAGGCTTGATTATAAATTACTAAAAGGCAGGACATCTGATATCTTGTTATCTACAAAACTCACATTTAACATCCATTTTTCTACAAGGAAAACCTCAACTAAAATCACTAAATTGAATATCTGTTTAAGCCATGCTAGGATACTAGGTTATATTTTACATAGATATCCCAAAGATTATTTAAATCACCTTAAAAAAATAACATCCATGATGACATCAGTGAATTATAAATACCACTTCCTGAATCTAATTTCCTTTGCTCAATGCCCTTTCTAAGACTACCAGAATTTCTGTTGACAAGGTCTCACATTTATATCAAATTTAATCTTGGCTAGTCTATGTGGAAAGCAAGAGTCACAACTGTCCTGCAAAGTCAAGGAAGTGGAGTTAACAGCCTCCAAAGTATTTATAGAACTGCTAACTTGGGAAGAATCTGTTCCAAGGGCATTTAATGTGCACAGCCCTAGCAAAAAGCTTCAAAGGATTTGTTGCCACATGTGTTAGGTGGACCACGGACCTTCACAAACACAGGATTAAGACACGAATATAAAGATGAACCAAGAAAACAATTGGCTTCTTCCTTGTGTGTGAAAGGAGGTATGGATACTTAGACTTGCAATTCATCACTTTCTGGTCTTAAAAAGAACTATCCAGACACCTCTAGGTAAGCTTCATTGATCTATGAAACCTCTCAGAGTGGGTAATAGATTTTGCACATTTATGCATTTTCCTGTGGAGGAACAGCTTTTCTCAAATGTGCAAATTATCCTACAACCCAAGAAAAGGCTAAACAAAGAGCTCGAAAATTATATTCCATGATACAAACTGAAAGTATCAAGCAGAGCAGATTGAATGATTTTCAGCTATACATTTAACAGGTTATCTTAGTAACTTAAGAACATAAATGTCATGCAGAATCACACATTTAGCTCTGTCTGATGGTTTCTTTCTGACAAAATTCAGAAGCAGTTTGTAAGAAAACTTTAGAGCTTCAAAGTTATAGGTACATCACGTCCTACTAACCCATAATTAACTGAACCTCTCCTGAACTTACTTGTTCATTAACCAATAAAACTTTAGTGTAATAAGTGGCTCTGCTATTAATTTCATGTATCTTAAAATTACCTCTTACAAATTTCAAAAGGGATAATCAATTCTCCTATTCCAAGAACTAACAGTTTACATTTAGCTCTGGAATTATAGATATTTTGACACTGTAAAAATAATATTCATATGCCAGACACTCTGTTAAGTATGTAATATTTATTATATTCTTTAATCCTCACAATAACCCTATCAGACAGGTACTATTATTAGCTCCTTCAATAGGTGTCCTTCAGTAAGTGAATGGATAAACAAACTGTGGTATATCCAGACAATGGAATATTACACAGCACTAAAAAGATATCAAGCAATGAGAAGGCATGCAGAAACCTTAAATGCATATCACTAAGTAAAAGCAAATCTGAATAGGCTATATATGATTCCAATAATATGACATTGTGGAAAATGCATAACTATGGAGGCAGTAAAAAGATCAGCGGTTGCCAGAGGCTTGGGGGGAGGGAGGGATGAACAGGCAGAGCACAGGGGATTTTTAGGGCAGTGAAACCATTCTGTATGATATGACAACGGTGCATATCTGTCATTACACATTTGTTAAAACCAAAAAAATGTGCAACACAAAGAACTAACCCTAATGTAAACCATGGACTTTGGCTGATAATGACGTGCCAGTGTTGGTTCATCAGTTGTAGCAAGTGTACCACACTGGTGCAAGATGGTGATGGTGGGGGAGTCTGAGTGTGCATTTGTGGAGGGGTATGTGGGAGCTCTGCGTTTTGCTTAATTTTGTTATGAACCTAAAACTGCTCTAAAAAATAAAATCTATTAATTTAAAAACACATAATGGTAAATATATTTCATTACCACTTAAATCGAACTAGAAACCTGAGTCAATCAGAATGTTATATCTTTTCTCAAGGGTGGAGGTCACTAAAGCTCAATTGCCAGAGCTACCTGGCAGGTGCTGAAAAGCTCCATTCCCAGGGCTTATCTTTTATACAACCTAGTGGGAAGGACGCTGCTCTCCCGGCACTCTCAAAATCCCTCAGCAATTGTGAAAGATCACAACTGCCTGAGGCGATGTTGCTAGGTGGGGCTATCAAGAGGCTGACTAAAAACTTGAAAGGAAAAATTGGAAATGGGATGCACATGGAGTTTTAAAAAGCTCCAAAATGTTCCTGGAGATCCAGAAGACCAGGAGTACATGCAGGGCTGTGCATGTATGTATGTGCGAGATCGTGCACATATGCCCAAGAGAGGCCTGAGCAGGTCCTAACCACCCTCCACTGGCTAATCTTAAGGTTCTGCACACGAAGAAAGTCAAAGTTAAGGCAGAATTTTAAATTGTGAAAGAAGCCAGACATCAGGCCACAAACTGTATGACTCCGTTTACATGAAATGAACAGAACAGGCAAATCCACAGAGACAGAAAGAAGAACCATGGTTGCCTAGGTCCAGGGGAAGGATGGAATGAGGAGTGACTGCTAACGGCTACACCATTACTTTCTGGAGTGATGATGACATCCCGGAACTAGGCAGCAACTGGTGGTTGGTTGCACAACTTGTGAATATACTAAAAACAACTGTATGTTTTAAATGGTTAAATTTCCATATATATATATATATATATATATTATGTCTTAATAAGTTGTTATAAAATTAAAAACTAATCAGTTTTGTAAAAAGCATGACCCAACATGGATAACTATCTTATTTCCTCTGTACTTTTAACTGGCAAAAATTTGAGGAATTAGTTATTCTGAATTGTGAAAATTTAAGGCATATTTATAGTCTTCAAGCCTTATTTCAATTTTCCAAAATCTCTTCCAGTAATACTCTACTAAAAGATAATTTTGGATGGAGTTTAAGGTTCTTTCTTAAAAGTTTCTTCCTATTTACAAGTAATATTTGTGAAAAATAACTGTAGCCACTTCAAAATGCAGCTGGAGCTGCCACCCCAGAGGAAATGCCTTGCACGTCTTACTCCTCAAATCTTTGAAATGGGCCGAAACAACACTGTATTCAAAACAACTGTTTGCAAAGCTAACAGAAAACCAGACAGTCAGACTATCAGACTTAAAACTAAAGACATTCTTTAAAATTAGCAACACCATGTATAGCTAAAGAATAATTTAGCTTATTTGCATCAATAGAAATTCCTCCTTTTCTATTCACATAATTTCCCCCCTTCCTTTTCTTATAAATGCTCCTTTAGGAACACTGGGTTTCTGCCTGAATCAGTGCTTCCCAGAACTGCAATTCTTTCTGGAATGCAAATAAATGCTTTTGCCTCACCTTGGCTTTTTATTTTTAGTTGAAAGTATTTATGGGGTGAAAATTATAAAAACAATACAGAATGAGTAGAGCAAATACGGAAAACACAGAAAACACAAAGAAGAAAGTAAAAATAACTCATAATACCATCCAGGGAAACCATTATTAACATTGTGGTATATAGTTTCCATTCTTAAGTTTCTTTTTAAATGTTAGCATACCAAGATAATAATTCAAAATACACAAACATAAGAAAACTGAAATATGTGTTCAATGGCCCCAAATTCCCTACACTTACAATCTTTTCTCCAGTAAAGGTAAGATTTGTTCCATTGTCCTTGGCCTTTAAATATTAAAAAAAAGAAAAGAAAATTAATTGAGAATTTTTATTTACTCTCAGAAATATTTAATAACGAAAACAAAAATAATTACCTCCTGTTTTTCTCCTAATAGAGGCAATCGATGCACAAACTCCCCAGAAAAGCTCTATGAAAGAAATACAAAAATAAAATTAAAGATATATAATAGTAAAAGAAAAACGTAGCTCAAAATCTGCAGAAATGGTTAAAGCAAAACGTGTTATAACAGTACATACAATAATACGGTATCAACAGACAAAAGATTTCCAACAACAAAAAAAGTGAATAAAACCCTGATGGAAACTAAGAATACTACCAAAGCAAACTAGCCATTCAATTCTTCTATAAGAATTATAGATATGTCAGAATGACAAAACCTTAGCTAAAAAATACCTTACAGTTCCCTCTCATTCTACAGGTGAGGAAAATGTGGCTCAAAGCTATAAAGCTTTATGTAGAAATGGGATTTGAACCTAAGATTCATAACTCTTGGGTCCACTGCTCCTTCTACCACAACACACTCAATACCTATTAAAAACCTACAGTAACTGTAACATTTACCTTTCTTACCAGTTATCAGCAAATGAGGCATTCTCATTCTGAGTAATTAGAGCATGTATTTCAACCCTGTTCCGTTAGACTGGATGAGAGGAAACCTTACAAATAGGTGTATATGCCAAGACCTTGGAAAGATTATAGCAGATCTAACTATGGACAACAGCTACCTAACAGGTAGCTTTCCTAATCAAATCCAAGAAAGGCCAACCAATCCTCCTAGCCTGGGGGCTAAATTTGGAGACCCAACAGAAAACCCCCTACTCAACATCACATTGTTCCTAAGTTTCTTTTTCTACCATTTAAAAGATACTTTCTTTTTCCTCCAAGTGCATAAAACCTAAGCTTTGACAAGAACTGAATCCTTATAGTTCAACCATCAATTATTTAATTTGCTTATTACTAATTATTAAATAAAAGACTTATCAATAAACTTTATTTCTAGTAACTAGGCAAAAAAACCCTAGCTTTCCGTGAACCCCTTGCTCTTCAAGGCAATTTGCTAAATATTCTGAAGCAATTATTTAAATGCAGTAAGGACAAAGCAAAGGCTATTGTTACAGTAACTATTTTCAACACCTATAGAATATATAATTTTTCTTCCAAAAATTGGTGTCAGATCCTATTTCTAAGAAAAGAGAATTTTAAAATATGTGTGAAATTCAACCCTTTAATTTCAGGTATGTAGCAGTAAAATCTAAAAAATGCTGCTTTTCTTGGGGATCTATCAATTAAATAAGATGACAAAAGAATTAAAAACTGGAGGTTTCAAATGTTCATGAATAAACAAAACAATGCACTATTATTCAGCCTTAAAAATGAATGAATTTCTGACACATGCTATATACTCATTGATAAACCTTAAAAACATTTTGCTAAGAAGCCAAACAAATATATGATTCTACTTGAATGAGGTATCTAGAATAGTCAAATTCATAAAGACAGAAAAGTAGCATAATTGTTACCAGGGGTGTGTGTGTGTGTGTGTATGTGTGTGTGTG
>NW_017731442.1:2488420-2494775 GCF_001890085.2 Hipposideros armiger
GCTCTTCCCGGGCGAGGCAGATCAGTCAGCGGCTTCTGGACGGCCACTCACTGCGGCTACTGGCTACATACGGTAGCCCATGGCAACCCACTGCAGCAGTGGCTGCAGCCTAGCCGTCGCCAGCGACTCACAGCAGCCCAGCTCCAGGTTGAGCTGTTGTTCAGCATCTTAGCTGTGAAGGGCAGTGTCACTGGCCCTCATACATGGCATCCGAACCGGGGCCCTCTGGTGTCCCAAGCCAGTTCTTAACCATTGCGCCACTCGGCCGGCCCATTCTCTCTAAATTCTTCAGTCCTTTTAGTCCTCCTCCTATCAATCTCACCCAATGTTATACAACAAATGCAAAAAACAATTACCAACACCACAAAAAAGATAATTTAAACCCTAATACTAGGCTAAAATTTAAAATGGTAAAAAGGTTTGACTGAATGTTAGACATTTTTTAAAGACCAGTCAGGTATCTTTGAAAAGAAACATCGAAAACAGTAGGGGAAATGTAATTTTAAAAGTTCCTTTAAAAAAAAAAGAAATTATGCAAACAGAGGGGTGGAAACAGAATGGAACTGGCCTAAAAAATTCAACTTTGGAGTGTACTATGGCAATTCTTAAAGTGTGGTCCATGGACCCCTTCATGAGATATAAGAGGTCAAAACTATTTTCTTCTTTTCCTTCTCCTTCTCCTTTTCATTATCATCATCATCATGTTATTTGCCTTGTACTGACAGTGCAAAAGTAATGATGGGTAATACTGCTGCCCTTGGGCTGGCCGAGTGGCTCAGTTGGTTAAGAGTTGGCTTAAGAGTGCAAGCTCTGAGCAACAGGGCCGCCGGTTTGATTCCCACATGGGCCAGTTACGCTGTGCCTGAGCTGAGCTGTCACTGAGCTGCCAAGAGGTGGCAGGATGGCTCAGCTGGTGTAACAAGATTGCCTGTTCGATGGTGGGCTACGCCCATCCACAACTAAGACTGAACATAGCACCTTGAGCTTAGAGGCCACGAGCTGCCCACAGGCAGCCAGATGGCGACTGACACCCTCCACAACGAAGACTGAAGAACAACAACTTGGCTGGTCCCCTTCCCCAAATCCCCAATAAAATCTTAAAAAAAAAAAAAACCCCTGCTGCCCCTTATCAGGATCCAAGGCAGTGGCATCTAACTGTACTAGTAGTCACTGTACTCAAAGTCACAAACTTGCAGTTTAAAAAAAAAAAGCCAATTTTACGTAAGAATGTCCTTGAAAAAGCAGTAAAAATTATTCAAGTTATTAAATCTGGACCTTTGAGTACATGTCTTTTTAGTATTCTATGAGACAAAATAGGAAGTATGCAAAATACTATAAATGATTGTCTCAAAATAAAGTACTTTGCAACTGTTCTGACTTAAACGGTCCACTTTTTTCATATACTTGAGAGAATGACTGATAAACTAGTTATTCAGACTTGATTATTTGGGAGATATTTTCTTGAAAATGATCAAAGGAAGGCTGTCAACTGAAGGAAGACAACTGACAGCATTCATTGCCAATGATAAAATTTGAGCTTTCAAGCAAAAACTGAAATTTTGGAAAACTTGTATATGCCTCACTGAGCTTAACAGATTCCAATACTTAAGGATTTTGTGATGAGACTGAGGGGTGATAATTAGCAAATAAAATTTTGAGTTAATTGTAAAATGAATTAATACTAGTAAAGTTTATATAATTCAACCAACCAATATTTTCTAAATGACCAATGATGTCACAAAATCAAACATGGGTAAAAGACCATTCAAAGTGCAAGACACACCAATTTATTTTACTATAACTGAGTAAAAAAAAAAGTTCACTGATATGGTTTCAGATTCCATATTGCAACTAACCTTTAAAAAAAACTTCACTTGTTACATTTTAGTATAGAATGAAAGAACAATATCCACAATTATCTGAAAACATTTTTAAAATACTATTCCCTTTTCTAACTACATATCTGTGTGAGGCTGTATTTTGTGTGTATACTTCAACCAAAATAACTTTATTGAAACAGATTAAGTAAAGGACATACAAGATTCCAGTTGTCTTTCACTATACTAGACATTAAATAGATTTGCAAAAATACAAAATAATATCACTCTTCTGGTTTTTTCTAAATAAGTTACTTTTCATTAAAATTTTGTGTATGTTAACATGCAATGAGTTTATTATTGCTATTTTAAAATTAATACATATTTCTGTATTTTCTGTTTTAATTTCTAATATAGTAACCTACATGAACAAAGGTTTTCGGAGTCTGTAAAATATTTAAGAATGTAACAGAGTTCTGAGACCAGAAAGTTTGAGATTTGCTAGTACAGTAGGTCTGCAAATTGGGAAGCATGGATTCTAGTTTCAGCTCTTCTCCACAACTACATGACACTCCTTCCTCTATCAGGTTGAGAACTGATGATCTCTAAAGTCCAAGAAAAGTCTGTAATTTTATGTTCCTTACCTTGAAGCTGTAGATTTCATTGTAACAATCAGCACTTTTCAGATACCAGGTTATATTCAAAGATACATCACAAGATTCTCCATCAACTATAAAAGAAGAATGATTGTGAATAAAAGATCATTCCCAAACGAAGCATTTTTCCTAAACTTCTAGCCCATATCCCATTTATTTCCTGCTAAAATGAGGTACTCAAAGACCATCCTTTTCTCTGAACAGAAGGCAATGAAGTAATATGCGGAAAAAGAACTAGATCTTCTTCAGATAAAATTAAGTATTGTTATTCACAGAAAGGGAAGTTAAGCAGTTTTTAACCTTTTAAAATGTGTAGCTATTTTTATGCTTTTAACCTCAACTTCTAGTTCTCAGTTGGGAAAAACCTGGAAATGATAAAGCAGTCAGTCCTAAGTATAAAACCAGTCTTCTATTACCAGTCAAATATTTATTGAGCAGAGCACTTAAGTATACAATGCTAAAGGAGTATGTTAGGCCAAAGACAAGAATGGGAGGGAACAAATTACTTTAAAAAGATGACATTCTAGTTGGAGAGATAAGGAATAACATTAGGGATGTCACAAGGCATTACTCAAAATAGTTCCACTGAGGGAAAAATTCATGGCTTAAACCTTGAAAGATGTCAAGATTGGGTAGAAAGAACTATAAACAAAAAGCAAACCTGGCTGGGGAAGGTAGAAATAGCAGCAAAAACAAAAATAAAAGAGTATTAGATTTTTTTCAAAACCCACCTTATGAGAGACCTCAAGAAACCTCATGAAATCATAAAAGCCTCATATAACTCATTAAACACAGTTCAGAACACAATATTCTAGTAGACCAAGGCATTAGTCTGAAGACCTGGCAGCGTAAATATGACTGATTTAACTGTCTCACCTGGGGGAAGTCAGTATTGCTGTTTACCTTTGATTCTAGTTGTTGAAGGGAAAATATACTAGAGATATCTACTTTATGCAAATGTGACAAAGATAAATCACTGCATCTAGGAACCTACTTTTGATTCTTAACAAAAGCAGAACAGCTAAAGTTATAACTTTTTCCTTTTTTTGTTTTAAATAGTTTTCTCAAACTAATTTTTAAGTGATACACTTTTACGAGGCTCAATTAAAATATACAAAAATCTGATGTGTAAAATAGAATTTATGGGAATGATAAAAAAGATATTGCAACCTTGCTATGAACTACTCAGGAGAATCATACAGAGACGGGATTAATTAAATAAAAGCCGGAAAGAATTCCCCTAAACAGAAGATTTGCAGAGAAATTTGGCTACAAAAATACTTTTTATGTTGAAAGACACCATTTAGAACTTTGAATGATATCTTTAAGAGATAATGAAAATGGTCCTGTCAATTTCATAGAAAGCTATATAACATACCCACAAATGAATAAAATTAGCGACAAGGTAAATATTAGAAAGCACAGAAATGAAAGATAATGTAAATTTTAAGGAGCTACAAATCCTCCAAAAACAATGAAACGTAGACACTTCAAAATATGCAGCTTGTGTAACTTGGCAAAACACTAATAGATCAAAACATAGATGAGAAGAGACTGTACCGAATAAAGAGAAAGAATAGCATATAAACTGTCAGACTATTCCAAAAGACAAAACACTGCTACCCCTACAAGTTACTCTTACCTTACAAGAAAGACCAGTGTGGCAGAGTAGATTTGATTTAGATCAAATTCAAGTCATTAGTCAGGGGATTCTATTTTCGTGGACACAGTATATTCTTCATAGATATTCTACCTGCCTCCTTCACCCCTAGTAGACTATAAACTCAATATGAGAAGGGGCCTTTTCTAACACTTCCCTGCTATCTAAAACAGTGCTGGCACACAGTAAGTTTTAATAACTACTTACTAAATGATTAAAAGAATAAAATCATCTAACTATAACTTCCAACTTTGCACTTTCACAGAGACAAATATGCATAGAAGCCACATGGATGATCTGGATTTTTATCCCTGATCTTGAAATGAATCTGCACATGATAATTTGTTCTCTAAAGTAAAGCCAATTTCAGAAATAAAAGGAAGTTTTTCTTTAATACACAATGGGATATTCTGGATTCAGATACAGTGGTTTTTCCACTGGACAGACTGGTTTTGTTCTATATGATCCCTATTTCCTGATATCTTTGAGTTTCCTTTTGCAAAGATCCAAGTGGTAAAATACTCCTTTAGTAAATAAAAGATTTACTGAACCTATTCATTCAGAACCAATGGTCTACAAACCTACATCATGTATTTACTAAACATCTAACAGGCACACAAAAGCAAAATCAGTGGTAGCTCTGTAATGCAACAGATTAAAACACCATGCAGGCAATCAACCAACATAATGTGTCTATACAGCTGACCCTTGAACACGGTTTGAACTGCACTTGGTGCACTTATACACGGCTTTTCAATACCTGTACTATTTCCATCAGCAGTTAGTAGTCCATGGATATAGAGGGCTGAATGCATGCACTGATCTACACCATTTTATACGGGAGGCTTGAGCACCCACGGATATGGGTATCTATCTACAGGGAGTCCTGGAACCAATCCTCTGCAGATACCAGGGGCAAAGTTAAGTTTTGCAGGCATCAAAAGTTATATGTCGGGCTGGCTTAGTGGCACGTTGGTTAAGAGTTGGCTTGGGATGCCAGCTCTGAGCAGCAGGGCCCCGGTTCAGATCCCACATGAGGGCCAGTGACGCTGCGCCCTCTACAGCTANCAGTGTCACTGGCCCTCATATGTGGGATCCGAACCGGGGCCCTCTGGCATCCCAAGCGAGTTCTTAACCATCGCGCCACTCGGCCGGCCAGGGGGGTTTGCTTTTTACACACAAAAAAAGCACATCCTCTCTTGATGAGATGAGTATATAAATGGCTGACTATGCCCCTATCAGACATGCTTCTAACTTATTTCTGTCAGAAGAATTGGGGAGTGGGAAATAAATATCACCAAAAAGACAAGCATTACATGTTTTACCTCTTCTACTTCCCTCCAACCACTGTCAAACATTACCTGTGTCTTAAAGAGTTCACTGCAGTTCTGGAACAACTTTGATGACATTTGGTATTTCCCAGACAAGCCTTTTTTTTCCCTAAGTTTTTCCAAATATGTCTCCACTTCTTGTGACTGAAGAAATAAAGAAAATACAAAGTATTTAACTTATCTTTCACAAGTAAGATATTTAGAACATATAGATTGCCTATAGTACAAATTTAATTTTGTGTTTGCTATTTTAAAAATTAACAGCACCAGATAAAGACTCTATATAATAGTATGCAAGACTCTAACAATATTAAACCCTAAAGTACAGAATTCCAGTCTATGGCACACAAGGGTAGTTCTTCCAAAAATTCTAACAAGACTGGAAAACTGTCAGACTCGAGGGTTTTGTCACAAGAAGATATATTTACAAGAGTTGCTTGATTAAATTAATAATACCAACAGAAAGATACACTTGTGTGCTCACAAGCTAAGATAGAGCACAAAATTGTTATAGCCATCCACAGCCCACTATTAATACTCTGAAAAAACTCATCATTTTTATAGCTTCATCCGTAAGTTTTATTTTTCTCCGATACCTACAAGCCTAATCTTGCCTTCTTTTTTCTAAGCTCCAGCTTCACATCTCTATATGCCTCGTTTCCATTTGTCCTGTGGCAATCCAAAATAATTTTTACATTCTTAACTTGTACTACCTACTAAGACTAGGTCTGCTAAGTTCTGGACCAGTTTATTACAAGTTTCAAATATATGAAGTCTTTAACTGTAAATTCAATTAGTGACTGATGAGGAGAAAAGGATCACCAAAGAACACCTCAAACCATATTCTGTTGATATTATCATTTCTCTCTAAATTCTTTTTTTTTTTTTTAA
>NW_017731442.1:2499605-2536950 GCF_001890085.2 Hipposideros armiger
GGTTAAGAGTTGGCTTGGGATGCCAGCTCTGAGCAGCAGGGCCCCGGTTCAGATCCCACATGAGGGCCAGTGACGCTGCGCCCTCTACAGCTAAGGTGGTGAACAACAGCTTGACCTGGAGCTGGGCTGCCGTGAGTCGCCAGCGACAGCGTAGGCTGCAGTGGGGCTGGCCGGCAGTTGGTGTGAGCTTTCGTGAGCTGCTGTGAGCCGCCGTCCAGTGGCTGGCGACTGATCTGCCTCAGCCGGGAAGAACACAATGATAATACCAACATGGGTCAGTGAAGCGACGTCCTCCACAACTAGATTAAAGAACAAAAGGACAGCAACTTATCTGTTCCCCTCCTCCAATTCCCCAATAAAATCTTAAAAAAAAAAAAAAAGTTACATGTAGTTTTTCTACTGTGCAGGGAGTCCGCGCTCCTAAGTCCCTCATTGTTCAAGGGTCAACTGTATATAGTAAACACCCAAAAAACAAGATGAGAAAATAAAGTTCACACAAATAAGCATTCTGAAGATCAGTGAAAAGACCTTAGTTATATCTACATATGTTTATACCTAGATTGTGTTGGACTATTAAATTTCAGAACTTAAATTGAGAGTAAGTCATCAGAAGTAGAAAACAGGTATTTTAAAACTTTAAAGATTACTCAAAAACTCAAAAACTTCATGAAATGCAAAAACTCACATTTCAGAAAAATAGTGGTATTTTTGAAGAGGATCTTTCCAAAACTAAAATAATTTTTCCCCTGCAAAGATAAAGGAAAGATAATTAGCATCAGGTCACTTTAATTCCCAAGGCAGAGTATAATTGGTATAAAAATCTAAATTTATGAAATGTTCAAGTTAGTTTTCTTAACAAAAACGGCATCAATAGCATTCCTTTTAGTAAAATTCAACCAGATTCAAACTGCAGGATTTGAAACTTGGTACATTTTTTTCCCACAGGCCACGAGGCAAGGACAGTAGAAGGAAGGCTGCTAGAAGTCTCAATTTAACTTAAATCTTCATGGAAGATACTCCTTAATCAGTTCATCTCCTTTACTCACTAATCACTGTCCAAAATAACCTATCATTTCTTCAAATAAACTATGCTATGAGCAGATAGCCAGATTTAACTTATTTTAGTAACAAGTAAATACCTAAAATTGAGGACCTGAAGATCTTCCCCAAATGAACGAAAGCTATAATGCTTGCCATATAAAAGCCCAAACAAGATTTGGATATTATAACCAGTGAGCAGGACAGGATGAAACAAAAAGGCCATCGTGGTTTTAATAAAACTAATAAGGCTTTTCAGCATTTCCTGCCTTCATCTGATTTTTGTCTGCCCACAGGACTATAACTCTTACCCAGACAAAGTTTAAAAGGGGGGAAGGGGGCAGAAAGGGTAAACCACTCTAGTTAACTGCCCAAAGGAAAGGCTAGCCTTACCATATCAAATTTTAGAATACTATTTCTTCCATTTTAGCCATTCTCGCATTCGAAAAATTTTTTTAAATGCTTAGACTTCCTAATCACGCAGCAAAGCTTAAGAATCATTTCAAAGTTCAAACGAAATCATACAACTTTCTAAGTAGAATTATCCAGTAACAAAAAAAAGTGCAGAGGGAAAAGAAAGACGCCTATTTACATATCCCTCTTATCCAACCCTGAGTCACTGGATTCTGTGCAACTTCAGCTGGAAGAAGAACCACTCTCCACTCATACACCAAGTTTACACGTCTCAGTCAGGAACTGAAAGTTCTCCGACTTTTCTAAGAAACCGTTCCTCCAACACTCCTCTGCGCTCCTGAAGTTGTCCTAACATTTCCGCTAATCTACCCACAAGAACTTCACGGCTTTCCACTCGAGAGATGGGTCCCTGTTAACCAGCAACACAGACGCTCCCGGAGATCCCACCCCTTTGGAAACGGACTTTTGCGGAACCTTCATGGACTCCTTGGGCCGCCGTAGCCCCACCCCTTGCTCCTCTGGGCTCAGTTGCTTCGGGAACACTCACCGACGGCATCGGAATGTGCCACTTGGATCGGTCGGCTGCAGCGACGGGTGCCGGTCCTACACCAAAGAGCGGCAATGGGGACGGATGAGCCCCCAAAAGAAGAAGAAGAACAGGCAGCACCTGAAGCCACGCAGCCGCCGCCATCTTCACAGCCATGGAGTGTCTGCCGAAAGCATTTCGCCTTCTTCCGGTTCGTCCCGCCCTCTTCCGGCTCTGCTCTCGGGGAGGGGGCCGGATCTCCCGAGTCCTCAAAACCTCGCGAGGCTTGTTTGTTTTGCGACTCAGCGGCCCCTCCTTCCGGTAGATGTCACTGCTTAGTGTGAGGCTTTAGACCTACTACGCAGGCGTCGTCTCGTCGTAACCTGGTCACCTTGGAGAGTTAGGAACATCGCCAAAAGCCACCTCTGCCTCGGTCGGCTCTTCTCTCTCCCAGCCCTTAGGTTTGGGGACCAGGCGATTACCTATGAGTATGTAGTGTTTGGCTCTCTCTTCCTTCCGTTCACTCCAGCCACTTATAGCCCTTCCAAGTCAAAGTTAGACTACGGGACTGAAAGTCTGGGAAGTCCGTAGTCTGGCTGGCTGTTTGGCGTTGAGTAGTGAGTTCTCGGTTTCCGGGGGTATTTAAGCAAAGAATGGAATTTGGTGGTGGTGCAGACGAAGCGATTCCTAAACTGGATGATGTAATAGATAACCTCTTTAAAAAGCCACTTCTAGCCCTGAAAAGTATGATGCTATCGTAGAGTTTGACCGGAGAACATAAACCTCCAGCAAAGACTCGGCCGGCCCTTTCCACTCAAAGCTAAAAACGGAGGGGGGCGGGGGGAGTGTATCAGATTTACATATATATGGCGTTACTGTCACTGAGCTAGACCTGCAGAAGCTTCGCCCAAACCGGGCAGGCCATCTCGATACTTCCTGATTCTCACGCTCCTGAGTTTTCATCCTCTACGGCTCTTTGCGTACACGCACCGCTGCAAAGACAGTTTCGGTTCCAAACCAAAGCGGTTCCTTATCAGCCAGTCATCACCAAGAACAATATGCGAAATAAATCCCGATAGAAACACTTGTTTGGGCCTGGAAACCCAGAAACAAGAGTCGATTTGTCTCCTTAAAGACCTGAAGGGGACTTCCCATTTCCGAGAAACCTGAAGGTGATGAAGTGGTGGTGGTAACTTAGAAGCCTGGCCTGCTCGCGTTTTGAAAAGATCGCACGGGACCTTGGCCTGAGAGCTGGGAGCCTGTGAAGTGACTGGTAAGCCATGGAAGCAGCCAAAAAGGAGGAAATCAGGTAAAGGCTCAGTGGTCCTGCAGGTTGTGGCATTGAAGGTTTTATCGAATGTTTGATTGCACTTCTTATTTGCATAGTTTTTATATTTATGCACATAATCCTTATCGTTTTTTCCCCTCAGTTCCCCAGGTGTTAGTTCATATTAATAGCCAAACCCTCATAAAATACTTTCAGGATGGTTAACAAAATTGGAAAAGTTGTGATCAGAACTCTAACACATGAATTTCAGGCACGTTGCTTACCAAGTTCAGCTATACCCACCTCTTCCCATATCATTCCAGAGTTTAGTCTTCAAAGCTGGCAAGAGAAGACTGCAAATTTCTTTAATCTGTACACACTTGATTAAAAGAAACAGCGACAAAGACTGAGTCAATGAAGGATTTGATTGCCTTTGTAGTATGACTGAGTGTATCTGTCTGGGGTTGTTTTCATAGTATTTTGAAATTGGTGTTCAGTGGTAGCTTCCTAAATAATCATGGACATACTGACCACAGCTGCATTCAGCCACACCTCTGCATGAAAGCCAATGTTTTTTTCTTATACTCTAGTCGTTTTAATGGGCATGTGTTAAGTACATAATCTCAAGTAGCAATATACATACATCTTGTTCATGGTTTATTCCAAAAACAGCTATTTTGGAAAGTTGGTCTTAAAAAACATATCTCGGTTGTCAGCATCTTCTTTTTTTTTTTTTAATTAGCTTCAGGTGTACAAAAACAATGTAATAGTTAGACATTTACACCCCTCACAGTGATAACCCCCTTCCCCAAGCTACTACCCCTCTGACCTCATATATAGCTATTACAATTCCATTGACTCAATTCCCTATGCTGTACTCCACATTCTGTGACTATATATAGATATAGATATAGATATATAGATATATAAAATTTGACATTCAATATTATTCAGCTTCAGCTTTAGGTGTACAGCACAGTGGTCAGGCATCTACACCGTCCATGAAGCGGTCTCCCTAATAAGACAAGTGCCCATCTAATACCCTACAAAATCTTTATAATATTGATTGTATTCCCCAAACTGTCTTTCATATCCCCGTGTCAATATTGTGGCTACCAATTTGTGCTTTCTAATCCCTTCACCTTCCTCATCCCTACCCCCCTTCCATTTAGCAACCATCAATTTTTTCTCTATGTCTCAGACTATTTCTGTTTAGTTTGCTCATTTATTTTGTTCTTTAGATCCCACATATAAGTGAGATCACATGGTATTTGTCTTTCTCTGTCTGACTTATTTCACTTAGCATCTTCTTAAATAGCTAACAGTATTTCTTCTACACCTGTTTCTATTCTTATTCTGGCACCTTGCACATACCTATATTATAGCATTTGTCAGGTTGATTTGTGATTGTTGGTTAAGCTCTCACAGAAATCTTGAACACAGTCCTTCATATCTTGCTCAGGGCCCAGCACTCAGTAAGAATATTCTGAAAATATATTGTTGAATAAATAAGTGGGTGGGTTGTTTTTGTTTGTTTGATTTGAGTTTTTGTTTACTTTTGCTCCTTCCGATTTTACTGTTGTAGTCATAGTCTTCACTCATTTTAAAAGAATCCTTACTCATAAGTGACAGTGCCGTTTTTCCATTGCTCAGAGTAATCCCAGAACTTGATGTTTTGTTGTTTACCTTGGATGATTTACAAAAGGATCTTATTCTGCAGCACACGTTATTATGTTATGTTATGACCATGACACAATTTTGCATTGCAGAGATTTACTTCCCATGTTCATACCATAGTTAGAGAAGGTACAAAAATTGGATTCACAAACCCTATGTGAATTAACTTTCTTAAAATGTCTGTTTATTTAGTGTTGAAGATGAAGCTGTGGATAACGACGTTTTCAAAAACTGCAGCAAGATTGCTTTCTATAGGTAAAGAGTGGAAATGTATTACCTAGATCAAAATGTTTCTAACAGTATTTCAAAACTGATGTTTAATAAATTTTTGAGATCTCATAGGCTTTCAAGGAAAAAGTCAATTAGGAAATTCAGTGATTAAGGAATTTATCAGATAGAAGACATTCTCCTTTAACTTTATACACTTATTCTGTATTATTTAAATTTTTCAGTAAACAGGCATTTTATTTTAAAAGTCAAAGTATTTTTAAACTAATATTAAAATTTTATGTCTTTGAAGAGATAATATGTTTACATGTTTCAAAAATTAATAATATAAAAAGATGTACATTGAAAGTATTATTTCTATTCCTTTCCCATTTCTGCCCAATTAGACATCTTGTCCTTGTAACCAGATTTAGTAATTTCTGTTAATCCTTCCAGTACTTCTTTTTGTGACTACAAATATTCTTATATCACTACCTTTCTTACACCAGTAGCTTTTTGTGTGCTTCTTTTTTTCTTTTTTTTTTCTGCTTCATAGTTTATTCTGAAGCGCTCCGCATGAGTATATGGAGATTGTCCTCCCTTTTTACAGCTACAGAGTATTCCATTGGGTAGATAGAATTTATTCAGTTTTTCTCATACTCCTAGACTTTTGAGTCATTTTCAATCTTTTGCTATAATAGCACTGCCACAATGATAAGCTATACATATGTCATTTCCTACACATGCAAGCATATTTATAGGATGAATTTCCAGAAGTGGGATTACTGGGTCAAAGAGTAAATATATTTGAAATTTTAACTATGACCAGATATCTCTCCATAGGGATTCTATTATTTTTTTACTTCCATCACCACTATATAAGATTGCAAGATTGCCTATTTCCCCAGAGCCTTATGTGATCCTGAAATTGAAATCACTAAAAATTGTATCATATATTACAACTTTCTAATTTATTCACACTGCTCTAGAGGAAGAAAATCATATCATTTTCATTCTGAACAAGTACCTTAGAGGGAATTCTTTAGTGAAGTCCTGGTCACCTTGTTAAACCACTAGATTATATTGGATTTCCACTAGAATTTATTAAGTTTCTATTACAGTGTACATGTCATGGAAAGAGGGAATAAAATTAACAAGCTAATAACTGTCATCTATGAAAACTGCCCCATCTTCTCAGTAAAGGGACAAAATACCATCCTTGAGCAATGTTATGTTGAACAATTTTATTAGTATTTTTCTTATTAGTACTAATTTCATTAGCACTTTATTAACAAAGTACTACTGTTAGTACTTTATTAGAATACTGTCTGTGCTGAATTCATTTACTATCATAGGAAATTTTAATGACTTCCCCATGATAATATAGTCTATTGGATGCTGACAGTCACAAATAATTCTGAGGCATCTGTATACTTCCTATCTGTAGGCGTCAGAAACAGCAGCTGTCCAAGAAGTCCACCTATCGGGCATTACTAGACTCAGTCACAACAGACAAAGATAGCACCAAGTTCCAAATCATCAATGAAGCAACTAAGGTGAGACAGAAGTATTTTCTACAGAGAATTGTTTGTTTCTATGTTTATTTGAGTTGAATGATTAAATTTCCACAAAGGCTAATTAAAACTGTGTATGCTCTAAAAATAAACTTTGTTAGAGAAGTAATGTAATCTTTTTGTGTCTATACTGATATTAACTTAAAAATAATATGAATATCAACTACAGATTGCATGTGTATCAGATGCTTCCTAGATGTTTTACAAATGTCATTTCCTTTTAGTTTTCATATGTTGTATTAGCTCCAATTTTCAGATAAGGAAATTGAAGTCTAAAAAGTCACTTGCTCAAAGTCACAGCCAGTAATCAGTATCTTTTACTAGTTACAGCTGGTAACCAGAATTTTCACTTGCATCTTTTGACTCTATCAAGCAGCCATACTCTGTCACTATTACACAGCATACAGTTGAGCATGCAGCCTGAGCATGGTACAGATCCAGTGAATGTCTAAACCTTAAAATGTGGGTGGGCCAGGGGAGCAAGGGACTATGTAGTTGAAAAACCTAAGTCACAAATGTTCCATCTCCTGAGCTGCTTCACTAGCGGATCACTATAGTTATTGCATACTGAAAAGATTAGAGCAGTACTATATCCTAAGTTCTTTTTTTCACCTGTCGTCACCAAACTACTGGGCTATACACATGGGCCAGTCATAGAGGAAGTGCTGTGGGCTGAGCTAGGAGGTATGGCTCTGCCCAAGTACCTGATGCTCCCGACCTGACCCTCACTTCCAGATCCTCCCCCATCTTTGAAAGACATCCTGAGCGTCTAAGGCAGCGGTTCTCGACCTTTCACAGGGGTCGCCTAAGACCATCGGAAAACATATTTTTGATGGTCTTAGGAACCGAGACACCGCTCCTCTATCCGTCTCCAGGCCCACATGCAGATACACCCACATACGAGTACCCGGCGACCCCTGTGAAAGGGTCATTCGACCCCCAAAGGGGTCGTGACCCACAGGTTGAGAACCGCTGGTCTAAGGCCTCCCAGACCAATCTGGCTTAATTGGTAATTCATGTAACTGAAAGACATAGTTAGAACCGTGTGGTCTAGGTCCCTAATAGCTTGAACAGTAACTCCACCAACTCACTACCAAATCCCAGTTCTGGGAAGCAGACTGAGAAAATATCCCCACTTTCACTGCAAAGCTATGAGAGCTCTCCTTGTGACTACCGTAGCTCTGGCCCTGCAGTGCTGCACTGAGAGATCTCCTCAGAGAAAACAGCACAAAAACTACCCCACAACATCAGGGATTTCTCTATAGCATTTGTAAGGCCTTTAACTTAGCAAAGGATCCCAACTTTATTCTCAGACAGAAGGAGCAATTACACAGTGAGGTAGGCTACCTCCCTTGTGAAGTTTTAGAGAGATTAGCTTATTTCGTAGGTGTGGAATTTTCTAACAGCCTTCTTGCCCGAATTCAAAATAGAGGCTAGAATCATATCAACAGTTCTATGTTCCCTATCCCTGTTCCCTGTCCCCAACTTCTGGTTATTTAAGGATGTACTTATGGTGACAGTACATTTAGTTCACCTCTCAACTACACAGATGGGATGGTTAGTCTTTCTCCAAAACTTAGTGCTGCTGCTTATATCACACATTTTTTTTTCTGGAGGAATTTGCCTCATTTGAGCTCTCAATTCATGGTAACCATGAAGTCATAGGTCCTCTACTGCTGGTCCAAGTCTTCCAAACTATACATCCTTTTGTAGACTAGTTTCACAGCTGTTCATAGGAAAACATGGGGTAGCACTAAATATTTTTACCTAGAGAGCCACCTGCCATTTGCTTGTGGTATAATAGCCTGACACCCAACCAAACCTCTGTATTCAGGATCAGTAGAAGCAGTTGACTCCAGGAAATGCAAGGAGTCCACCAGTGACCTTCCAGGAGTCATCAGGCCTGCTACCAGATGTCAGGTGCCTTTCCCGTCTCATTTTTTCTGTCATTTGCTCATTTTCCTTCTTGTCCCCAGTGTGTCTAACTCTAGAGAGTTGTTTGTAGCTGTTCCATGGTCAAGGCAAGAATCCCTTTGCATCCTTGGGGAGGCTTAGTATATTGAGCACCACCTGAATGATCCAGTGTCATGACAACACATGCTAAGGCAACGCAAATAAGGCAAAAGGCCTCTGCATACTAGTGTGGGCCAACATGCAGATTCTCAGTGCAGCCTGATACCAGTGTAGTGAGTGGTAGATCCCCACATATGGCTTTTTACAAGACTATAGATCAGCTTTCCTGCACACACCTGTCTGGATCCTGAAATTGTGAGGGATAATGCTGTTCAGATCAGATGCCAGAAACAGAGCCCACCAGATCTGGATGCCTTCAAAGGAAAAGAAGCCACAGTCCAGGGGGACCTATGGGATCTCAGCACAAGACAGCACATGGCCCAGAATGGAGCTGAGGGGCCCAACAAGCAAGGGCAAGTTACCCAGGATGTCAGCAACATGGCTCTCAAGACCGAGAACTTTGAGGACCCCTTGGAACGGACTCCATTTTCAGGTATTGGAAATATCAGGGCTGCTTAGGGAATCTGCATACTCTGATCTCAGGCAAATACATGCAAATGTATATGTTTTGGGAGGTCACCCTGAAATTCTGAGCTGAACTCCATTTTAATGACCTCCTAGTCACTTGGACTTGAGGTGACTATTAGGGACTTACAATTTCATGTCCTCTGTCAGTTTGATAGGGACAACAAAGTTCCAGACTAATCGCTAAAGGTCTGAACCTTGTCTCCCACTCAGTGCATAGTCAAGGAGCCTCCAATAGAGGTGGTTTCTGGGATTGGTGTTTCCCAGGTGATTTCACAATAGGATATGGTATGGGTGTGGTCGGGAGATTTAAAACAAGCTGCATACATCCACCTATTCAGAATGACAGCTTTTTATTTCAGGTTCAGAGAGACAAGCCCCGAGTCTAAGAAGATCCTAATCAGTTCACAGCTGCAGTTCTCAGATTTCACTGATGAGGCAGATTCTGACAAACCCAGCACCCTTGGTGCCTGCCTGCCTCCCACCATTAAAACCCTTAAAGCAGTAACTTTGTTGGCAAGCTCTGTTGTTAATTTTTTAAAACTTTTTTCCCAATCTGCCTCTTAATAAGCAACCAGGAAACAGAACCAAGCTTCATTCAACATTCTTAGTCAGTTCAGGTTACCATAACAAAATACCATAGACTGGCGCCTTAAACAACAGAGATCTATTATATTTCTCACAGTTCTGGAGTCTGGGAAGTCCAAAATCTCGGTGTCTGGTGAGGACCCTCTTCCTGGCTTATAAACTTCCATCTTCCTACTGTATATTCACATGGTGGAGAGAGAGCTAACTCTCTGGTCTCTTCTTGTAAGGGCACTAATCCCATCATGACTCCACCGTCATGACCGCATCTAAACCTAATCACCTCCCAAAGGCCCCCTCTCCAAAACCATCACACTGAGGGTTAGGGCTTCAACACGTGAATTTGGGGGGTTAATAATTCAGTCTGTAGCAAACATATTGTTCCCTCGGACACAGTAATTTTACAATACAAGCTCAAGTGTTGCCCTAAGTGTCATCTCCAGGCCATGCTCTGAACATCTAGGCTTTGAAGAAAAGCTGGTTGCAAGTTCAGATGTGTACATTTTCTCACATAGGGTCCCAGTGTAGTAGTCTTGTCTATTTCTTACGATAGAATAACAGGTAGATATTTGATAAAGAAGCTTCTAGAAGAAAATGTAAAAAGAAAGGAGCTATCAGTAAAGTGTTGATTGCTTTTTTAGAACTGTTTTTTTTTTTCAGCTATTATCAATTTTTTACCTTCAGTGAAAATTTGACCTGGATTCAGAAACAGAGAAAATCTAGTCTTGTGACATCAGAGCAGAGGAATTTATGCTGTCTTCTGAATCTAGCTAAAAAAAACACAGGCCTGTCTTTGGCATGCTTTATATTGCTAATTTTGATGCTTTCTCATGACCATTTGGTAATATATTTACTTTCTTTTGCAGCCTGTTTGCAGGTTTTCAACAGAGACAACACTTCTAGCAGCTTCTCTAAAGGTGTGGCGAAATCTCTGAGCATCTCCATGAAGTTAACTCTTGCCTCTTCATCTAAGCCTGATAAAAATGAGACTTTGCCCAACCAGCTACCTCCTCAGTGGATGAGGCACAACTACCATTTGTTAGCCAATATTATTTCTGCAGAAATGCCAGGAACAGGCATTGAATTTGGAAACTAGCCAAACAATCAGAAGCACACCTGGACAGGCTAATTGTCTAGGGGGAATGGGCTAATGTCCAGCATGAACTTGCCAACATTTGCCATAGAGAATCAGTGCTTGCAATAAACCGACTGACTGCAACTGTGGAAGAGGAAGTTGGTGGCCTACAGCAATAGCAATTTAATGAACTCTTAGACCATTCTCTGAATCCTAGAAGGTTTTGATCAACAGCTAGAAGAGGTCATTGCTTGCTCTTCTAGGCCTTTTAGCTTAACTGTTCCTCATAGAAGAGAGACCTGCTGCTGGAGGAAAAGCAAGATCTACCCATCAGGGAGAACTTGATGGGGTCATAATTTCCCTTCTTAATACCCACTGCCATTTAAATATGTTTTCTAGGGCTGCTTGTTAACTCAGTCAGTCTACACTAGTTGTGATTCCCAGTTGTAGATGAACAAAAAGTTTTGTTTTAATATAATTGTGATCAATCCACTGCTTGAATACATAGACAAGAGTGTTTCTACCACTATGATTTTTACAACCTATCTGATATTTTTGCTTATGTGGCCAAAAATCTAAACTTATGGATGACAAACTACCAGGTTTTGTATTGAGTATGGGAGAAATAAGATAACAAAAGGGAATTAATACTCTTTCTCAGACTATGAGAGGTAAGCCTCTGAATAAAGGTTTATGAAAAACCAAGTAGAGACTTGTGGTACTAAAAGGAACCTCCAAAATGTATTTCTTTCTCTGAGGATTTATGTATCTCATCATCTCCGTGTAGGGATATTTATACATCTTAAATATTTTTAAGGCAGTAAAACCCATGCTGTCTCACCACATTTAAAATATTTAGTTATATGTTTCTTCATTTATTTTATATGATCCACCTTGCAATTTGAGTGTAACTGCTACTATTATCTAAATATTAACACTAAATAATTCTTAGTTTAAGTGATCTAACTTCTGTAACTTACCTTCTTAACATTTTTTCATTGTCATCACTAATAGTAGGAAGAGAATGGATAATTTATTTATGTATTATTGTTTAATAAATGTCCAAACAGTTCCCTAGAGAAGAACAGGACTATCTAAAAGTTCCTAATGTTTTAGATAGAAGAATATAACATTCATTTTCAGACTTTTTGACAGAGCAAGGCTTTTGTGGAATAATTGGGCAATGGCTGGCAGTTAAGAAGCCCAGAGAAGTGGTTTATGAACTGTCATCCACAAAGCCCCGAGGATTCCGTGGAAGTGTCTCAGGGCTCAATGCAGGGAGAGAAGGCAGGGCTTAAAGGTGGGGGCTGTGAGCCACTCCCCACTATCTTCAACCCGAGTAGCTTTACTGATTGGACTTCTGAGTCTGCTCCTATTAAAAAAATTTTTTTTAAGCCACTAAAAACACGAGCCAGACCATAGGAGCAAATGTATACTAAGGTCTAAGAAAATTTTGTACTTAAAACATGAAGCTATGTTGTTAATAAGAGATCAGAATGAATCTAGATATTGACCTTGAAAAAAGGTTATCTATTGGAAAAATGTGTTTGCTTAATTAAGTTAAAATCACAACAGAATGGGGCTTTGACTCTGATTTGTGTTTGGTTGCATAAGGTCATTATGTTAACGGCAGGGTTTTTGCTACCTCCTTTCATATAGTTAGGATTCCTTTCTGGAATGCAATCTCAAGAACAGAACGTATACAGACCAGTCTTTGTTTTAAAAAAATTTTTTTTTAAGAAAGCTGTTTTACTAAAAATGGGAGGATCTCTGAGTATATAAACTAGATGCAATTTGTTAATTATATATAGACAGACAACCTCGGTACACTCTGCTTAGCATGTTCTTGCCCATTTTTGCCTACCCATAGTCCCTGCTCAAGTCCCTTCCTCCAGGGAGATGCCCCAGAACCCCTCTCCTTATAGTCATCATTAATATTCCCCTTCCTTGTTCTCCCATAGCACTGCCGTTGTCCTTCTATCTCAACATAAAATGCTTTGTTTACTATGTATGTGTTTTGTCCCCTCTAAATTGCAATCCCCTTAAGACTTGAGCCATCCTTTCTATTCATAGCAAACAGCACATCCCAATATTAGATGCCAAATAAATGTTAGTTGAATTGAATTTGAGAGAGCAATGGAAATCTATGTCTAATTTGGAACAGAATACATAATCTAACAGGATTTCAGCTTTATATTTGGACACATTTTCAAATTTAGAATTCTGATGGCACACTTTGAGTGATTCAAATATAAAAAACATTAAACATGTAAGCAATGATTACAGTATGATTTGGGGTGGGGGAAAGGGGAGATGTTGGTCAAAGAGTACAGACCTCCAACTTTAAGAGGAATAACTTCTGGAAGTCTAATGAGCAACATAGTGATTATAGTTAATAATACTCTTATATACTTGAAAGTTGCTAAGAGAGATCTTAAATGTTCTCTCCACAAAAAGGAAATGACAATTATGAGACATGAAGGTGTTAGCTAATGCAATGGTGATTATCATTTTGCAGTATGTAAGTGTATCAAATCAACACATTGTATACCTTAAACTTAGACAATGTTATATACCAATTATATTTCAATAAAACTGGGAAAAATAATTATAGTATGATCACTACTACATCATAACCCTGTCTTAAGAATGTCTGTAAAAGCAACATGACCACTGCACTATTTACCAGATCACTCTTCAGTGTCATGTCACTGTTTAAGTGTGCCCTGATTACTTTTCTATATTCCCAAAAGCAGGGTTCCAGTAACATCGTTTTTTTGGTGCTGCTTTGCTTTGACATTCTTCCTACTTCCTGTTCCTTGTACCACATTGCTCTAGACTATGTCACAGCCTACCCAGCTTAGCCTTTTATTTAACAGACCCTATAGTAACACTAGATGTACCCAGTTTAACCAGAATTTGGCATCACACTTGAAGAATTTGCAATCAACTAGTGTGGCATGGCACACTAGTTGAAAACCACGCCATACACTATTTCTCTGATCTAGATATCTCGTTTTGTAAGCTAAACCCAGCCATTTCTACTCTCTTAGGTTTTGTTGTTTTGTGTCTTATTTTTCAAATTCTGTATTCTCTTTATAATTCTATGATGCTTCCATCTCCCATTGTAGGCAGAATTTTAACTCCGTTTCCCAACCTCTTGAGAAAGTTCTTCAGGCCACATACCCAAGTGTATTGGAAGTACCTTGATTTTAGCAGCAAGCCTTATTCATCTACACTAAAGAACCCCAATGACTACCATTTTACTGTCTGTTCTGTTCTATGGCTTATTACCCTTCATCTTTCATTCAGACAGAATCCAGCTACTCTATAGTTTTAACACCAAACTCTTATTCTCAAGATATCTGTAGTTTATCAGAGATGCAATGGTCATATGTCCCAATTTTCAAAGAGCAGTTTCAGTTTATAGCTGTCATCCAATATCATTAATAGAGACCCCTGTCACTCTTAAAGGTCCTGATCTGGACAATTATATGTCTGCCTAACCATAGAACACATAGGTGTTTCTTGTCTCTACCACAGGTATAGCTAAGCAAGTACATACAGAGGGTGCCAAAATAATGTATACACATTTTAAGAAAGGAAAACTGTATTAAAATCATAATACTTAATATGTACTGATAACAAAAGATTAATACAAGTCACGTTTGACTTCTGCAATTACAAGAGGTGCTCAAAATGGTTACCATCAGCATCCAAACACTTCTGATGACGGCAAACTATTGCTTGAGCAACATTGACCAAAGTGTCCACTTGTATACATTTTTTGACACCCCTGGTATGTAAATTGGATAGCTTTTTTTCTTCATGACTGCCATTATTCCCCAGTTTGCTTGGCCTGTAAAAATTTAAATAGTTTTCTAATTATTGTCATTTGACTGTAGAACTGACCATCACTGAGATAACCTGTGGAAACTAATCTCATATGTCTGTTCCCAGGTTCCTCTTTTGGCTGAAGTTTATGGTATAGAGGGAAATATTTTCAGGCTTAAAATCAATGAAGAAACTCCTCTGAAGCCCAGGTATGAAGTCCCCGATGTCCTCACAAGTAAGCCAAGCACTGTAAGGTAAGCCAAGGATCAAGATATCTTGAATGTGCCCTCAATATGTTATTTTATCACACCTTGAGTAGATTTGTATGAACCTCATATTTAGTCTGTTCAAAGCTTCAGTCATTTGCAGAGTTAGTTTCCATTTTGATGTTATCCATTCTGTTTTCATCCACTGTTTGACTCATCCATCAGCACTTATTAATGGGGAGAGCCAGAGCTTTTGATCCCTGTTCTCCTTCTCACAAAGAAAACGGTTTATTAACCATACTTTCGGGAACAAGTAGAAGGAGAGCTATTTAATTTATTCTCTCAGATTAGCAGCAGGGCTCCAGAGATCTATCTAATACACTAGCCAAACTCCCATGCTCTCAGTACTTTATACAGTTAGAGTGACTCACTTTTAATTATGGGTAGTCTCAGAAGTCTAACGTGTAATTTGATTTAGAATCAGAGATCATTTAATCATCAGTATTTAGGTGAAAAAAAATCTTTGAGGATTAAAACATTTTTTATGTACCTGCAGAATCTATATCACTTCTCAACACATTTTCCTGTGATATTTCAACCTGGTTCTCTGCCTATTGATTTCTGTTATTTTTTTTCATATTATTTCACTAAGGGAATATAAGATTATGCCAGGTGCTTTAATTTTTATTGCATCATTATCACTGTTTTATACAGATTTTTTTCAATGAAAAATAAATTGCATTATTTCCATGAAAATAAAAGATCAATAGATTATAAGGAGAAATTAATTCAGTTATGGTAGAACCATCATAAATTTAAAATATATTTATTTACTGAGCTGCTACTACATGTCAGGAATTTAGGAAACGAATTAAAAAGAGACTGTTCTCAAGGCTTTGCAGTTTGGCAAATGAGTGTATATATACATATACATATATCACCTCTTGGTCACAATATATTACTTTTTACTATCCTGGAGGATTCACTTATTAATAGATCATTTAACATTTTTACATCTGTGTTTATAAGTAAAATTAGTCTGTAGTTTTCCTTTTTTCAGTGCTATCTTTTCTGTGTTTTGAAGTCAAGGTGATATTAACTTTGTGTAATAAATGCAATATATTAGTTCTGCTTCTGTTCCAATCTCTTTCTAGAGGGCTTTTGGCTATTGAAGTAGCTAGAAATCTAAAAGAAAAACTATTACACATTTCTCCATTTCGCAGACTTCCATGTAGCTAGTTTCTGATTTCCTTCAGTTTCCACCAATCAGATGCACTTACAGGTATCTTGATTTCAGAACTGAGCTTCCCATTTTGCTGGTATGGATTTGGCAGCTGTAGAATGGCTCTAGAGCCACACTAGTTAGGGCAATGGTTTCCTGATCTCTAGATGATAGCTAAGGTGGCATTATCCTGGAGCCCAGCAGTTGCCACAGCTACTTCTAATTACCCAACTTCCTGATTCTAGCTGAGATGGAAGTTGCATTGGCCATACAGTTATGCAGTATTGTTCTTGGGGTCATCACCGAACACCCACACAGGAAGCTGCTACCTCAGCCCTTCCCATGATGTTGTAAGTTCCTAACTCCCCCACATTAAGTGATTTACTTTCTGCTTAAAATAGCCAATTGTATCTGTTATCTACAGTTGAGTCTTGGTTGATATAGTCATTGGTTTCAGAAGTGAGTACAGGCAACAGATCCTCATGGATGGGAATATGTGGGTGGTTAGCTGATCTAGTTGGATTTGAAGGCAGTGAGGACCTGATTATCATTAGAGGATGAGATATTAGTGTTATGGGCTGAACTGTATCCCCCCAACCCCCGCCTGTCACACTTATGTGCTGAAGCCCTAACCCCTTGTAAATCAGAGTATGACTGTATTTAGAGATAGGGACTTTAAAGAGATAATTGGGTTAAAATGGGGCTATTAGGGTGGGTTAAGCCAATGTGACCGGTGTCCTGTAAGAAGAGGAGATTAGGACACATAACACAGACAGAGGGATGACCATGTGAGGGCAAAGCAAGAAGATGGCCATTTGCGCCAAGGAGAGGTCTCAGAAGAAACCAAAACTGCTGGTATTTGATTTGGACTTCCAGCCTCCAGAATTGTGAGAAAATAAATTTCTGTTGTTTAAGCCACCCAGTCTGTGGTATTTTATTATGGCAGCCCTAGCAAACTAATACCACTGGTAATAAACCATGGCATTCCATGGCAAAGTTACTTAAATTACTACCTGTGGACAACTGAAATAAAGTGCCTATTGAAAGCATGGCTCTGGCAGACCAATGGGTGGAACCACAGCACAGCATGATTGTGATACAGAATTCAAAATTCTGTGGCCTGGCTGCTATGAAGAACCTAAAGAAAACAGCAGTCTCAGGGCTTTAAATTCTTAGCTGAAGGCATTGTCAGAAACCTCATAGGTTTCTCTGATAGTCCTAAAAAATCTCTTAATATCTGTTTTAACTACAAGGACTTTTCCTTGTAGCTGAAAATTAGATAACAGAGTTTAATATTATAGTTTGCTGAATCAGGCCGTAAGTTGAATTCACAATCTCATCAGATCTGTGAATTTAGGGCATTAACTGGGAAAAGGTAGAACTCCTCAAAATTGAAATAGCAATATTTGGGAAGATTCTGATAACTCTGAGTACAACTTTAAAATTCCACTGAGCCTCCCACTCCAACAGAAGCATCTCTTTCTCCTGTGTCTGATGAAGTTGATCCTACCTTGCTTGCTTGGACACCCTGTGTTGACCTCACCTAAGATATACCATGTAAGGGGATTCCAGTGCTCCTGTGTCTCACCTCCACTACCGTTCACTGCCTCCACACCCACTATAAGATCAGAATCAGAGTTCAACATGCCTTGGGAGCCAGTTATACCCAAACTCAGGGGAAGAAGGCTTGCATCCTTAAAGAGTTATAAGACTGTATATTGGTAAAAACCTGGGAAGTATGCATGGAAGTGATTTCTGGGGGATTCCTGGACCAGAAGGAAGGCACATAATTTTAGGATCACACTCAACTTATTAACATAATCTGTGTACCAGAGAGTCTAGATGTGATAGGCTAGCTTGGAAAGCTGAGAGGGGCTCTAATTATTTGCTTGGTTAACTGTTTTCTGTATTCAGCTATGGACTCTGCTGAATGAAGCTGAGATACCAGAAATTCCTTGGCACAGTGTAGAAGAAATGATCCATAGACTTAGGGATATAAAGATGTTGAAGTTGATATGCAACCAGTTCATCTAGCCCAGCAGTTCTCAACCTGTGGGTTGCGACCTCTTTGGGGGTCGAATGACCCTTTCACAGGGGTCGCCTAAGACCATCGGAAAACACATATTTTCGATGGTCTTAGGAACCGAGACACCGCTCCTCTATCCGTCTCCATGCTTCAAGACAAAATTTTGTTTATTTGTAATTAGAAATAAATATTTCACAATATATAATTACATATTAGTTTTGTGATTAATCACTATGCTTTAATTATGTTCAATTTGTAACAATGAAAATACATCCTGCATATCAGATATTTACATTACGATTCATAACAGTAGCAAAATTACAGTGATAGAGTAGCAACGAAAATAATTTTATGGTTGGGGGTCACCACAACATGAGGAACTGTATTAAAGGGTCACGGCATTAGGAAGGTTGAGATCCACTGATCCAGAAGATACTCTCTTCATTGAGAAATACATTTGTGAGGGAACACTTGGAAAGCACTGTAGTGAGTGAACATCTTTTGCAAGCTAGCAATAATGGTGGGGAATGATGCCATTGAAATGGGCTCCCTGTTTTCAGTAGAGATGATGAGACTCCAGGTGGCAGAGTCAAAGTAGCAGTATTTAGTTAGAGACAAGGTGGACATGTTTCTACAATGTGCAGCAGGGCCTCTGGTACTCAAAATGATTGAACTCTCAGCACAGTGAGCAATATATTGAGGAGTCCATTAGGCTGAAATAGATGGATTAAAGTCCTACTTGATGAAATAATCAAAAGAATTCTATTTAGATTTGATGAACAGTGAGACACAACCTCCAAACTCCAGACAGAGTTAGTTTCCAGAACCTAAGCATCTTGCTTGAGGGGGAGACCTGGAATCCACGGAGAAGGACTTTTTAAGGATATAATAAGAACACAAACTATCCCTCCTGACATTTCCCAAAAAGGTCTGTGACCATTACCATGGAGATTATGCACCAGAGAAAGAACTATCTAGACCTGTGAGAGATTTTTATTGCCTCTGAGCGTACGTAATTCCCGGGGATCCAAAACACTCTAACAGTCTATCTTGAATAGACTGTCATATTGGGGCTGATAGGAGTCAGGTGATAAACAAAAGTTTGGCCTGGTTCCATCTCACTGTGGACTCAGTGGGTCAATAACTCAAGCTGTGTTATTTCCTCAGTTTCTGAGTATGGTTGGAATGAGAAAGAAAAGAAAAGGGTTTAGATTCTATGCACCAAAGTGTTACTAGACTTTCCAGACCAAGGTAATGATGATGACAGTTAACATTTATTGAATGCTTATTATGAGCCAGGCATGTGCCAAGTGTGCTTAACATGTGTGATCTCATTTAATTGTCTCAAAAGGCTCTATTTGTTCTTGCTTTTTTATTTCCACTTTCCAGATGAGGAGACCAAGAACTACAAAGATTGATTAACTTCCAAAGTTATACATCTAGTTTGTGGTAGAGCTAAGATCAATCCAAGCTCTCTGACACCAAAGCTTATGCTTTCAATTATGTCTTGTCTATGCCATGTCACATGAATGAATATTTATTTACTAATTAATTAATTAATTTGAATTGAAAATCACATTCAGCCATGTAAACCTGTAGCAATTTAGTTTTCTCTTTCCTCTTTATTTTCTAGGCTGCTTTCATGCTCTGGGGATACAGGCAGTTTGGTACTAGCAGATGGAAAAGGAAATCTTAAGTGTCATATCACAGCAAACCCATTCAAGGTTGACTTGGTGTCTGAAGAAGAGGTTGTGATGAACATAAACTTGCTAGGCCAATTATACTTTGAGCATCTGCAGGTTCCTCTCAAGCAAAGGTATTTTTGCACATTACTTGACACATAAAGAACTTAAGCCTGATTGTGAATACCAGTTGCCTAAATAGATGATATATCACCATAGAAAATTTGTTTGCCTTATTTGCTGGAATATTAGAAATTTTGTCTTTTCACCTGTGCAGGTGAATGCAGGCCTGATAACAAGAATGATTCCCAGACTTCTGCAAATGTGACACTCTTAACACATCCTGTGTGTTTGATTGATGGCATTCTCTACCCTCTGCACCCTTCTAAAAAACACTCTGTTGATTTGATAAATATTAATGTATACTAACATCTTCAGAATTTCTCTTTACCCCCTTACAATAACATGAGTTACCCTAGACTTGTCTATGAAAAACACATGGTAAATATAAAGACACATATAATTAAAAGTAGAGAGGGAGAAAGATAATACCATCTAACACTAATCAAAAGAAAATGAAAGTTATATTAATTTCAGAAAGAGCAGACTTCAAACAGGGAAAGTTATCAGGGATAAAAAAAGAGCATTACATACTGACAAAGGGGTCAGTTCTCTGAGAAGAGATAACAATCCTTAATGTGCATGTGCCTAATGATGGAGCATTAAAATACATGAGGCATAACTGATAGAACTGCAAGAAGAAATAGGTGGCTCCACTATTATAATTAGAGACCTTAACAACTTTCTATCAGAAATGGACAAACCCAGAAGAGAGACAATAAGGACGTAGTTGAATTCAACAGCACCATCAATCAACTGCATATAATTGACATCTGTCGACTTCTTCACCCAACAACAGTAGGGTACACATTCTTCTCAAGCTCGTATGGAACATTCACCAAGACCATACTTTGGGTCATAAAACGTACCTTTACAAACTTAAAAAGGGAATGTTCCATGTTCATTGATAGGGAGACCCAATATTATTATCAAAATGTCAGTTCTTCCCAACTTGATCTACAGATTTGATGCAATTCCAATCAAAATCCCAGCAAGTTGTTTTGTGGATATTAGCAAACTGACTCTATGGTTTATGTGGAGAGGTAGAAGACCCAGAATACGAACTCTGTTGAAGGAGAAGAACAAAGGTGGAGGACTGATACTGTGCTGCATCAAGACTTACTATAAAGCTACTGCAGTCAAGACAGTGTGGCATTGAGTGTTTGAACAGACAAATAGATTGATGGAACAAAAGAGAGAGCCCATAAATACATCCACATAAATATAGTGAACTCATCTTTGACAAAGGAGTAAAGGCAATAAAATGAAGCAAAGATATTATTTTCTATAAATGGTCTGGAATGACTGGACATCCACATGCAAAAAAATGAACCTAGACACAGACTATACCCTTCACAAAAATTAACTCTAAATGGATCTTAGACCTAAATGTGAAATGAAAAACTGTAAAACTTCCAGAAGATAACATAGAAAACCTAGATGACCTTGGGTATGGTGATGATTTTTTTTTTCATGCAGGAGTCGAACCAGCGACCTTGCTGTTAAGAGTGCACACTCTATCTACAGATCCATCCAGGTGGCAGCTCAGCTCAAGGTGCCCAGTTCAGTCCCAGCCGTGGATGGGCTTAGCCCGCCATCGAACAGACAATCTTGTCATTAGGAGCACATGCTCACACCAGCTGAGCCTTGGCAGCTTAGCAGCAGCTCAGCTCGGGCAAACCTCACTAGCCCATGTGGGAATCGAACCAGTGACTCTGTTGCTCAGAGCTTGTGCTCTTAAGCAAACTCTTAACCAACTGAGCCACTCACCTGGCCCTGGTGATGATTCTTTAGATACACCACCAAAGGCATGATCTATGAAAGAAGTAATTGATAAATTGGGCTTCATTGGGGGCCAGCCGAGTAGCCCAGTTGGTTAAGAGTTAGCTTAAGAGTTCAAGCTCTGAGCAACAGGGCCACCGGTTCAATTCCCACATGGGCCAGCGATGCTGCGCCTGAGCTGAGCTACCGCTGAGCTGCTGCCAGCAGGTGGCAGGATGGCTCAACTGGTGACAGCACGTGCTCCAAACAACAAGATTGCCTGTTCAATGGGCTATGCCCGCCTGCAACTGAGACTGAACTTGGCACCTTCAGCTGAGCTGCCACCCGGATGGCTCAGTGGATAGAGCGTGTGCTCTTAACAACAAGGCTGCCAGGGGGCCAGCCGAGTGGCTCAGTTGGTTAAGAGTTGGCTTAAGAGTGCAAGCTCTAAGCAACAGGGCCTCCAGTTCGATTCCCACATGGGCCAGTGACGCTGTGCCTGAGCAGAGCTGTCGCTGAGCTGCCATCAGGTGGCAGGATGGCTCAGCTGGTGTAACAACAAGATTGCTTGTTCGATGGTGGGCTATGCCCATCCGCAACTAAGACTGAACTCGGCACCTTAAGCTGAGCTGCCATCGGGATGGCTCAGTGGATGGAGTGTGCACTCTTAACAACAAGGCTGCTGGTTCAACTCCCGCATGGGATGGTGGCTATACCCACCCACAACTAAGATTGAGCTCAGCACTTGAGCTGAGCTGCCACCCGAATGGCTGTGGATAAAGCGTGACTCTTAACAACAAGGCTCCTGGTTCCACTCCCGCATGGGATGGTGGCTACACCCACCCGTAACTAAGATTGAACACAGCACCTTGAGCTTAGAGGCCACGAGCTGCAGGCAGCCAGATGGCGACTGGCGCCCTCCACAATGAAGACTGAAGAACAACAACATGGCTGGTCCCCCTCCCCAAATCCCCAATAAAATATTTAAAAACAACAGTAACAAGGCTGCTGGTTCGACTCCCACATGGGATGGTGGCTACGCCCACCTGCAACTAAGATTCAACACAGCACCTTGATTGAGCTTAGAGGCCATGAGCTGCCAACTGGCAGCCAGATGGCAACTGGTGCCCTCCACAACTAAGACTGAAGAACAACAACTTGGCTGGTCCCCTTTCTCAATTCTCCAATACTGTTTTCCCTCCCCCAATTCCCCAATTTTTTTTTTAATTGGGCTTTATTAAAATAGTGCTCTGTGATAAACAATGTCATGAAAATGAGAAAACAAGCCACAGACTGGTAGAAAATATTTTCAAAAGACACATCTGATAAAGGACTGCTATTCAAAATATACAAAGAACTCTTAAAATTCAATGATAAGAAAATAAACAATGGGCAAACTACCTGAACAGACACCTCACCAAAGAAGATGCACAGATGGGAAGTAAGTATATGAAAAGATGTTCAACATCATATATCATTAGGGAATTGCAAATTAAAACAAGGCACCACTACACATCTATTAGAATGGCCAAAATCCAAAACACTGACGACAAAATGCTTGTGAGGATGTGGAACAACAAGGAACTTACACTCATTGCTGGTGGGAATGGAAAGTGATAGTTACTTTGGATGACAGTTTCTTAAAAAAACTAAATCTACTCTTACCACACAATCCGGCAATTATGCTCCTTGGTCATTAACCAAAGAAACTGAAAACTTATGTCCACACAGAAAACCTGCACAAGGATGTTATAGCAGCTTTATTTATAATTGCCAAAATTTGGAAGCAACCAAGATGTCCTTAGTTGGTGAAAAGATAAACTGCATTACGTTCAGATGATGGAATATTATTCAGCACCTAAAAAAATTGAACTATCAAGCCATGAAAAGACATGAATGAAACTTAAACACATAGTGAAAGAAGCCAATCTGAAAAAAGCTACCTACTGTATGATTCCAACTATATGAAATTCTGGAAAAAAGGGAAACTATGGAGATAGTAAAAAGATTAGTGGTTGCCAGGGGTTAAGGTAGAGGGAGGGAGGAATAGGCAGAGCACAGAAGGTTTTTAGGGCACTGAAATTACTCTGTATGTTACTGCAATGGTAAATACAAGTCATTATACATTTGTCAAAATCCACAAAATGTACAACACCAAGAGTGAGTCCTACTCTAAACTATGGACTTTGGGTGATAATGTGTCAGTGTAGGTTCATCAAATGTAACAAATGTACCACTCAGGTGCAGGATGCTGATAGTGGGGGAGACTGTGGGGGTGTGGGGATAGTGGGTATATGGGAACTCTGCACTTTCTGCTCAGTTTTGCTGTAAACATAAAACTGTTCTAAAAAACGAATTTACTAATTTAAAAAAAATTAAAGGCACTATACCAGCTGTCTCAAATTTCACCAAAATTTTTAACATATATAAGAAATAAAAATATGTATAATATAGAAAGAACCTATACAAATCAATAAGAAAAAGAACAAGCAAATAAAAATGGGTGATACAAACTGCAGCAATGCATATTAATATGATGAATATCGAAGTTTTTAATATTGAGTAAAAAAAGCATGTCACGAAAGAATATATACAGTGTACCTCTATTTGTATAAAAGGCTTTTAAAAAGGCAAAACCAAATAATATTTGGAGATTCATACACTTGTGACAATACTATAAAAAAACAGCAAGAAAATGATTTCACACAAAATTTAGTAAAGTGGTTACCTCTGGAGGCTGGGGAGAGGAGGCAGATGCATTTGAAGAGAGGCATGCGGGAACTCCAAAGGAACAAGTCATTCCTGTTGCTTATGTTCACTGGTGGGTTCATAGTGGTTCCCTTTAGTATTACTCTTTAAACTCTGCACATACATTATGTACTTTTTTATATACATGCTGCACTTTACTACAGAAAAAAATTAATGTATGAGTATGAATAGACAATTCAAAGAAGAAGAAATAGGAATACCATTTATTGTATGAACAGGCATTCTACATCGTTAACGATAGAAATTCAAATTGAAATGCATTATCTTTTATAAAATTTAAGATTGGCAAACATTTTTTAAAAACCCATGAAGTCAAGTATTGTTAATAGGGAGAAATGAGTATTCAAATACAACTGTGGATGATAGTAAGTTAATCACAATCATTCTGGAAGGCAGTTCATTATGCTGTCTATACTAGGGTAATACTGGGTGAGGGGAGCTGTGTTCTGCCTTGCTTATATGTTTATTTAACATTATGAGCATGTATTATATTTATAATAAAAACTGATTTTTTATTTTTTTAAAGATTTTATTGGGGAATTGGGGGAGGGGGACAGTGTTGGGGAATCAGGGAAGGGGAACAGACAAGTTGTTGTTCTTCAGTCTTTGTTGTGGAGGGCGGCAGTCACCATCTGGCTTCCCATCAGCAGCTCGTGGCCTCTAAGGTCAAGGTGCTGTGTTCAGTCTTAATTATGGATGGGCGTAGCCCACCATTGAACAGGCAATCTTGTTGTTACACCAGCTGAGCCATCCTGCCACCTGTTGGCAGCTCAGCAACAGCTTAGCTCAGGCGCAGCGTCACTGGCCCATGTGGGAATCAAACCGGTGGCCCTGTTGCTCAGAGCTTGCGCTCTTAAGCCAACTCTTAACCAACTGAGCCACTCAGCCAGCCCAAAAACTGATTTTTAAAGGGTTAAGAAAATTCACATATGTCTACATTTTTATAAGAAATCAAGCTATTTGATTAATGTTCATAAATGTTCAATTTCACAAACTTATTTTTATAATGATATTTAATTAAAGGACATAATTTACAGGGTCTCAAAAGTTGAAAATGAAAATCTTTATCCTTAAACAAAATTCTGTTAGTTTTGCCATACATGAAACAACTTTATTTATATTAAAACAGAACTACCAAAGAAAATGAAGAGGATGCATCAGTTGACACCTCTCAGGTAATCTAAATTGAACAATTTGTCTTTTTTTAATCTTTTTCACCACTGTCATCAATATGTGGCATATAATGGGTTTTGCTCTTCCCTTCTTCTATGGATGTGTACTTGATGAATGCTCTACTACATATAAATGGGACCACATGTCTCTTTTGATTGCCTTATCATCTCATTGATTCTTTCATTCATTTTTCATTCGTGTATGTATTCGTTTATAAAACAAGTAATTCCTGAATACCTGCTTTGTGCCAGCCACAAAATATTATGCGAGGCAAGCAGAATCAGCAGTGAATAAAGCAATCCCAATGTGTCCTCATGAAACTTGGACTCTATTGGGAAAGATGGGCACTAAATAATTACAAGCATAAGAAGTGCTACAAAAGGGTGCTCTAGGAGACTACCACAAGGAACTTGACCAAGATGAGGGTCAGGAAAGACCTCCTAAAGGAAATAATGTTAAAGCTGAAATTGATGCATGAGGAGACAGTAATTTGTTGAGGACCTCCTATGCTAGGCACTGTTCAAGGAATTGGTGATATATCATTGAACAAATCAAATACCCCCAATATCATGGAGCTTACATTCTTCTAAGTCATGTTAACCTTTTTGGACTTTAACCTAAGAGCAAAAGAAAGCTATGCAAAGGTTTTAAGCAGCCAGAGATACATGGTTTGATTCCTGTTTTTAAAAGATTATTTTGACTGAATTATGGAGAATGGACATTCTAGAAATCTTCTGTTTATCCAAAGCCACATGCATCTTCAAATGAGCCCTGAAAGTAACTATGGCCACCAGGAATGGTGAAAAATATTTCCAGTGCAGTAAGGGCAAATGCATCTTCCTCTTGAGAGCTAGCCCACACTAAGTGTGAGAAAGAATAGTTTTTCCATTTTCAAATATGGAAGACAGAACAACTAAGACATAGCCTTACACAGTTTCGTGACAATGTGTCAAACCTCTAATTAGATACTTTAGATAGTGGTTTTGAGTCCCAGATCACTTACAAGAATCTGATGAAAGCTATGTACGATCTCTGTAGGAAAAAAAAAATTTCAAACTGTTTTGAGGGAGTTCGAAGACTCTAAAGCCCATCCATAGACCCCAGGATAATAATCCCTACATTAAGAATTCAAGTGTGATTTAAAAAAAAAAAAGGTTCACTTCTCAGAAGCTTTAATTATGAAGAAACAACCTAGAAATGGGTGAAGGGTTCATTTGTAAAAAATAAATATACCTTTCACAAACAGAATACAATTTTTCATTCTACCAGAGAATAGGAGACATTTATAAAGCTGAAAAAGTGCATAGCTCTAGATCAGAAAATTATGAACCTGAGCAGCCACCATCCCAATTGACTTCTCAAGCCAGCAGGAACATAGCTAGTAGCTTAGCTAATTAAGCAGGGGAGCAAGTGCACATCTCAGCCAAAATCTTTGCTTAGGGTCTCTCAAAACAGACCTCAGTTACTTGATTCTAAATGTTTTGCCTCACAAGTTTACAAAGGAAAAAAAGAATAAAAATATCACATATGTAAAGATGGCATTTTTCAAAGTGCTTTCACATCATTTTGTCTCCTGCAAAGATATTCATGTCAAGTGGTGTGGCAGTTCCTCAAAAAATTAAACATAGAATTACAATAGGATCTAGCTATTCCATTTATGGATATATATTTAAAAATGAAAGTAAGGACTCAGACATATTTGTATACCTATGTTCATAGCAGCATTATTCATAGGAGCCAAAAGGTAGAAGCAATCTTGCAATCCCAAGTGTCATTGACAGACGAGTGCATACACAAATGTGATACATACATACAATGGAATATAACTCAACCTTAAAAAGGCAGAAAATCCTGACACATGCTACAAAATGGATGAATCTTGAAGACGTTATACTAAGTAAAGTAAGCCAGACACAAAGGACAAACACTATATGACTCCACTTATAAGAGATATCTAAAGCAGTCACATTCACAGAGACAGGAAGTAGAATAGTGGTTGCCAGGAGATGGGGGAAGGGAGGGATGGGAGTTATTGTTTAATGGGTATAGAGGTTTAGTTTGGGAAGATGTATAAGTTCTAGAGATAGATGGTGATGATGGTTACACAACAATATGAATGTACTTAATACCCCTGAACTGTACACCTAGACATGGCTAAAATAATAAATTTTTTGTTATGTATATTTTATCACAATAAAAAACAGTCATGTCAGCTGTAGTTCATAAGGATGATTATTGGCATTTATATAGAATGCATCCAGTTTGTGAAATATACTGACATCACAAATTGGTCTTTTAAAATATGAACTCATTTTCTCTTAATTTTTTTAGTAACCCAAATAAAATGGGCTATTGTGGTAACCACATTAGTTACAGTATATAAACTCAATTTGCTCTTTTTTGTGTGCCAACAGCAAAAACAAGAGGATCTGGGCCTGTGGGAGGAGAAATTCAGAAATTTTGTGGACGTTAAAGTTAACGGTAAAATCAAAACTGGTATAGTGCTAAAACGGTTCTTTCCCAAATGGCTAAATGTCTCTATTCAAAAGTCCCTTGAGCTTTGGCACCTAAAGAAGTGACTTCTATAAGATGAACAGAAATCTCAGATTTGGGTCCCCTGCAACAAAGAAATAGTAATTATATACCTTTTGTGGGGAATATAAGAGAAATGTAGGCCCCACGGAACTTATGGTCTCACGGAGGGGCCTAAGTCAGCACGCTTGCACTACTTAGAATATCACACAGCTGCAAACTCCACATGCTATTTTTATGAGTCAAGTGATGAGAAACTAAGTTCTAGAGCTCATCAGCTCCAACATTCCAAGCCAGTGGTTCTCAACCTTTTCCAGGGCTCCCCATCATTCCCATGAGCATCACATGCCTATCTGGGACGTTTCTCCCTAAGCTTAGCAATAGTGGGAAGAGGGGGATGTGTATGCAGAGTTTGTCTCTTTAGGAGATACCTTTCATATACTTGGGGCTTAAATGGTTGGACAAATACTTGCTTCCTTCCTCCTCCCTACCCTGTAGAATGACAGACCCTTCCTAACGCCTTGAGAATCCCTGTTCTAGCATCTGTATAGCCTAGTGTACCATCAGGACTGACAACATGCCCAAAATTTATGAGCAGGGGCCCTCAGTCTCTCCTTCCTGTAAAGTCATAATCTTTTTTTACCGTCTCATTAGCACCTCTGTTCCATAAACTCCTCCAAGGAAGGATCATTTGATGTCGAATACTTTAACCTAAGAGTGAATTTAAGTCGTCATTATCTCTCCTCGTTACTTACATTTCTCCCATATCTCTAAAATAATTGGGAAATAAAGGACTTTGGTGAAAAGAAACTTACATATCTACAATCAGAGGGTATTTTGAGGAGCCAGGAAAGGTCCTCCTGGTGCTCTTGACATTATAGTCCCTGGACACAGTAAGAATAAACCATCAAACAGAAGACACCCAGTCCTTCATCTAATGAAAATGAAAATTGCTCAATATTCTTTGCTTTCTAAATCAAAGAAGTATGCAATATATTTTAGAAACATTTAGATTAGGAAAAAATCTAAACTTTGTAGCCATATTTTATGGATAGAAGAGATTTACTAGGCTGCTCTGTCTATGGAGTAGCCTGCTTCTTGCCTCTCCGCTGCTTGAATAAACTTATCCTTACTTTACTTCCACAAAAAGAGAAAGAGAGAGAGAGATTTACTATAAATAAAGACACAGAGCTTCAGCACACAGGTAGGGGAACATAACTCATAAGTGACCAGAACTTTGCCTTGTGCATTTTTGTATCCCCACAGCTGAATATAACATCTTACATAGTCAGCACACATGACATACTGATTGATCAGGGCAAGCTCAGGTCTCTCGATCCCTAGTCTAGTCATCTTGCTACACTCCTACTTAACTGAATCTCCTTAATTGATTATTTCATGGAAAAGCAAAACTCAGTCAATATCCTGGTCCCTACAGGTCCTACATCCATTGGTTTGGATTTCTCCTTGCATGGATTTGAGTATCTCTATGGGATCCCGCAACATGCAGAGTCACACCAACTTAAAAATACTAGGTAAAGTAAAAACGAATTCTTACAGGAGGTTCTGGTTTCTGGACTGGAAAAAATTGAATGTGAGATGTCTGAAGCAGTGCTAATATGTGCCTGGCCTTTTCCTCCTTGACATTGCTTATAAATCTTTAAGAGTCTTTCTTGAATGATTGCTCAAAACATTGGCTTTCAATTTTTATTTTATTTTACTTGGCAAAAATTAGGCAATTATAAAAACTGTAATGCTGCACCTAAAAATATAGAGGAAGTAAAAATATGGAGCTGCTAGGATTGAAGTTGGGGACGTTGGGGAAGAGGGGCAGATTTTCATCACATCACCTCCTAGGTTTTGCCCTCAGCTCGCAAGGCCTTTCTGTGGAACTCTGGGAAAATACACTGTGAAAATCACTGACCTACAAAAAAAAAGGCTTTTATCAAAAAAGGACAGTGAGCCAGAGAATGGAAAAGTGTGGCATATCATGTCACCTTTGATTCCCTCAGGGAGAATCATTTCAAACTAACACTATTGACAAATAAATGCCAGAGGCATCAGAGTGAGAGGAAGCAAAATCAAAGAGAAACAGTCTACTCAAGTTTGCCAGGTTCAGGCGCTGTGTAAATGGCAGGCAGTCCTAGTGACAAGTGCATCTGAAACCGTGCTGCTCTTACACCAACCTGAGCTCTGTGCTCCCCGCCCCAATTCAGGTTTCCTACTGAGCGCTGTGGAAGCACCTTAGGACGCTATCATTTTGTTTTCGCGGCAGAGAAATACAAAATTTGTCAGAGATACTTATTGTGTGCTTGCTGTTGTAAAGGATTCATAGGAAAGAGTCCTCACCTCACAAGAGATATTCAGAAAAGATACTTAAGATTTAAGATTTAAGGCATGCCAATCGCCACATGAGGGGATGCCAAAGGAATCACAAAAGGAGGATTATATTCACCCAGCTTGGATCAGGAAACTTTTAGGGAAGTGGTCAGGTTGAGCCTTGAAAAATGCATAGGATCCAAGTGATTGCAGGGGAGAATGGAGCTATACTATTCCTTAATAATATACTTTTGATGATAATCCTTCTTGTGTGTTTCAGTGATGGGGATGCTTACCGCCTTTATAACCTGGATGTCTATGGATATAAAATATATGACAAAAAGGGAATTTATGGTTCTGTGCCTTATCTCCTGGCCCACAAACAGGGCAGGACTTTGGGCATTTTTTGGCTGAATTCCTCAGAAACACTGGTGGAGATCAATACAGAGCCTCAGGTAAAGGTGAGCTATGGATTATGGCTGCATGTCATACTTACAGAAGAAACAAAACCAGTGAAGTGTAGCCATAGCTCTGGGCTTTGCAGTGGCACTTCCCTGCCACCAGTCTTTGCAGTATAATCAGTGAAAGTTAATAGTATGTACGAAAAGGAACAGCCTGTTACCCACACATGTATGGGCATTTTAAGTTAGAGGGAAATTTTTCAGACCTTCATTCCATTCCTTTTCACACTGATCAGATGGGCCCAGTTGCTGCTAAACAAGAGGTCAGACCTCGAACTGATGTGCACTGGATGTCAGAGAGTGGAATCATTGACGTTTTTCTGCTGATAGGACCTACACCTTGTGACGTCTTCAAGCAGTACTCATCCCTTACAGGTACTTGCATGTGGAAGTGCCAATTTTTTGTACCATTATATCTCCTCTATCCCATGTATCATCACTGTAAGTTAATATTTGTTGCATACCATGTAGAATTTATAAACAACTTACCCAAGCTTTTTAAGAAGCAAGCATTTTCCCTTCCAACCCTCATCCCATTCAGCTTCGTTACATGTTGCACTGGAGCTAAAATTTTCTATCTCTCATCTTTAATACACGCCATCTGCCTCCCTTGGAGCCTTTAACCCCTGGGCTTTCTCTACCTTTATTTCAGATGACCAATATACCAAGATTTCCTGTGTTCTCTTAGCTCATTAATACATACCACTGGCTTTAGTACTAACGCATCTATCTTCAAAATATATGAAAGATCATCTCAACTGGTGCAGAAAAAGCATTTGACAAAATCCAACACAATTTCATGATAAAAATACTCAGAAGACTAGAAATAAAGGATACTTCCTCAACATAATAAAAGGCATTTATGAAAAATCCACCGCTGACATCATACTCAATGGTGAAAGACTGCAAGCTTGCCCCTAAGGTCAGAAACAAGACAAGGCTGCCCATTTCACCACTGCTATTCAACAGTACTGGAAGCAATTAGGCTAGAAAAAGAAATAAAAGGTATCCACATTGGAAATGAAGAAGTAAAATTATTCACAGATAATGTGATCCTATATGTTAGAAAATCCCAAAGAATCCACACACAAAAAAAACTAAAGCTAATAAACAAATTTATCAAAGTTGCAGGGTACATGATCAGCACACAAAATAAGGGTTTTTTTGTTTGTTTGTTTTTACCTTTATGTAGCCTGATTTTTTTTATTAGTTTCAGGCATACAAAACAATGTAATAGTTAGACATTTACACCCCTCACAAAGTGATAACCCCCCTCTCCCAATCTACTACCCCCCTGACATCATGTATAGCTGTTACACTTCCACTGAGTCTATTCCCCATGCTGTACTCCACATTCTGTTACCATATATACAAAATTATAGTTGGCATTCATTATTATTCAGCTTCAGGTGTACACTGCAGTGGTCAGGCATGTACACAAAATCAGTTTTGTTTTTATACAAGAGCAATGAACAATCTAAAAAAGAAATTGAGAAAATACTTTTATTTACAATAACATCTAAAAGAATAAAGTAAAATAGGAATAAATTTAAAAAAGGAGGTGAAAGACTTGCACACTGAAAACTACAAAATATTCCTGAAAGAAATTAAAGAAGGCCCAAATAAATGGAAAGATGCCCAATGTTCATAGATTGGAAAACTTAATATTGTTAAGATGGCAATGCTACTGAAACAATCTACAGATTGACGGCAATCCCTTCCAAAATTCCAATGGCCTTTTTTTTTTTTTAAAGATTTTATTGGGGAACTGGGGGATGGGAACAGCGTTGGGGAATCAGGGAAGGGGAACAGAAATTGCTGTCTTTTTTGTTCTTCAGTCTAGTTGAGGACGTCACTTCACTGACCCATGTTGGTATTTCATTGCACTCTTCCTGGGTGAGGCAGACGCTCACCAGCCATTGGACAGCCACTCACTGTGGCTCACGTCAGCTCACACCAGCTGCCGGCCAGCCTCACTGCAGCCTAAGCTGACACCAGCGACTCACAGCAGCCCAGCTCCAGGTTGAGCTGTTGTTCACCATCTTAGCTATGGAGGGCGCAGCATCACTGGCCCTCATGTGGGATCTGAACCGGGGCCCTGCTGCTCAGAACTGGCGTCCCAAGCCAACTCCTAACCAACGTGCCACTCGGCTGGCCCTCCAATGGGCATTTTTGAAGAAATGGGAAAACTGATCTTCAAAGACATATGGAATTGCAAAGGGCCCTGAATAGCCAAACAATCCTTAAAAAAAAAAAAAAAAAAAGTTGGAGGACTCATACTTCCCAATTGTAAAACTTACTACTTAGTTAAAATAATCCAAATAAGTGTGGTACTGGTGTAAGGAGACACATATAGACCAGTGGGATAGGATTGAAAGGCTAGAAGTAAACCCATACATCTCTGGCCAATGGCTTTCAACAAAGGTTTAAGACCATTCGATGGGAAAGACTGGTCTCTTAAACACATGGTACTTGGACAATCGGATATTTATGTGCAGAAGAATGAAACCCTACCTCATAATATATGCAAAAAAATGACTCAAAATTGATTGCCATGAGAGCTAGAGCCATTAAAAAAGAAAGCAGGGGGCCGGCCGAGTGGCACGTTGGTTAAGAGTTGGCTTGGGACGCCAGCTCTGAGCAGCAGGGCCCTGGTTCGGATCCCACATGAGGCCAGTGACACTGCACCCTCTACAGCTAAGATGGTGAACAACAGCTCAACCTGGAGCTGGGCTGCCTTGAGTTGCAGGCGATGGCGTAAGCTGCAGCCCCTGCTGCAGTGGGCTGCCATGAGCTACCATGAGTGGCTGGCAGCCAGCGTGAGCGGCAGGCAGCCAGTGTGAGCTGCTGTGAGCTGCCATAAGCAGCTGTCCAATGGCCGACGAGCGACTGCCTCACCTGGAAAAAGTGCAATGATAATACCAACATGGGCCAGTGAAGTGATGTCCTCCACAACTAGACTGAAGAACAAAAGAACAGCAACTTGTCTGTTCCCCTTCCCTGATTCCCCAACGCTGTTTCCCTCCCCCAATTCCCCAATAAAATCTAAAAAAAAAAAGGAAGCAGGTAAATCTTCATTACTTTGGATTTGGCAATAGATTCTAAGATATGACATCAAAATCATGAGCAACAAAAGAAAAAATAACTACTTACAAAAAACAAATTCATAGAGACTGAAAGTAGATTAATGGTTACCAGGGGCTGGAGAATGAGAAAGGTAATGGAAAGTTATTGCTTAATAGTTACAGAGCTTGGGGTGATGTAAAAGATTTGGAAATAGCTAGTGGTGATGCTTGTAATACATTGTGAATGTAATTAATGCCACTGAATTGCACACTTAAAATAGGTAAAATGACATGTTATATATTTTGCCATAGTTTTTAACAAGTGGTAATGTAATATACCCAAAACATTGAATTGTATAGTCTAAGTGGGTGAATTGTATGGTATGTGAGTTACATCTCAACGAAGCTGTTAAAAATAAAAGTACTGTAGCAGCACTACTGTTCATTCTGTTGTTAAAAGTCCCTGTGTCTAGCCCATATTTAGCAGAAGAGGAATTTGATTCCAATTTTGATAGGAGGAACAACAAGGAATTTGTGGATATAGGAAGACACCCATATAGGAACAGCTACTATCAGGCCCACCTACAGGCCCACTTATAGGCCCTTTCAACATTGTTATTATGGAGAATAAATCTGGTTTATAGGAAAGTGCATCAAAATCACTGGGTCTGCCACCATGTTCAAAGAAATCTGATTTATAAGTTTATAGATTATCTTTTGATTCCTGATTAGGATTTAACTCAATAATATCTTTCCTTCCTCTCCCTCCCAATATTGTTATGTCATAGTTTTTGGTTAAATCAGTATTCAGTGTTTACATTTTTCAAATGAAGTGTCAGATACTTCATTCAACTTTTTTCCCTGGAGACTTCCCTCCCATATTACTGTATCCTGCTCCCATCAGGACAGTTCATTGCTCTTTAGGCTTCCTGTAGCTATCATCCTAGCTAGGGTTTGCATTTGTTGTCATCCTAGAACTTATGTTTGCTGTTTTCTGGTGTTAGATCCATCCTCTCTTGGGACCTATGTTTTGGTTTTTGGTTTTTGGTTTGTGTGTGTGTGTGTGTGTGTGTGTGTGTGTGTGTGTGTGTGTGTGTGATTTATTGCCTTCTTGTTTTAGTTTGTTGTTTATTTGAATCATCTTCTTGTAGTTTCCTAAGAAAGTATGCATTAGAGGTACATTTTCTGCATCTTTGTGGGTATGAAACATCTTTTTTCTGCCTTCATCCTTTACGGATAATTTGGCTAGCTAGATCGAAAATTATTTCTCTCAGAATTTGAAGATATTTCTCTATTGTTTTCTATTCTTGCTCCAAAATCACTTTGAATTCTGTTCCTTTGTATATGATCTATCTTTTCTCTCTGAAATATCTTCTCTTTATCTCCAGTATTCTAAAATTTCTAATATTCTGAAATTCTGAAATTTTACAGCAAAATGCCTGAACAGACTTTTTTATAATCAATGAGCTGGATATTAGATGCGGACTCTTTCAATCTTGAGAACTGTGTCCTTCAGTTCTAGAAAAGTCTTCTATTATTCCTTTAATAATTTCTTTCCCTCCTTTATCTCTTTCCACTCTACAGATTTTATAATCTTCCTTCCTTTTTTGTCTATTTTTTGAGCAATTTTCTTTCATTTTTTTTGAAGATTTTATTGGGGAATCGGGGAAGGGGAGTAGACAAGTTGCTGTCCTTTTGTTTTTCAGTCTAGTTGTGGAGGACGTCGCTTTACTGGCCCATGTTGGTTATTATCATTGTGCTCTTCCCAGGTGAGGCAGATCGGTTGCCGGCCACTGAACGGCTGCTCACAACAGCTGCCAGCCACTCACGGTGGCTCATGGCAGCTCACGGCAGCCCACTGCAGCTTCACTGCAGCCTACGCCATAGCCTGCGTCTCACGGCAGCCCAGCTCCAGGTTGAGCTGTTGTTCACCATCTTAGCTGTAGGGGGCACAGCGTCACTGGCCCTCATGTGGCATCCAAACCGCGGCCCTGCTGCTCAGAGTTGGCATCCCAAGCCAACTTAACTGACGCGCCACTCGGCCGGCCCTGAGCAATTTTCTCAGTTTTATCTTGTAGGTCTTCCATTTCTATTAATACTATCATATTTCTAATTTCTAAAAACTCTTATTCTCTGATTGTTCTTTGTTTCTATTATCTTATACTTGTTTTATGTTATCCTAGTCTTATTTTTTGGGTGTAATATCTTTTTTCAATCTCCCTTGAGACACTGATGTTTTGATATTTACTTTGGTTCCTTGTGTTACCCCTATTTTCTCAGAGATCCTTTCATTCTATTTCTTTATGTTGGTCCCTCTAAATTTGGAGGCTTTATTCAAAGGTTGGGTGATCCTTGGCTGTCGGTGCCTATTTAAGAATAAGGCTCTGCCTGGAAGCTCTGTGTGCCTGATGAGTCTTACCCTGGTTTTGGGGTAGAAGGGGGCATTTACCTGTGTGCTAGTGTTCTGGGAGCAGGATTGAGCTCTTCTCATTAGGATCCCCTTCAGAGCACTCTGGTGAGAGCTTCCCTGGTTTTGCTCATCAGGTACCATCCCTCCCCTGCCTGTTAACTTCCAAAATTTTATTGAAATTACTCCTCTCCCATTCTCTTTGTTTTAGTGGCTTTATTCTTTTTTTCCCTTACTTTCCTCTGATATTAGTGGAACTTTAGGAGGGAAAGAGATAATGCTGGTGGTTAACCACAAGTTCTCCCTGTTATCAGTAAACGTTTTGATAGTTTTCTGACATTTCTTCCTGCCTTCAGTCTCTTCTTTCAAATCAGTCTCAACACTGCTCCCTAACTAATTTTTCTAAAATATGGTCTGCTAAGGTTACATCTTGCCAAACTTTTGATATCTTCCCCTAAGAAAAGATTTAGAATTCCTAGCCTGAATTACAGGGCGCTTTACAAGCTGGTTCGCTCCAGTTTCATCTTATACATGGATCTCTCACAGTGTTACCACCTGGGAATATTTCTTTTTCCTTAAGCTTATCATGTACATCTCTGCTTTGTCTTTTCTATTCCCTGTGTTTGAATGCTTTATCCATTCTCTTTGTCTGGTATACTCCTCTTCATTCTTCAAGGTCCAAACCAAGTATTGCCATCTCTTGAAGCCTTTCAAGATTCCACACTTCACTGCAGGCAGAATTTACTAATCCCTCTGTACTTCCACAGCACTGGGCTGATATTTTTAACATTGCACTTATACCTCTGAGTAGAGCAGTTCATTTACATGCCCACCTTATCAGCCAAATGGTTACTTTTTTTTTTTTTT
>NW_017731442.1:2537520-2546471 GCF_001890085.2 Hipposideros armiger
AGGGCAGTGTTACTGGCCCTCATATGTGGGATCCGAACCGGGGCCCTCTGGCATCCCAAGCGAGTTCTTAACCATCGCGCCACTCGGCCGGCCCGCCAAGCGAGTTCTTAACCATCGCGCCACTCGGCCGGCCCCAAATGGTTACTTTCTTGAGGGAAGGGAGTATGCTTTCTTCTTGACAATTCTAAGTACCAAGCTTAGTGCTTGGATCCTGTGGGCATTTAGGAAATGTTTATCCAATGTAGAGTTATCATTGTGGCAACAGTTGGCTCAGTTGTCATCTTCCTCTTTTAGGCACACAAGCCATGCCCCCTCTCTTCTCCTTGGGGTACCATCAGTGCCGCTGGAACTATGAAGATGAGCAGGATGTAAAAGCAGTGGATGCAGGATTTGACAAACATGACATTCCTTACGATGTCATATGGTTGGACATAGAGCACACTGAGGGCAAAAGGTACTTCACCTGGGACAAGAAAAGATTCCCAAACCCCGAAAGGATGCAAGAGCTGCTCCAGAACAAAAAACGTAAGGTAAAATAAGCCAACACTTCTGAGCCTTTTCATTATAAAGCATTTTAAAGCTTGCCTTGGCACATTAGTGGAGAACTATCTAATTAAAAAAAAAAAGTGCCCATGAAAATAGTACCTTCAAATGTAATTGAAGCCGTGATAACAGAAAAGCAATGGTGAAAAGGTGGTGCCGCCATTCATCCCTAGTTGTCCAGGTCCCCATAAGGATGAAGAGGCCCAGCATTCAGGCCCATTTGTTGTGGCCACCCTGTAGTGATGTGATGAATACCCCTCTCTCTCTAACTCATGCAAAATTTGGTTCTGATATCAAGATTGATGAGCTCACACTGATATCAAGAGGGTATGAAAAGGTTAATTAGTCACATAGCGAGGCATTCTGTGGGGAGCTAGGCTGGCTGTCATGCAAGTTTGAAATTGGCTTGAGAGAGCTGGGAAAGGTGGTGAGAGGGTTAGACTAGGGTGAAGATTCCTGTGCATGTATCCAGGCTTGTCTGGTTTGAACTTCCTGCTGGCACCAAAGGAGGGAGCATCAGGGCTTTGTCGGCATGCACAGATGTGGGCAAAAAGGCAAGTGGGAGTGGCGGGGCTCGAAAGCCTAACAGTCCATGAAAAACAAAGTCAGATTCTTTATGACACTATTTTTCTTGCATGCTTCCCTGATGGACTCCAGCTGTTAGTCTGGCCAAGGAAAGAACTAAAATAGAAAATGGGCAAGGGGGAAAGGTACTGGAAAGTGTGTAATGCAGGGGTGGTGGTGGTAATAGCAATAATGAAAAGAGGGAGTGAGAAAATGGAGAGAGGAAAAGGCAGGGGGACTCCATATGTATCATGTAAGTGGACCCCTGCAGTCTCTCTCCTTGAGATTACAGTTGCCTTTTCAACCCATTCCGTTGATTCCCAGGCCTTTCACAAGTGGCCAGAGTCAATCCTGTTAAGTCCTAATTTCCCAGTTAATAAATAACTACCACTTATCAAGTATTTATTATGAGAGTAAGATAAAACACATTATTCCATCCAGTCATCACAAAATTATGAGGTAGATTTTGTTACCCATTTTTCAGATGAAGAAACCGAGGCTTAGAGTAATTTTGTCTTTTGCACAAGGCACACAATGAATAAGTGGCAGGGCAGGAATCTGAACCCTGATCTGCCTGACTCCAGAACCTGTCTTTATAAGCAGTTATTTATCGAGGCCTTCGAATGTTCGAGGAACTGTGCACTAAAAATGAAAGGAATGTGGAGATGAGCTCCTTGAGGGTCTTTCTTACATTGAGTGGGGGAAAGGCAAGTATACGACAACCATAATATAGGGCAGTAACGTAACAGCCAAAGAAACGTCAGGGTTGGGGGCGGACCAAGAGAAGGTTGCATCCTGAAGGATGAATTTCTAATGGAAATGGGGAGAAGTGGAGAAGGAAGAGGGCAGTGCAGCGAGAGGCTGAAGCACCCATTGGTATCTGGAAAGGAGCGCACAGGCTCATTTATCAAGAAAACAAGGCATGAGCCAGCCGAGTGGCTCAGGTGGTTAAGAGCTCACTCAAAAGTGCGAGCTCTGAGGAACAGGGTTGCCGGTTCGATTACCGGCCCGGGCTGAGCTGCTGCTGAGCTGCCAACAGGTGGCAGGATGGCTCAGCTGAAAAAAAAAAAAAGAAAACAAGGCATGAGTAAGGTTGGAGTAATGGGGAATCTGACCTTATTGTAGGCTGCTTTGCATGCATTTGGAGACATTAAAAGCTTTTGAATTAGAGGTTAATATACAGAATATATAAACTCCTACAACCAACAACCAAAAAACAAACAATTCAATTGAAAATTTGGAAAAGGACTTAATAGATATTTCTGCCAAGATATACAAATAGCCAACAAGCACATGAAAAGATGTTCAACATTACTAATCATTAGAGAAATGCAAATCAAAACCACAGTGAGATACCACTTTATACCATTAGGATGGCTACCACCAAAAAAAAAAAAAAACCACCCAGAAACATGGCAAGTGTTGATGAGGATGTAGAGAAATTGGAACACTTGTGCACTAATAAGGGAATGTAAAATGGTACCACTACTATCAAAAAAAGTATGACAGTTCCTCAAAAAATTGAAAATAAAATTACCCTATGATCCAGCAATCCTATTTATGGGTATATGCCCAAAAGAATTGAAAGAAGGACCTGAACAGAAATTTGTACACCTTTGTTCATATCAGCATTATTTATACACAATAGCCAAAAGGTAGAAGCAACCCAAGTGTCCATTAACAGATGAATGGTAAACAAAATGCAGCAGATACATACAACAGGATATTATTCAGCCTCAAAAAGGAAGGAAATTCTGACACATGCTACAACATGGATGAACCATGAGGACATTATGCTAAGTGAAATAAGCCAGTCACTAAGAGACAAATACTATATGATGTCACTAATCTGTAATACCTAGAATAGTCAAAATCACAGAGGCAGAAAGAAGAATGGTGGCTGCCAGGGCTGGCGGGAGAAGGGAATGGGGAGTGTTCTTTAAGGGGTCTAGTGTTTCAGTTCTACAAGATAAAAAGAGTTCTGGACATTAATTGTACAACAATGTGAATGTACTTAACACTACTCAACTGTATACTTAAAAATGATTAAGATGGTAAATTTTATGTATATTTTACCACAATCAAAAATTTAAACATAAAAGTTTGTGAGCAATGGAGAATTAAACAAGTATGTAGAGTAGATTTGAATGGACATGGAGAAGGATGATTAGAAGGTTGTTTTAGCCAAATAAAATGGTTTTGAGGCCCTATAATAGGTGGAAGTGATGGTGTTAGAAAGGCAGGAACAGACGCTACAGACATGGAGCTATGGTAACAGCTTTTCTCAAACCTCCTTCCTCAATAACCTTCCTTCCAAAACCATTGGGTTTTGGGTTTTGGGTTTGTTTTTAACATGCCACTCTCCTGTTTCCTTACTGTTTGCTTTTGTCAGTGTTATCTAAGCCTCTAGATATCTAGGAAGCAGGAATCTTGCCTGCTTAATCCTTTATGTATAGCACTGAGCACCACAGAGAGATAGAAGCTTAAAAAATGCTATTTTATAAAGAACGTGTATTGGTTGAGCAGCAATCATTATAAAGGAGCATTGGCCTGGTTTTGACATCAGTTTATATGTCCATAAGCACATGAAAGGTTATAGGGTTTTACTGGTGTCTGAAATGTTTTAATAATAGTAGTTGTTTCGGAGTAGAATTTGAACCCCAGAACTATGATGAAAACATATCAATGAACATATGGCTCATATGAAACTGATGAGACCTTCAAACCTCTATATCCTGACAGCTTGTGGTCATCAGTGACCCCCACATCAAGATTGACCCTGACTACTCAGTGTATGCTAAGGCCAAAGAACAGGGCTTCTTTGTGAGAAATCATGAAGGAGGAGACTTTGAAGGGGTGTGCTGGCCTGGTAAGATATTACTTTATACATCTATCACTTCCCTCGTTCAGTCCGAATTAATGAAGGTTTCATGCCCATCATTCTTATACCTTGTAGATGTCTCTTGATATATTTTAAGCACCTTCAGGAAAAGATGGTATTGCCTTCTTTTATAGCTTTCATAACACCTGGTACAGTGTACTTTGTATACATTTATCTCAGTCAATGAATGAATGAAAAATAAACAAGCAGACCTCAGAGGCATGCTAGTTCTCTAAGCAAATAAAAATGAAAAGCCAGAGAATGAGAAAAGCAGAGGAGGAAAAAGAAAGACAAAAGGTCCTGTAGCCCCTCTCTCTCTGTAATTCTTCTTTGCCCTATTAGCCCATAGTTTTGACTTCCCAGCCTTTCATGAGTGACCTCAGCTACCTCTGGCAACTCTGGATTCTTCATTTCAGAAATTATTCATTTAAACTTTGGTAGAGGCTCCTCAAGGACAAAAGGAAATCACCACTCTATCATATCATAGCACTCTTATCACAAATCCATGCACTGTAAAAAAACCATACACTCCTTCCCCTCCCCCCGCCTTTTACCACTTATGAACAATTCTCTGTTCTCTTTAAGAACAGAGAGATCACTCCAGAATACTTGCTGTTGTTATTTGGGTTATCTTAGTGAGGGACAGGCTCTGTCTTGATATGTGTTCATTGGCATTCCCCTGGACCCCTGGAGTTGAAAGATCTAGTGATTGTCACTGGAGTCCAGCATTGGCTTCATTTTCTTCTTGCCAGATCATGCCTCTCTATCAGCTGTCTTTTACGTTTGATGTAAGGTGTCAACCTTTCACTTTTAATATTCTTCCTTACAACTCACTTTATCATGAGGACCACTGTTCCTAATAGGCTGTCTACCCTTCTGCTTCTACAGGACTCTCCTGTTACCTGGATTTCACCAATCCCAAAGTCAGAGAATGGTATTCAAGACTTTTTGCTTTCTCTGCTTATCAGGTTTGTTTTTATTCATTTGCTCTTTCCTAGTCACTTGAAATGATAAAAGAATAAAATTGATTGACTAGAACTACAGTAAAACCTTGGATTGCGAGTAATTTGTTTTGCAAGTGTTCTGCAAGACAAGCAAACATTTCTTATACATTTTAACGTAGTAAACAAGTGATGTCTTGCAATACGAGTAGTTTGTTTCCAGAACAAATTATGCTCGCAAACCATTACTATACTCTGCTTCATTGAGTAGCCCGTGATAAATAATGCTTGTATGAAAAGGCAAGGACGGCAACCACATTATGACTTTCGTGGTGCCAGGACAGGTGCCATATGTATTCTTACATGCACAAAAGCTGTGATTTTGACCTCTAAAATAATAGACTCTATGATATATCAAAGTACTTAATAATAGAGGTTTATTAATTTTCAAATTACTATATAAATTTTTGTATAAAATAGCATTGTATAACTATTAAAGATACGTATGTGAAAATATCTTGCAAAGTATGTTATTAAAAGTAAGGTATAATTATGAAATAATTCTTAAATATAAGAACCACAGATAGAACAGGAAAGGCCACATCTAGAGAACTATTTTCAACCAATTATGATGATGATAATAATGATTTCTAAGATAAATTGAGTACTTGCTATTTGCCAAGCAGTGTGCTAAACGCTTTCTGTGCATATACCATTTCATCTTCACAATAACCCTCTGAAGTTTGAACTATAATTAATACCACAGATGAGGAAATTGAGGCATGAACAAGTTTAAAAACCTGCTAAGTTCATCCATCTAGTAAGTGGCAGACCCAAGATTTGAACTCAGAACTGTTTGTCTCCCAAGCCCAGATCTTAACCACTAATCTCTAGATTCTGAGCTTCATGTATTAGGGACACAGAAAACAGCTTATAGTAGGGATGAACAATGCTTGGGCCAGATACTCATTCATTTCCCTCTTGTTTATGGCTGCTTTCACGCTACTATAGTAGAGTCAAATTATTGGAAAAGAGCCCTTATTGGCCCGCAAAGTTGAAAATTTGGCCCTTACCAGAAAAAGTTTGCCAAACTTGCCTTAGAGGGTGCTAAAGATGAATAGTCAAGGTAGTTAAACATTTGAAAACCATATAGCCTTGTTCGTAAAAGTACACATGTTTAGAAATCATTGAAGGTAAAGAGTCAAAAGAAAATTCATAAGCCTCCTCCAGGCATTTGAAAGACTATCATGTGGATGAGGCAGCAGATGTATTCTGTGGTATCCCAGAGGCAAGCTAGGCCCTGCGAGAGGATGTTACCCGGAATAGGACTTTCAGAAATTAATGGAATGAGCTGCCTAAGGGACTACCTGTCATTGTAACTATTGAGTCAAATGCTGAAAGACCAGGGATTCTATAATGGGATTGTAACACCATGTTAACTAGATGACTCAACTGACCCTTCCAACTCTAAATTGAACAATTCTGTGTAGAACACAAACTACAGGTCATGCTGTAACAAACAGGTATCTTAGCTGTCAATTCTCAAAGTATTAAAGGGAAGGCAGAATTTTATCACATACAACTACAATTGCCCTTCCTGTGGTTAAGAGTTGTAGCAGATGACGGATGATATAGAGCCTAACTGTGAACATGCACACGCTTTCCAGTGGGGGTTCTCCGTGTAGATCCGAGTGGACTTGCTGGAAAACATGTATTTCACAAACAACAGAGCACAGTACTCTTTTATTCATCAACAAATACTTACTGAGAACCTCCTGTGGTTCAGTTACTATTCTAGGTGTTTGGGATTTATCAATGAATAAAAGAGACAAATTCACTGCCCAGTGGAACTTTTTATTCTAGCAGTGGAGCAGAGGACGGAGCAGATAATAAACATAATAAATTAAGTGCAGTAGGAGAGAGGAATAGGGAAGGCTATCATATTAACATCATCACTGTAGGAGTATTATCTTGACCAAGATATACTTTCTAGGGATCTACTGACATCCTCTACATATGGAATGACATGAATGAGCCTTCTGTCTTTAGAGGGCCAGAGCAAACCATGCAGAAGAATGCCATTCATCATGGCAACTGGGAGCACAGAGAACTTCACAACATCTATGGTTTTTATCAGGTAAGACACCCAAAATGAAGCCAGCTGCACCCATGTGCCTGCCTTTTGGGCTGAAAGTCATTTCCTTTGTAATCGCCATACTATGCCATTCATTGCTCTTTGTGTGTCTTTTCTGACAATTGCAATGAGTCTTATCAGGTTGTAGCCAATATAATACTTATTATTTGTCCCTTTGCATCTTTTCCTTCGATAATGAACTTGAATTTGCAGATATTGTAAGGTTAATGATAGCATAGAAACATCTTCTCAATAGAAAGTGGTAGAGTTGCCTTCCATTTGCCAATCACATCCAAAATGACTTGGCAGTCACTTTCCCTAATTTATACCCATGGCTTTTTGTTATTTTCAGAATGTAACTGTGTTTTTATGATCCTCCCACCAACTGGTAGTTTCCAGTGGGAGCTGCTGGCTAGATATAGTATGGTTTTCAGATAGAATGTGTTTATTTCTCTAACAGCCTCTTGCTTTAATTGGTAGAGAATTTTATTATGTAGGCCAGGGCCAGTCAGTTAACCTCTCTGAATCTCAGTGTTTTTCATCAATGAAAACTCTTAGAGGTTGTTGTGTAGATTATAAGAGAAAATCTTATAAAATGTCTAGCAATAGTAAGCACCAAACAAATGCTAATTTACTACTATTATTTCATTGCTATTGTAATCAAAGAAAATTTTCCATTTGTTTAATAGGGGAGTTTAGAGTAGTTTCATTATATCATAAAAATTGTTTAATGGATTTATTTTAATATTTTCCATTTCACATTCCCATCTACTATTTACTTTTTGCATGTTAAATAGTTTATTGGGGATGTCTGCACAATGCCCTAATCCAATTGTCTTTTTGAAAAATCTCCTTTGACTTTATAGCAAATGGCTACTGCAGAAGGATTGATACAACGATCTAAGGGAAAGGAGAGACCCTTTGTTCTTACACGTTCTTTCTTTGCTGGATCACAAAAGTATGGTAAGGAATGGCTCATATGATCAGACTTAAAAACACAAGTTAGCAACCTGTCTTTTTTTTTTTTTACCATTTATGGTATATAGAGCTACTAATGCCTCCCTTTTCAGTAGCCATTAAGCAGGTATTAGATTGTAATGAGTGATGTGCCCTGAAGTATGCATTTTGGCCTATGAGCAGAGTAAACCAATTTTTTAAAAGTTTAGTTCTCGTTTCCCACTGAAAAAATGGCTACTTAGTTGTTGGGTGAATGACTTCAAAGTATCTCAGTTTTCTAGGATGGTCATCTCTGATCCTGTCTCTGTTTATTGATTAAAACCAGGGAAAATACACTTCTAACACACTCCTTCAACCACCTGTTCCACTTAGCAATATGGCTTAAAATAGACCTGGCTGTTGGTTGTGGTCAGGGTCATCTATAGCTGGATCCGGTTTATTAGCTAATACAGATCTAGTTCAACTTAACCAACCTGTGGCAGGAAGGCTATTTTAAGTCCCCTGGCCTTGCATAAATAACTGGGAGCTTAGATTGTAGTGTGAAGAATCCAGCCTTTACTCAAATAGACATTGCTAGGCCTCCTACTCCACCCCTGAAAACCAGTCCCTATGGTACTCTGGAAAAGGCCAAAATATTGTCATCTCAAGCAAAGATTCTTGTACAGATATGCTCATCACAGCATTAATTCTTGAAACAAACAAAAAAAAATCCAAATATGTAACAATAAGGGAACAAATAAAAGTATGGCATATCCATATGATAGATTATCATAAAGCTATTTAAAATAGTAGCCTCAATTGCATGGGGAGTGACATCATGCTAAATGAAAGAAAAAAAAAAAGAATGCCTAAATGTTTACTATTACCCCAATTTTGTTTTAAAAATGTGTGTGTATATATGTGTATACATGTATATATATATATATATATA
>NW_017731442.1:2547091-2570009 GCF_001890085.2 Hipposideros armiger
AATGAAGATACATCCTTCCAAAATTTTTGGGATGCAGCGAAAGCAGTTTTAAGAGGGAAATTTATATCATTATAGGCCTATCTCAAGAAACAAGAAAAATCCCAGATAAATAATCTCATGTTACACCTTAAAGAACTAGAAAAAGAAGAACAATTGAAACCCAAATTCAGCAGACGGAAGGAAATAATAAAAATCAGAGCAGAACTAAATGAAATAGAGAACAAAAAAACAATAGAAAAAATTAATGCAACAAAGAGCTGGTTCTTAGAAAAGATTAATAAAATTGACAGACCCTTGGCTAGACTCACTAAGATAAAAAGAGAAAAGACACCAATAAACAAAATCAGAAATGAAAGAAGGGAAGTTACCACAGATGCCACAGAAATACAAAGGATCATCCAAGAATACTATGAAGGATTATATGCCACCAAATACAATAACCTAGAAGAAATGGACATGTTCTTAGAAACATATAGCCTTCCTAGGCTGAATCATGAAGAACTGGAAAATCTAAATAGAGAAATCAACAGTAAGGAAATGAATCAGTCATCTGAAACCTTCCCAAAAGCCAAAGTCCAGGACCAGATGGCTTCACTAGTGAATTCTACCAAACATTCAAAGAGGATCTACTCAAACTCTTCCCAAAAAATTGAAGAAGAGACAATACCCCCTAACTCATTTTATGAGTCCAACATTACCCTGATATCAAAACCTGGTAAGGATAACACAAAAAAGAAAATTACAGACCAATATCTCTGATGAATACAGATGCAAAAATCCTAAACGAAATTCTAGCAAATCGAATGCAACAATGTATTAAAAAGATTATATATCATGACCAAGTGGGGTTCATCCCAGGGGCACAAGGATGGTTCAACATATGCAAATCGATCAATGTGATACTCCACATAAACAAAATAAAGGACAAAAATCATATGATTATATCAATAGATGCAGAAAAAGCGTTTGACAAGATACAGCATCCATTTATGATTAAAACACTTAATAAAATGGATATATTGGGTTGTTGGAAAAGTCATAATGCATTTTTGCAACAAAAAGCATAGGAAAAATACATCATGACTTTTCCGACAACCCAATAGAAGGAAAATACCTTAACATAGTAAAGGCCATATAAGACAAACCCTCAGCTAATATCATAATTAATGGTGAAAAACTGAAACTTTTTGCTTTATGTTCAGGTACACAATAGGGCTGTCCCCTATCACCTCTGCTTTTCAACATAGTATTGGAAGTCCTAGCCAGAGCAATCAGGCAAGAGAAAGAAATAAATGGCCTCCAAACTGGGAACGAAGAAGTTAAATTGTCACTTTTTGCAGATGACATGATGCTATATGTAGAAAATCCTAAAGACTCTACCAGAAAGCTATTAAAAACAATAAATGAATACAGTAAAGGTGCCAGCTACAAAATCAATGTACAAAAGTCCATTGCATTCCTATATACTAACAATGAAATCTCAGAAAAAGAAATAAAAAGTACAATTCCTTTTGCAATTGCAACAAAAAGGATAAAATACCTAGAAATAAACTTAACCAAGGACGTGAAAGACCTATACACTGAAAACTATAAGACATTTTTTAAAAGAAATTTAAGAAGATACAAAGAAATGGACACATTCCATGTTAATGGATTGGAAAAATCAATATAGTTAAAATGGCCATATTACCCAAAGCAACATACGGATTTAATGCAATCCCCATCAAAATCCCAGTTGCATTTTTAAAGAAATAGAACAAAAAATCATCAGATGTATGGAACCACAAAAGACCCCGAATAGGCAAGGCAATCCTAAGAAAAAAGAACAATGCTGGAGGTATCACACTCCCTGACTTCATCTTGTACTACAGGGCAACAATAATCAAAACAATATGGTATTGGCAGAAAAACCGATCACAGACCAATGGAATAGAGTCAAGAACCCAGAAATAAACCCATATAAATATGGACAGATAATTTTCAACAAAGAAGCCAAAAACATACAATGGAAAAAAGACAGCCCCTTCAATAAATGGTGCTGGGAGAATTGGAAAGCCACATGCAAAAGAATGAAACTAGACTGCTATCTGTCAGCATGTACCAAAATTAACTCAAAATGGATCAAAGACCTACACATAAGACCTGAAACAATAAACCACATAGAAGAAAACATAGGTTCTAAATATATGGACCTTGGGTTCAAAGAAGATTTTATGAATTTGACTTCAAAGGCAAGGGAAGTAAAAGCTAAAATAAATGAATGGGACTAAATCAAACTAAAAACTACACAGCAAAAGAAACCATTGACAAAATAAAGAGGCAACTAACCAAATGGGAGAGTTTTGCAAACAATGCCTCTGATAAAGGGATGAGATCCAAAATATATAAGGAACTCATACAACTCAACAACAAAAACAAACAATCCAATTTAAAAATGGACAGAGGATCTTAATAGACATTTCTCCAAAGAGGACATACAAATGGCCAATAGACATATGAAAAGATGCTCAACATCACTAATAATCAGAGAAATGCAAATCAAAACCACAATGAGAAATCACCTCACACCAGTAAGAATGACTATCATCAACAAGACAATTAATAGCAAGTGTTGGAGAGGCTGTGGAGAAAAAGGAACCCTCACACACTGTTGGTGGGAATGCAGATTGGTGCAGCCACTATGGAAGGCAGTGGCGATTCCTCAAAAAATTAAAAATAGAATTATATATGACCCAGTAATCCCTCTCTTGGGTATCTACCCAAAAAATCTGAAAACATTTATCTGTAAAGATATATGTGCTCCAGTGTTCATTGCAGCTTTATTTACGGTGGCCAAGACATGGAAACAACCAAAGTGTCCTTCGATAGATGATTGTATAAAGAAGATGTGGTATATATACACAATGGAATACTATTCTGCCATAAGAAAAGATGAAATAGTGTCATTTGCGACAACATGGATGGGTCTTGAGATTATAATGCTAATAAGTGAAATAAGTCAAACAGAAAAAGTCGAGAACCATATGATTTCACTGATATGTGGTATATAAAACTGAAAACAAAGGAACAAGACAAACAAATGAAGAAACAAAAACTCATAGACACAGACAATAGTTTAGTGGTTACCAGAGGGTGGGGGGAAGGGGGGTGGTAGATGACGATAAAAAAGATCAAATATATGGTGATGGGAGGAGGACTGACTCTGGGTGGTGAACACACAATGTGATATATAGATGATGTATTACAGAATTGTATACCTGAAACCTATGTAACTTTACTAACAATTGTCACCCCAATATACTGAAAACAAAAATTATTTTTAAAAAATTTTTTATATTAATTTGTCTATTACACATAAGGAATCTAAATATGAAATTCAGTGCATAGGCTGATTTGTGATTTTTTTTTAATACCTTTTACTGGTGACTAAAGGTGCTGTGTGGACAGGAGACAACAGAGCAAAATGGAGTTACCTGAAAATTTCTATCCCTATGTTACTCACTCTCAACGTTACTGGGATCTCTTTTTGTGGAGGTAAGATGAGATCCTGAGGCTTGAAGTGATAGAAAATAAAAAGTAAAGGTACTTTTGTTAAAGCTGGTCACAAATCCCTTTTCATTGGCTATTTTGAGCAGGGATAAATGTGAGAAAATGAGGAGGGTGAAAGGGTAGCTTCTAAGCTATTTGTGTCTTATCTGAATTGAGGACACAAAACAAAGTCAGAAAGGGAGCCAGAGTGCTGCTTTTCTTCATTCTCTCATTGCTTCCTCCTTAGCACTCTTGATAACTGAGTTTCTCTTCCTGAAACATAACTTTTCTTCTTGGAAGTGAGAAAAATATTCAACTATAATTGGAAAATGAATGTAAAAGGGTTGGAAATAAATAAAACTTGGGCCAGCTGAGTGGTTCAGTTGGTTAAGAGTTGACTTAAGAGTGCGAGCTCTGAGCAACATGGCCACCGGTTCAATTCCCACATGCGCCAGTGTTGCTGTGCCTGAGCTGAGCTGCCAACAGGTGGCAGGATGACTCAGCTGGTGAGAGCACGTGCTCCTAACAACAGAACTGCTTGTTCAATGGTGGGCTATGCTCACCTGCAACTAAGACCAAACTCAGCACCTTGAGCTGAGCTGCCACCCGGATGGCTCAGTGGATAGAGCGCACGCTCTTAACAGCAAGGCTGCCAGGTTTGACTCCCACATGGGATGGTGGGTACGCCCACACGCAACCAAGACTGAACATAGCACCTTGCGCTTAGAGGCTACGAGCTGCCAACGGGAAGCCAGATGGTGACTGGCACCCTCCACAACTAAGATAGAAGAACAACAACTTGGCTGGTTCCCTTCCCCAATTCCCCAACACTGTTCCCCTCCCCCAATTCCCCAATTAAAAAATAAATAAATAAATAAATAAATAAAACTCATTATTCTAAAAAGAAAAAGGAGAAAAATGGAGAGAATTAGAGGATTTAGCAAATCAGAAATCAGCCTTACAGAAACCCTTTTTACTCAGGAGGTTTAAAATTCTGTGACGTATTTTTACTGTTAAAAAAAAAAAAAAGATATGCTCTTGGGAAAGATCAATTTAGTTACCGGTAAATAAGATTCTCTAATAGGCTGTCTTCCCCAAATCCCAGTAATTCTCTGCAGATGAGAGATCGCAATATGGAAGGTGCTACGCATGGCTACAGTTCCAGCTGCTCCTTGTTTTCTGTAGGAATAGAAACTACTTAAAATCAGTTTTTGAATGGTATGTTTTTATGGCATTGGTCCACATATAATACAAGGAATATGTATCCTGCTTACACAGGGCTAAACAGCAAATTCCACTTACACCTCTAATTCTGATTATCTGCTTCTCTTTAGTTATTTCCATAATTCTTATCTTCCTTTAGCTGTTGCTTTCAAGAGAAATCAGTTACCAAACCTCCACCCCCCACCCCACCCCTAAACACAGACTTATTGAATCAGGCAGACATTTTACAATTTCTGGAACATACCTGAATGTCGATCTTTCAGGAAAGCCTCTGGACCTTTTGATAAGAATATTCAAACAGCATATTGTCACATCCCCAAATAGGCTGTTTTTTTACTATGTGCTCCCTAATTTGAGGCCACAGTTTTATCCCAGCACTTTGAGTGCACATACAACACCTTTCCCGTCAGCCTTCAAGGTCTTATTTTACCTGTGTGCATCATTTGTTAGAAGCCTGGTTGCCTGATAAAGACTTTCTTTGACTGACTAATCAGCTGATGTAGGCGGCTTCATCGGGAATCCAGAGGCAGAGCTGCTAGTACGTTGGTACCAGGCCGGAGCCTACCAGCCCTTCTTTCGTGGCCATGCCACCATAAAGACAAAGCGACGGGAACCTTGGCTCTTCGGGGAGGAACACACCCGGCTCATCAGAGAAGCCATCAGAGAGCGCTACGCCCTTCTGCCCTATTGGTATTCTCTGTTCTACCGCGCACACGTGGCTTCCGAACCCATCATGAGGTAAATGGGCTTCACCAATCAGAGGCCCCCAACAACGAGTCTACCCAACCACTGGGGAAAGAAGTCAATCAGCTTATGGGCTGATTGTAAGCAAGGTGCTGGCAGTTGAGGTTGCGGAAGATAATTAGTCCCCTCCTACTTTGTGATTCAAGTGTTAATATTGATATGAGACAGAAATTGAGAAAAAGGAAATGACTTTGAATTCATTCAGCATTTAACCCACAAGAATCCTCTCATGAACAATTTATTCTGCCAGTCTTAGGCTCTATTTTACCCTTAGGGCTAAACCATTCCAAGTTTGAGGTGAATATTTTTCCTGGTGTATAAATTATATTCTGATTCTATTTTGAAGGCGTGATATGAAAAATCAACTTTCTATGTTAGAGAAAGATACACACAGAGACACACCTAGTACCCCAAAGCTTCTGGATCAGCAGTTCCTAAATCTGGCTCAGACCAGAATCACCTGGGAGCTCTTTGAAACTATAGATTCCAAAGCCACACCTCCGGACCTCCTAGGAACCTCCTCCAGTAGGTCCTGGGGATCTCTATTTGTTAGGCGTTTCCCTAGTGATTCTAGACATCAGCCAGCTTTGGACACCACTACTTTGTTACCATTCAATAGGAAAGGGAATATATTATTACAAAGGCTAGTGAATAAACTAAAAATAAGTTTCTCTTACTGAAATATATCTTTTCCTCATTAAATTGAAAAAATTATTGAACCATTAAGTTAATATTCAGATACATAGATATTAAAAGTTTTATTTTTATAAGCCCAAATGCCTTCTAGTTACGTACAACAATAACAATAAAACAAAACCCACACACCAGTTTCGCTACCCTCCAAAAATGTTGCCAGCTTGAAAACAAGTTAAGCCAGTTCTTTTAATTTAAATAGGTAATGATTCAGGATGTATGAAAGGCAGTGACAACATGAAAAAAAAATGGCACACTAACCCTAGAAAAAAAAAGCACAGATTTTATATCATTATAAAATATGGTTTTACAAACATTTAATTTGTTTTATACCAAATGTTTTAGGCATTTGGACTTGCACAAAGCTCTAATTCTGCCTGTTGGAGTAGTATTTAGTGCTCAACAGTCAGAAGGAAAAATTGCAGATACCACCATTCTCAATCTTTCATTGGAACATTTAAGCTAATTAATAGCTCTTTCACATAAGAAACATACAAGTAATCATAGCAGTTGCTCATAAAATCTTGAAATATATGATTCTGATTTCCTTTGAATAGTTATGAAACTGAAAATATAAGTGATTGAATTGTAATGAAACAGCTAATGATGTTGATGTAAGAATTTTTTTTTTTCCTTTCCCCAGGCCTCTGTGGGTAGAGTTTCCTGATGAATTAGAGACTTTTGGTGTGGAAGATGAATACATGCTGGGTGAGCATTTCTTGATTATAGTTATGATGAATACTGTAATTATGTTCTTATTATTGTATTTTCTAGTGTAAGAGCACTAAAAAAAAAACCCCTAATTCAAGAAAGCCAAAACTATAAAAGAAATTTTATCACCAAGATTTATAGTGCATAAGTGGGATCATAGCTCTATTCTGTTGTCATGTAGCACCTCTCATAATATTGTTAACTTTAAATAAATCCATTCCTTTTATGGATGCAATTGAGATTCTTCTGGGTCCACTCCTAAGCTTATGATACCACTGCAGGGAAGGGATGTAGAAAAAAGTAGATGAGATGGTTGCAGTAAGACCCTAAAGGGCTTATTTCATATGCAAAATTGGATCAGGGTGTGGAGCGGGGATTCTTCTTTAACAAGGATTAACCACCAAATCCAGAACATGGAAGTTTATTATCTTGGGAATAGGGCTCAAGAAGCCAGACTCAACAGAAAGTTTCCCCAAAGGTGGAACTCCAGAGACTGGAAACCCCGTAATGTAAAATACCTACTTCTTTAGGTCTTCACTCATTCTTAGGTCTCAGTTTAAATAGCTACTTTCTTAGAGAAAATTTTTCTGACCAAAATTACTTCTAATATCTAATTCCACCTACTTTAATCAAAGTCAGCCCCTCCTACTCCATAATTTTCATTTCATTTTGTACTTTCACCTTTTGGGTATTTGTCATAACGCTAATTAATTTGTAATTACTTAGTTAATATTGGTCTTCACTGAATGTAAACTCTGTGAGGGCTGAGACATGTCTGTCTTATTTGCCACCGTATCTCCAGAGTTTAACTTAGCACAGTGCCTCGTACTCTGTAGGCGCTCTATAAATATTTGTTGAATTCAGGAGTGAATTCATAAATGGGTGAATTTTACATATGTGTGATACAAAGGTCAAAACAAAATTAATAATTCAGATTGCCTTTAAGAGAATTTTAGCCTTCCCAATGATAATTGCACAAGGAAGAGGATCTGAGTATCCACACCAACCATACTTGTGGATAACATCTTACCATCACCAACGTCATTTATAGCAAACAATGAAGCACCTGGAGAAGTGCAACGGCACTTTCAGGCTATTGACACACTAGCAGCTGTGTACAAAATGACACTGCTAGACTGTGTAAGAAAGGGTCCCTTCCTATAATCCCAATATTCCGTAAATTAATTAATGATAGGCAATAATACAGTTACCTCTTTGAGCATCTGTCCTCCTTCTAGCAATGCATCTATCTCTGATGAATCACTAATTCAACTCACCAAGGTTTCTACCTTTAAGAATGTCACAATGATTGGTCTTTAAAACCACAAAAGCACTCAATTAAAAGGAAAGGATGTTTTCAGACCTCTTATAATGATATTCAATTTTATTTCTTCTCCATTTTCAGGATGTGCTTTATTGGTTCATCCGGTCACAGAGCCAAAAGCTACTGTGATTGATGTGTTTCTGCCGGGACGAAATGAGGTAAGAGTAAATGACAGTCACGTATCTTCCATGTCTCGTATCTCATCCCTCATTCCAATGAATTAGCCCGTTAGGAAATAGATTTCTTCATCATGCAGGTGTGAAGACAGCCCAAATGACTATAGCAACTGAAGATTCTTGTAAGTCATGACCACTGTCCTCAGAGGTCAAGAAACTTAATGGAAAAGCAGGGAGAGAGATGAATAGGTGAACAAGGAGGATCAGAGTAATTCTTTATCTTCACACTTTGACTTGTGTAAGTGACTCCTTGTAAACACATTGAGGTTTTGAGTAGTAAGAAATCTTTAGTCTACTATGGGGTATCATACTCTAGGGGGAAACATAAGTATAAAGAGACATTGCTCTTTGTTTCTTGCTCTATCTGCATCCTGAGTTTTTGATACCAAAAGCTGGTCTCCAGACACTCACGGGAGTGGATAAAAAGTATCAACAGTGACTTCCTTCTGTGCCCCTCCAGCCTTCCTCTGCTCTTTTATTGGTTATTGTCGTTGATGATTGTCACTATCGAAAATATCACATGGACCTGCTGAAGCCCAGGGCACTGAACCCACGCAAGGCATGAGGGACAGAAGGGAATAACCCATGGGCTGCAGAGCAGACAGCCATGGGTGATAAGAGCAACAGCCTCCAGATGCAGACCAAGGATATGTCCAAAGGAGCCAGGAGAAGAGACAGGGCAGACACTTGGGGTAACCAAACCAGGGAAAGAGGGTATGGAATGGAGAGCAGGAAGGAGACAGACCCTGGAGAGAGTCCTTGAGCACTGGAGCATCACCACAGGCTTCAGCAGACGGGGGGAAGAGCCATGAAGGATACTGAACTGATGTGGAACCACCATGGCAAGATACTCTTGGGCTGTCAAGGCACGAGGTGAGGTGGCTGAGCCAGGCCATGCTCACTGCTCAGTACAATCAAGCCCTGTTACGGCAATACCAGGAAACCACGTGCAGTTCCAGTGTTCTCCCTCCATCCAGCTTTACATATTTGATTGTTGTATTGGTTTCTTGAGGCTGCTGTAACAAATTACTACAAACTTAGTGGCTTAAAATGACAAAAATTCATTCTTTCACAGTACTGAAGGTTTGAGGTCCAAAATCAAAGTGTCAGCAGGGTTGGTTCCCTCTGGAAGCTCTGAGGGAGAATCTGTTCCATGGCTCTCTTCTAGCTTCTGGCGGCTGCCCACAATCCTCCGTGTTCCTGGCTTGTAGCCGCATTACCTCAGTGTGTGCCTCCATCTTCACAGCACCTTCTCCTGTGTGTCTGTGTCTCTTCCTCCTGGCTCTTACAAGGACACCTGTGATGACATTCAAGACCCACTTGGATAATCCCAGATAATCTTCCTATCTCAGGATCCTTAATTTAGTCAAATTTATTATGAATTTGAGAGTAATATTCACTCCTTCCAGGAATTAGGAAGTGAATATATCTTTTTGAGGGGCCACCAATCAGCCCACTGCACTTGTCATGACAATAACCAGGCTTTTCTCCAGAATGTTCATGAATTATCTTCTTTCCCCTTGGTTTCTCCAGTAATTTGCAGTTCTGAAGGTGAGGGCTCTTTACAGAGGTTCCCCTGCCAAGCAGAAACCTGAGGAAAAGGTGAAACACAGCAACAGCTAAATAAGTTGTCCTGTCAAGCATTTTTGCTGAGAGTTTCTCAAGTTTATTCTAACAAAGTATAAGCTCCCATTAAGAGGCGCTAACTCCCTTTCTGACTTAGCCACACATTTTTATTAATGACCTATCATCATTGCAAGCACATTGTTGTGACTATATAATATATTCCTCCAGCACCATTTTCCCAGAGCATTCTATAATTGTTTCTCTTGCTTACCTCTTCCTAAAGCCTGGGTAGAAGAGCCAAGTTGTTTCTTGCTAGACCTTTAATTCACTGGTTAGCTAGTACCACGTTACACTGTGCAAGGGGGCTGTCTAAAGGCCCTCACTGTCATTCTCCCCATTCCCTCTCCTTCAAGTCTCTCAAATGTCTCCTTCTCAGTGAAGCCTTCTCTGACTACCTGTTTAGGATTACAAATCACTCCCACTGCCCCCGTCCAGCCTCCTTCATCCTTTATTTTTCTCCACAGATTGTGCAGCCTTCTAACATTCTATGTATTTGTTTATATGTTTTATTATCTGTCTCTCCCATTAGAATGCTAACTTCTTGAAGGCAGTGATTTTTATCTGTTAGGTTCACTGCTGTATCCCCAGCGTCTAGATGGGTACCTGGTACATAGTAGGCCTTCAGTAAGTACTTGCTGGGTGAACAGCTTGGTGACTGAGCTCTAGGTCTGATCTACATGGTGCTTTGTACCAGTTATACCCTTTCTAGGCTGGAGATCTTTGTATATTGCACCAGAGCACATACTCTATACCCCTCATTTTAACTAGTTCTAAAAATGGTAGACAGGTTAATCCCCAAATCTTTTTTGAATAAGTTTGGTTTTGTTGTTGTTATTGTTGTTTGTCTTTCACTCCCACCAGCTCTTTATCTAGAGCTACTGGAATTCACCTAAGAAAGATGCTACAAGAAAAGAAAGCTAAGACAATATCACTCATAAAGACAGACACAGAAATCCTTGATGAAACATTAACATATTAAATCCAGCCAAGGATAATACATCATGATGAGGTGGGGCTGATCCTGTTGAATTAAGAGTTCACTGTATGGGCTGGCCGAGTGGCGCGATGGTTAAGAACTGGCTTGGGATGCCAGAGGGCCCGGTTCGGATCCCACATGAGGGCCAGTGACACTGCCCTCCACAGCTAAGATGCTGAACAACAGCTCAACCTGGAGCTGGGCTGCCGTGAGTCGCCGGCAATGTCTAGGCTGCAGCCCCTGCTGCAGTGGGTTGCCATGGGCTACCGTGGGTAGCCAGCAGCCAGCTTGAGCGGCCAGCAGCTGCAGTGAGCGGCCGTCCAGAAGCCGGCGACTGATCTGCCTCGCTTGGGAAGAGTGCAATGATGGTGCCAACTTGGGCCAGTGAAGCAACGTCCTCCACAACTAGACTGAAGAACAAAAGGACAGCAACTTGTCTGTTCCCCTTCCCCCAATTCCCCAATTAAAAAAAAAATTCTTAAAAAAAAAGAGTTCACTGTAGCTCACAATGTGATATATAGATGATGTATTACATATGTGTATACTTGAAACCTATGTAATTTTACTAACCATTGTTACCCCAATAAATTTTAGTTAAAAAAAAGTTCACCATAGTCAAGAAACAGCCCTCTCACATTCACAGCAGGACAGTGACAGATGCAACAGCCCAGCTATATAAAGAATGTAGTAATCCCAGGAGGTGAACTTGCAAAATAGACTCCAGCTGCCAGAAATTATACTGGGCTAGCAGAGAGAAAGAGGTTTTTGTTTTCATGCTGCTTTTGATGGTATCTTAAAGATTTATCCCATCAAATTATTTTGTAGGACCTTCCTTGTACTTCAGCAACTAAACCCCCTTGACAAGAATCCCAGATAAGAGTTTGGACTTCATCCCTAAATTGTATTGTATTCTGTAAAAAATAAATGACCCTATAGTAGTAATCCAAGTTTTCATTTGTTTTTCTCCAAGATCTGTTTCCTTCTCTGACACTTTTCTTTTCTCCTGCCTCATTTGTAATTTATTTGCTTGCAATGTGCTGTTCTTCTTTGTTGTTGTTTTCTAAAAGTTTCATCTTTTTTACTAATAGATGCATTGTTTTTATAAGCCAACTGGACTATAAAATCCATGAGGTCTGGAACTGTGTCTTTCTGTTCACTCTTGTATACCTAGCAGTGCTGGGCACCTGGTAGGTTGTTTAATAACGTTTGGATGGATGGATGGATAGATGGATGGATGGACAAATTAGTGGCCATTTAGTCAAATTAATCTATCAACAGTAGTAGGTTAGTCCTTTGGGATCTTAAAAGCATATGTTCTCCCTAACTTCTACTCAAGATTTTTTAAAAATTATACTTATTTTAGCTTTCTGGTTATTTGAAATCAGTACAAATGGGTGTTTCACTGAATAATGAAATTGTGAGCAGAGTTGCTCCTATATTCTTTTTCATAGGGTCTGTTCCTTTTCAGGTCTGGTATGACTCTAAGACATTTGCTCATTGGGAAGGAGCATGTACTGTGAAGATCCCAGTAGCCTTGGACTCTGTAAGTTATTTTCACTGTTATTTTCCTCTATTGTGCTATATTAGTCTGCTCAGACTGCCATAGCAGAATACCAAAGACTGGGTGGCTTATTTCCTCACAATTCTGGAGGCTGGAAGTCCCAGATTAAGGTGTCAACCAATTCAGTTCCTGGTGAGGACTGTCTTCCTGGCATGTAGACAGGCACTTTCTTGCTGTGTCTTCACATGGCAGAGGGAGAGAGTGAGCTGTTGGATTAGGGCCCCACTCTTATGACCTCATTTAGCCTTAATTCTATAAATGGCCTATCTCCAGATTTAGTCACATTAGAGATTGGGGCTTCAACATGTGAATTTGGGGAGAAACAAGCATTCAGTCCATAATATATGCCTACATAGAAAGAACCAAGGACATTAGTGTTCTGCATAATAACACACACATTTAGAGACACACACATTAGTGGTTGCCCAGGGCTGGGGAACAGAGAAGGTGTGGGGAGCCATGGGGAGTGACTGCTAATGGGCACAGGGACTCTTCTAGGGGTGAAGAAAATGTTTTAAAATTGGTTGTGATATGGTTGCATGACTCAGAATATACTAAAAAACCATTTAACTGTATATTTTAAATGGGTGAATTGTATAGCATGTAAATTATATTAATAAAGCTGTTTAACTGTGAAAAAAAAGTATAAAAATAACATATACTCTGATTTCACAGTATGAAACATCAAGGACAAACAACTCCTCCCCAAATATTTACATTGTGTGTCTAAGAAAAATAATAACACTGATGACAGAGAGCCAACATGGTGATCTCCACACATGCCATACAGAATGTCCTTCTATAGGACCAAGTCAAAACATGAGTTTTTCACTGTAACCCTGGACCTCTAGGCCTAAGAGAATGCTACCAGTTATGATAATAGAATCAAAGTGGCTCATACAGGCTTAATTTCTGAAGGGAAGTTGGCTCCTGCAGCTGAATTACAACCACTACTATAAGTTCTCAGTACTGTGAAGATGAATAAATAGATATTGATGTTATTTTTTTAATTGTCAGCAGCAATATGAACTCCATTAAGAAAATTATTTCAGATGTCAACTTTCAGATATAGAAGAGATCTTAACATTCATCTACTCTAATCCCACATGCTTACAGGTGAAGAAACTGAGGTTCAGAGAAGTTAAATGATTGTACTTGTCCAGAGTTCTGGCCAGACTGTGGCAGAATTGAAACAAGACCCCAGGTCAGCTGGACTCCCACTTCATCCCATTCCATACTAACTTACTACCTCATTCTTTGAGGGGAAAAAAAAAGAGAGAGAGAGAGAGAATGGCTGATGAGAGTGGGCAGATAGATATGCTTTACTTCTTGCTGCCAACTGTAAATCAAGCCGAGAGTGGATATCTTAACTACTCCACTCTCACTCCCTACTTCATTTATACTCTTATACTCTTCCTGTTTGAACTTTACTCAGAGTGAAGTATAAGCCTTCATGTGATCCAGGGAGCTTCCCTATAGAGGATTGTGCTGGAAGGCAGGAAACCTACTGCTCTCCCTGCTGGGCAGTGCCATCCCAGAAGACCCACAGATCTGGGTCATGCCTACAACACTGTGGTTGGAATCACTGAAGTACCCTTGGTAGCTTCTATAACAGAAGTTCCACAAATTTCCCCTCAGAATTGAGTCATTCATCCTGGTGATCCAGGGAAGCAGGGAGCAAGAAGGGTATAGGTGCCGTGAGTTAAGGACAAAAGTTATCTCCCCCAAACCAAGAAACTACCATCTTTTCTATATACCCATACACATATACATCCAGCCTGCTTACACAGAGGGAAAAATTCACTCCTTAGCCGGGCCCTAGAAATAAATGTTTATTTTATTGATAGGAAAATTTAAAAACACATACAAAATAGGAATGGCTATTGATAGGATAAGCAGAATATGTAATCAGTTGATGAAGGGTGAGAAGTTTGTCTAATAATTAAAACATGGACCATTTTTTAGTGTTTGAGCTCTTTTCCTTTTAATGCCAGAGCCCCCATGTTTGCCATCTCTGTGTTCATAAATTTATTTTGCCTTTGAGTCTATACTTGTAAAGCATGAAGTCTTATACAATGCAGTATTTTAAAATTCTACTTTGAAATTGCCTTATATGAATACTCCTGCTCTGAGAGTGTTGCTCTGTTATAGATACCAGTGTTTCAACGAGGTGGAAGTATAGTACCAATAAAGACAAGGATAGGAAAATCCACAGGCTGGATGACTGATTTCCCATATGGGCTCCGAGTGGCTCTAAGCACTAAGGTATGTGGAAAATGTTACCTTTACACATCTCGTTTGTTACTACTCTGTCTCTTTGCAGCGGTAGCCTTTTGAGTGTGTGACACTGTGTAGAAGTGGTGAGCCCCATCTAACAGGATAGGTGCTTCTGATTTTTATCAAAGTTTTGAATCATTTCTGAATAATTGTCCAGCTTGTCTGACTTTGTTCTTAAGGGAATTCTGAGAATTAAAAATGATAGGAATTTCCTCTGGGGCACTGTGACCCTTGGTGCCCTGCAGCTTGGCATTGATCACCGTTGGACTGAAAAGTCACTGGGGGTGTAGGCAGCCTGCCACATGGGTTAGCCCTGAAACTCAGTCTTCTGTAAAAGGGTATCTGTATCTATGCCATTTCAGGGAGACCGCCCGCACGCAATGACTTCCGTTCTCATCAGATGGCTCAAACAACTAAAATCTCCTTGGGTTAAGCCTGAAAGGATCCAGAATTGATCTGTCCTTTTAAGACAAATGAGGCCTATAGCAGATTCCTCTCCTATCCATTTGCCCAAATACAGTACCAAACATAAATTCTTACTCTTACGCAAATATAAAATAATTAAGCTTTCTTTCTCTTACATCCTTCTTTTTCATCTATTTCACTTAGCCATGTTTTCTTGGGCCAAATTGGGCCTCCAGCCCATGAGAGGCCACAGAATAAATACAAGAGACTTTAGATCCATGGCTCATCAAGCATTATCAATAACAGTAAACTGCCATACAGAGTGCTGTGACAATGTCTGACGTGCAAAAGGAGTCTTCTTACTAAAAAAATGTAGAAACTAGATACCATCCTCTAAATTGAGGGTCTTCTAAAGCTAGTTGATCTCATTATATACTAATTTTTTTTTAACTTCAGTTTCATTCTATGAACTTTTATGACCTGTTGTCACATTCTAGGACATATTTGGAGAAGCCACCTATGCCACTGACCATACTTCATAGTTCACATTTCTTTCAACAAGGCCTCTTTGTGCTCCTCTTATGTGAATTCCTTTTCATATTATTTCACTAATGAGTATTGAATGTCTATATTTGTATGACTACTTTGTACAGATTGAATATTAAGCTTTTTTCAACATAATTTTTCACAAATTTTAAAATCTATTATTTTCCTTTAGGGGGTGACATTCTTTTCCTAGAAAGCTGTTATATAAGCACATTCTCTATCTGTGATTCACTCTCCAGGGTTCTGCTGTGGGTGAATTATATCTCGACGATGGCCATTCATTCCGATACCTTCACCAGAAGCAATTCTTGCACAGGAAGTTTTCATTCTCTTCAGGTGTTTTGACCAACAGGTAATGACAGCTAAAAAAATCTGTGCATTATCTTAGGTAAATTATGCCATCCTTTTGCTATCCTCAAATGCACAGCTGATATTTTAAGATACTATTTAAAGAAGTTACTGATAAAGGTCATTTGTAGTGTTTCACTTTTCTTTTTTTTTAGGTTCATTAAGGTATAACTGACAAATAAAATTAAAATATATTTCAAGTGTACAACTTGATAATATGATATATGTATACATTGTGAAAGGATTCCCACCATTGAGTTAATTAGTACATCTATCACCTCACATATTTACCTTTATTTTTTCAATGACAGTTGACATGCAGTATTATTTTATATTAGTTTCAGGTGGACAACATAGTGGGTAGACATTTATATAATTTACAAAGTGACTTCCCCAACAAATCTAGTACCCACCTGGCACTATACATAGTTATTGTAATATTATTGACTATATTCCCTGTGCTTTACTGTACATCTCCATGACAATTTGTAACTACCAATTTGTACCTTTTTTTTTTTTTTTTGGTGAGGACATTTAAGTTCTACTTTCTTGGCAAATGTCATTTATACAGTACAGTATTATCAACTATAGTCATCATGTTATACATTAGATCCTTAGACCTTATTCATCTTATAACTAAAAGTTTGTACCCTTTTACTAACCTCTCCCTATTTAACCCCTATCCCCACCCCCTTGACAACCACTATTGTACTCTGTATGAGTTTGGCTTTAAAAAAAAAAATTCCACATATAATGATACCACGCAGTATTTGTCTTTCTTTGTTTGGCTTATTTCACTTAGCGTAATGCCCTCCAGGTTCATCCATGTTGTCACAAATGGCAGGATATCCATATTTTTTTAAGGCTGAGTAGTATTTCATTGTATATATAAACCACATCTTCTTTATCCATTCATCCATTGACAGACACTTAAATTTTTTCCATACCTTGGCTATTGTGAATAATACTGCAATGAACATAGGTGTGCAGATATCTCTTTGAGATAGTTATTTCATTTCCTTCAGATATATACCCAGAAGTGGGATTGCTGGATCATATGGTAATTCTGTTCTTAAGTTTTTGAAGAGCCTCCATACTGTTTTCTATAGTGGTCATACCAGTTTACATTCCTAGCAACAGTGCACCAGTGTTCCCTTTTCTCCACATTCCCACCAGCATTTGTTATCTCTTGTCTTTTTGATAATAGACATCCTAACAGGTGTGAGGTGATATGTCACTGTGATTTTGTTTTGCATTTCCCTTTTGATTTCTTTGACCCATTGGTTGTTAAGGAACATGTCATTTAATCTCCACATATTTGTGCATTTTCCAGTTTTCTTCTTGCAGTTGATAACTACCATCATACAATTATGGTCAGAAAAGATACTTAATATAATTTCAGTCTTCTTAGAGTTGTTAAGACTTGTTTTGTGGCCTAACATATGACCTGTCCTTGGGAATGTTCCATGTATGCTTAATAAAAGTGTATATTCTGCTGCTGTTGAATGGAATGTTTTGTATCTATCTGTTAGGTCCATTTGGTCTAACATGTAGTTTAAGTCCAATGTTTCCTTATTGATTTTCTGTCTATTCATTATTGAATAGACAATGATCTATTCATTGTTGAAAGTGGGTTGTTGAAGACCCCTGCCAATATTTTAATGTTGTCTATTTCTCCCTTCAGATCTGTTAATATTTGCTTTATATATTTAGGTGCTCCAATGTTGGGTGCATAAATATTTACAAATGTTATATCCTCTTAATGAATTGACCCCTTCATCATTATATAATGACCTTTGTTGTCTCTTGTTACAGTCTTGGCATAAAGTCTTCACTACAGGTTCATACATTGCTCCCTGATCTTGGTATTTTTATGACGATTATTTTTACCTCTCTATCATGTAAATAACTTAATTCCATTTCATTAAGGTCAGTTTCTGAAGACTAATCATGTTCTTTTGTTTGAAACATACTCCTTGTTTCTTCATTTTCCGTGACTCTCTGTGTTGGTTTCTGCATATTAGATAAAACAGCCACCTCTTCCAGTCTTGACAGATTGGTCTTGTGTACAAGAGGTGAACTTCATCAATCAGCCCAGCCTGAGCTCCTGGTTGCCTCTCAAGTCTTTGTGATTGATTATCCGAGCTGCCAACTGTCTTCTTAGTGGCTACCAGTAGTTGAGGGGGTACCAAGACCCATCAGTGTCCCAAAGGGGGATACTTCAGTCAGCACCTAGATGCAAGCTGATTAGAAGCTAGACCCTCAGGCAGTAGCTGTGAAAGTTTGCAGTCAAACCCCTTCCAGGGAGAAACTGAGAAAATGGGTGTTTTTGCTCACTCTCTCTGTGCTGAGCCCTGGGGGAATAGCTGGCAGCACACCCATTAACAACTGCTTCTTTGTTTGCTGTAATCCTGTGGGACTCACGAACACAAACCCTGTTGGCTATTTGAGTTAGGTGATTTGGAGGCCTGTTCTTCAGGTGGGTGTCTTAAAAGTTGGGGTACAGACCCTTAAATCTTCAGGGAGAAGTTGGCAGTTGGCGGTTCCCTCCCAATTGTATGGCACTTTGCTGGGGATGGGACTTATAGAGAGAATGTGTCTCAGCCTTTCCTACCTATTTTGATGTGAATATTTTTTCACTTACTAGATGTTTAGGAATCAGTCAGCTAGTTTCTGGATTTCTCTGAGGGAACTGCTTCATGTGTAGCTTTACATTTGGTGCATCCATGCATGGGAGGAAGGAAATTCAGGAGCCTCTTATGTCACTATCTTGGTCCAGGGTCCCCCTGGATTATTTTTTTCAATCACTCCGAACCCCTCTTCCTTATTGTCTCCATCTTTCTTTCCTTCCCTCTCTAAAAAAAATTTAAAAGAATTCAAGTCCCATTTATTCATTCAACAATTCATTGAATATCTGATTTCTTACTATTTGATTGCTGTGTCCAAGTCACATTTGTGACTTCAGTGTCCTTAGTTGATTTCTCTCTAAATGGCTTGTTAAAAAAAGAAGAGAGAGATTGGTTTCACCACTGGTTAGCTTGCCCTTGGCATGTAGAGTCATCTGTTTCCATCTCTTTATCTTAGTAAATATGACAACTATATGGTTTAGACTTCTGTATGGAAAAGAAGGGAGGGGAACTGACAAAGTTGGGAATGTTGACCTGGTAACCAGTCCAAACCCCTGTTTCTCTTTTCCTAATGCCATTTTTATTATTTCAGTTATGCTGACAAGAGTGGTCATTATCCCAGCAAGTGTGTGGTGGAGCAGATATCTGTCCTAGGCCTCAAGGAGCAGCCGTCGTCTGTGACCACCCATTCATCTGGTGAGGAAGCAGGCCACTTATTTTTGTACACATAGAAATATCTGTAGAGAAGAGATGATTAGTCTTAAATTGACATAATATGCTTCGCCAAGTGGACTCTGCACTTTCTGGTAGAGGTCAAATATATTATCTAGAGGGAGCAAGGCCATCCTGCTTTTATTCATCAAGTGGTCTTTCTGCTCACTGTAAGCTGCTAATATTTTTCTAAGGGAAATTATCTTGGGCTTGAAATAATATTGTGGCTTCTCTGAATGTTTTTTTAAACTGTAGATATCTGAAGCCCTACTCATGTTTATGGAGTTTCTTAAAGGGCATAGGAGGAGATTTATCCGTTCTTACCTACTGAATTTCTTGGAAAAATCACTTTGTTCCTTACAGTTTCTTTTCAACCAATCTTGCATTTAAAATAATGGAGTGTTTTATATTTTAAAAATTCATGGAAGTCCACGGGCAAAAGTGCTAGGTAAAATTCTCCTAAGTAGGGTAAGGTTTTACGACAGTCAGAAACATTTCAGACAGAAAAATTTTTCTCTCCTAGATATTCATCAAACTTTCCCTTTTATTGTCTTGATATTTAGATGGTAATAATCAGTCTGTGGCTTTTACATATTGTGCCAAAACGTCCTCCTTGAGCCTGGAGAAGCTCTCACTGAACATTGGCGCTGACTGGGAGGTACACTTTAAATGACAGAGACGTGCATCTGGGGACAAACGCAAGGAGCAACTGCACCAATCAACCTTTCCCTTGGTCTTTTTCGAGAGTTATGCTGCATACTAATTGACTTCTCTGGCTCAAAATAATCTTTCATTAATCATCAATTTACTAATAGACAATAGATTCCAGATTTTACATTTTTAGATGTATTAGTAATACTCTTTGTGTCAAACATCATCTCTTGTAGGTGCAGGGAGCCCTGAGACATTAATAGAGTTCCACTGCTTCTTGGGTCATGGCCCTTTGGTAAGCGCTGCAGCCCAGTGATTGGCTTTTCTTTGAGCTGGATGGGTTTGTTTTACATGAGATGTGGGCCCACCTTGTGTGGCCCATTTGTGGAAGCTTGCCTTAGGCCATGCAGCAGAGTCACTCTGGCTACAGCCGCTGAGTTGCTCGAGGCCTGTCTCCAGTGGACAGCAGCCTCTGGTATCCCCCCCACAGTTATCTTTCACCCCCTTAGACATGGGAAAAATAACCCTTTTCTGCTCGTACTCCATACAATGCAGCAACAGGGAGTTATTCTCCCCTAGAGATTGACTCAGATGTACAAACAATTTTTTTCCCTATCATGCTTTTTGGGTTCCAAAGTTCCAAATTAATATGAAAATTCTAATTTATCTTGTTTTTATTTAATACTGTCTACTGACTGAAGAACATTTATAACATGAGTAAGCCATAATTAATAATAATAAAATAAACACCCATGTCTCCTCCACCAAACTTCAGAAACAGAACACAGGGCTAGGACTAGGGTGAGGCAAGTGAGGCACTTGCCTTGGGCACAGAATTTAAAGGGGTGCCAAAAAACGCAGTAACCAAAATAAATCATATTTAATGCAATATTTTAAAAAATCAAAATTAATGCAGAAATCCATGGTTAGCCAAATATGAAAATTTTAAATCCAGGCGGATCAGTATTACTAAGTTCTCCTTTTGCCTCGGGCTCCAGTACAGCTTGGCATGGGATAGAACATTACAACATAGCCATTCCTCAGAATGCTCCCTGCTCTGGAGACCCCAGTGGCTTCCTGCTGCTGCCACAGCATCTGCTGGGGCAGCCTCATGTTCTCAGCACTCCTCAACACACACATTTCCTTATCAGCCTTCCTCCACTTAGCAACTTGCCAAATGCCACCCCTCTGCCTTCTGCTCCCTGGGCCCCAGTATCTACTGCCTTCCCTCTACCTATGCAGATCTTAACCATCTGTCCAAGCCCAACTCAAATCTCACTTTTCCATTAAAACTTTCTAACTACCCTAACACCCCCTGTACCACGAGCAGTGATTTTCCCCTTCTCTGAAATAAATACATGTTCTACTTAGCATTCTCAGGGATGGTTCCTTAATGTTTCAGGTTTGTCTGTCTTGTTCCCCTACTAGATTGTATGTTCCTCAAAGGCATGTTATATTTTATCTTGTATCTGCCAGAGCACCGTTATACTTAGCTTTCAGTAACTGTTGGCTGTAAATGGATTTGATTGATTAAAAAGTGAAAATTGAATCTATTTGTTTCTGATTTATTTTTCTGACATAGGACTCTTCCCTCCAGAGGTAGGTAACATTGTGCATTTCATTATATCTATTGAAATTTGAGCTTTGCACCATATATAAGCTCACATATACATATGTAGATTCTTTGCTCCTATTTCCATAACATTTGCAATTAAGGATAAAGGAAGAAGCCTACATTAGCTGAAATTGTATTTCCAACTTCAAATTTCCCTTGCCAATCTACAATAAGATTTAACCTGAAAACTAGGTGCTCTTACCTAACAAAATTGATGGGTTTTAATAGCATTTAAAGCTGAAATAATTAAGACCTATCTTCAGATCAACATTTATTGCATATCTATTCTTCCATTTAAAATATTTTTGGAGGAAGGAATGTAACAAGAACTAGTAGAGTAAGTTAGTGAGGAACTGCTCTGTCTTGACCCAGAATTATACTGAAATGTTTAACTGGAGACACTGAGTGAAGAGAAATATAGCCTGGGTGTTTTTAATTGTTCTCTGCACTTATTGCTTCTCACACTTTACCCACCTCCTATTTCTGAAACTGTATACCAGAGAGCTATGTGGGGATGAGTTGGCCTACAGGTGTTCAGTTACCTTGTTGTGGCTGCTGCTTGATATATTTTCTCAGGAAACTGGATTTTATGTAAGGAACTAGAACCATTTCAATAGAGATTCAAACAAAGCTCTAAAATGAATACATAATGTATCTTTCCTTCAAGACCTAAATGCTAAGGAATAAGTTGACAAATCAGTTTAAAAACAGAAACTTCCCAATAGAAATATGGGCAAGAGCAATTCACAAAAGAAACTGAAACAGACAAAATAAGCATGAAAGATGCTTAGCCTCATTAATAATCAAAGAAATGATTTTTTTTGCCTGATTGGCCAAGATTAAAGAATGAAAATGGACACTAGACTATGGGTGGTGAGCACACAATGCAATACACAGATGATGTATTATAGAATTGTACACTTGAAACCTATATATAATGTTATTAACTAATGTCACCCCATTTAATTTTAAATTTAATTTTTAACTAAAAAATGGTAGCCAAGGCATGGAAATAACCTAAGTGTCTTTCAGTCAATGATTGGATAAAGAAGATATAGTACATATATACTCATACAATGGAATACTACCCAGCCATAAAAAAGAAAGGATGAAAAACTGCCATTTGCAACAACATGGAGATCTTGAAGGTATCATGCTAAGCGAAATAAGTCAGA
>NW_017731442.1:2570264-2604341 GCF_001890085.2 Hipposideros armiger
ACATCCTCCACAACTAGATTGAAGAACAAAACGACAGCAACTTGTCTGTTCCCCTTCCCCCAATTCCCCAATAAAAATCTTAAAAAAAAAAAAAAAAAGAAAAGAAAAGGACAAGAACCATAAAATTTCACTCGTGGGATATAAAACAAAGCAACAAATGAGCAAACAAAACAAACTCATAGACATAGACAATAGTATGAAGGTTACCAGAGGGGAAGAGGTATAGGGATAGGATAAAAAGGGTAAAGGGGGCCAAATATATGGTGACAGATGGAGACTAGAGATGGGTGGTGAGCACACAATGCAATATATAGATGATGTATTATAGAATTGTACACTTGAAACTTATATAATAATATTAACCTTTGTCACCCCCAATAAATTTAATTTAAAAAAAGAACAGAAAATCACTCAAAGAAAAAAAAAGAGTGAAAATGTCCAGTACTAACGTAGGTGTGGGAATAGGCATTCTTGTGTATCGCTGGTGTATTATAATAAGTATAATCTTTCAGAACTGCCATCTGTAAATAGTATCAAAATTTCAAATTTGCATACTCCAACCCAGCAATTCCACTTGAGATGAATCAGATAAATTGCTCAGAGCTACTAATTGCAATGTGGTTTATACTGTGGAAAACTATAGATAAGCTAAATATCCTTTAACAGGGGATTGCTTAAATATAGTCCTTTCATACAATGCAATGTTATGTAACCATTAAAATAACAATCTACATGTATCAGTATAGAACTAGGTTTCTGATAAAATGTTTACTGAGTGATTTCCTTTAAGTAAAGCTTATAATAAACAAACTGAAATGGAGAGACATCCTATACTCTGGAAAATGTGAAGGCCAGGAAAATCAGGTCTGATTGAAGGGCGGGGGAAGAGACATGACAACAAATGTGTGATCCTGGGTTGGACTCTGGACCTATAAAGGCATTATTAGGACAGTTGGCAAATTTTGAGTGGGATCTTTTGAATACATGGTAATTTTCCTAATTTTGAGGGTTGTACTATAATTATATAGAAGAATTTTCCTATTTTTGGTAAATACGTATCTGTCGTATCAAAGGGTAATGGGCCATCCTATCTCTAATGTACTCTCAAATGGCTCAGGAAAAAATTTATGTATATATGAAAGATACAGAGACAGAGAGAGAAAATAGGCAAAATGTGTTATATTACAATTGAAGAATCTGGGTGAAGGGTATACAGGGACTCTTTATATTGTATTTTCAGCCTTCTCATAAGTTTTAAACTATTTCAAAACAAAGTTTAAAAATAAACTTCTGCGCCATATGTCTATAATACCTAATAGCTTTAAAATGTTTGGTTTCTATTGTTGTAAATGTAAAGGCTTATAAACTACGCCACATAAAACAGGATGAAAAAAAATGGAGTTAACCATGAACTCCAGTATAAGAAAATACCTTTCTCTCCGATGCAGCAGACCATTTCAGAATCTTCATCAGATCAGCTGTTCTTCACCTGAGAAATGCTGGGCCAAGCCAAGTCCTCTGCTTCAGGGAACACAAATACCAACCTCTGAGCACCAAGCCAGCAGCCCCTGTCCCTGCACCACCCCACTCTGGTAGCAGTCAGTATATGTTGTTTTACCACAGAGGTTTTTTCTGACCATAGTTGCTGACCAAGGAGCCTGCAGGAGGGTATTCACAATAAGAAATAAAATCCATGTTTGTGGTGGACATTTAGGGCAGACACCCTGGTTGGTGACCCAGTTTGGTCACCTTCCTCCTTGCCCTGGGTCTGAGTCACGCTGCAGATCCTGGCTGCAATGGACCTGGGGTAGTTAGTTCCTGATTGAAGCAATCCCAGGATATAGATTCCAGTTAGACTAGAAACCAAGACATTGCCTGCCCAAAGAGGCTGGTTTCATTTAAGATTGACCCATAGGATTAATTATATTCTGGGGTATAGCTCACTTCAAAACCAAGTAAACTCCACAGTCATGGTTCCATGTATCAGCATAACTAGGGCTAATCCCGGACTGGGCAGTTTGTCTAAATGCTCACTAGAGCAGAAAGCATAGCTTGTCACTATGAATTTGCCTTAAAGTTGTGCTGAGCCTTGTATCCTGGTTAACTAAAACCTGCCAATCAGATCACTTAAGCTGAAGGGAATGCAACAGTTCTGCATTTTGGTCTGTGTGCAGAATTCCTTCAGTGTTTCACATCCCTTTCAGTATCAGGGTATCGTAATGATAGGCAGCAGAAATTCAAAATCAAATACCTTGAGCTTATTGGTTTTTAGCTCACAACTGACCATCCTACCTAAGAATTCCATTCTTAGTAATGGAATTCCTATGACAATAGCAAGTATTCCGCTCTGCTTCTAAGATTTCCATCTACCAGGCTGACTGAGTGGCTCATTTGGTTAAGAGTTGGCTTGGGGGCGCAGGCCCTGAGCAGCAGGGCTGCCTATTCAGATCCCACATGGGGGCCAGTGACGCTGCTTCCTTTATAGAGGGGGTGGTGAATGACAACTCAACCTGGATCTAGGCTGCCATGAGTCACCAGCGATGGCCATGGGTTTCATAGGGGCTGCAGTGCGCTGCCGTAAGCTACCGTGAGTGGCTGCCAGCCAGCGTGAGAGACCAGCAGCCGCAAGAGCTGCCATGAGCCACCATCCAATGGCCGGCGAGCAACTGCCTCAGCCGGAAAGAGCGCAATGATAATACCAACATGGGCCAGTGAAGCAATGTCCTCCACAACTAGACTGAGGAACCAAAGAACAGTAACTTGTCTGTTCCCCTTCCCCAATTCCCCAATGCTGTCCCCCTCCCTCAACTCCACAATAAAAATCTTAAAAAAAAAAAAAAAAAGATTTCCATCTACCAAACCCTCAGAATGGGGGTAGGGGGTACTCTAGACTAAACTTCTCAGCCCAGGGGATAGAAAGCCTTCAGCAGCTCCACTGGAAACAGATTGTCATATTAACCCCAGACAACAAGACCATATTACTAGCATTCAAGGAGAAATAAAGGCGATACTGGCATCTGATACCAGATCTGCCTGTCCTATGACCAGCCTTACTAAAGACTGCAGTGCCACAGCAAGACCAACCAGAATTAGACAGCTGCATCTGGACTGTTGTTTCCAGCAGAGCTGATGGTGTTAAATTCCTCTCCAATCAGAGGTAGGAGCAGGGAAGCCCTGGCTATTTATATGCAAAGATCCAGAGATCTATGCCTAAATCACATTGTTGGAGTCTTAGTCATGCATTTCCTTCACTGGAAATCAACAGACCTGGGTTCTAGTTTGGTTCTGCAGTAAACTAGCTGAGTGATCTTGGCCATGTCATTTAATCTCTCTTGGTTTCTTCATTTGTTAAAGAAAAGAGATAATCTCTAAAATTCTGTGAGTTTTCCATAATTTAACTGAAAAATACAGCAGATATATTAATCAGTTATAGCTGACCATTTTATAACTGATATGAGGTCAGACAATTAAGTTCGCGAACTCATCCTAGAAAAAGTGCTACATACCTCATTGCTGAATATCACTACGGTGTACTCCCCTTGGGAAGCTATGCGCCTCTGCCAGTGCCTAGTCCACCCTTCAAAGCAATTTTGGAACTCTTTTTCTGGAATGGCCATCAGAGCTGTCGTCATATTACCCTTTATATCCTGAGTGTCATCAAAATGTCTTCCTTTCAATATTTCCTTTATCTTCTGGTAAAGAAAGAAGTCATTTGAGGCCAGGTCAGGTAAGTAGGGAGGGTGTTCCAAAACAGCTATTTGTTTACTGGCTAAAAACTCCCTCACAGACAGTGCCGTGTGAGCTGGTGCATTGTCGTGATGTAAGAGCCTGAATTGTTGGCAAAAAGTTCAGGTCATCTAACTTTTCCACTCAACCTTTTCAGCACTTCCAAATAGTAAACTTAGTTAACTGTTTGTCCAGTTGGTACAAATTCATAATGAATAATCCCTCTGGTATCAAAAAAGGTTAACAACATGGTTGCAACAAGTTCACAAACTTGATTGTCAGACCTCGTGTGTGTGTGTGTGTGTGTGTGTGTGTGTGTGTGTGTGTGTGTGTGTATTAATCCAACCAGCAGGGTTGCTGTACAGATTAAAAATATTCTATGCATATGAAAAGGAAGAAAAAGTAACTTTACTTTGGAGAAACCTGGTAAACACTACCTCAGACAAGTGATCAAAGTTGACATCACCTGTCATAAAATACATAAATATCATATACCCCCAGATATGGTTTAATGAGAAAGGCACATCACCTCCATGATATTCTTCTCCCAAACCCATAACCTCAGTCTAATCATGTGAAAAACATCAGACGAACTCAAGTCGAGGGACATTCTACAGCGTACCTGACAAGTACTCTTCAAAAGTGCCAAGGTCAGAAGAGACAAAGGCTGTGGGACTGTTAGAGATTGAAGGACACTAAGGAGGCATGACAATTAAATGTAATGCAGGGTCTTGGATCAGATCCTATAACAGAAGGGAGAAAAAAACCCATTAGTGGTAACATTGAAGAAATCAAAATATGTCTTGTAGTTTAGTTAACAGCGTTATACCAACGTTAATTTCTTGGTTTTGATCATTGTACCATGGTTATATAATGTGTAAATATTAGAGGAAGCTGGGTGTAGGGTATACAGGAACTCTGTACTATCTTTTCAACTTTTTTTGTAAATCTAAAATGACTTTAAAAGTTTTTAAGACTGTAAAGTAGCTAGTGTACAGTAGGCACTTAAAGAATGGTGGGTTTTATAATTATAAGCAAATACATTGCTTCTAACAGCACAGAATCTAAGACTGGTAGAAAACACGGTGATACAGAGCCACTAATGTTCCTTGTTGTTGCAACAGAAACCATTCCAGCCATAGATATTGCATGTCCTTGGCTGAAATACGTTATAAAACTAGTTATTTATCTTTGAAGAGGCTTCTGGGAATTGAAATATGCAGCTGTTACATGCTCATTATCTGCCCTTTGCTCATGGGCTCAGATTGATTTCTCCCTGGTAGCATGCATTTCTGCAGCTGGACAGCTGAATACATCTTGAGTTTGGACCTGCTAATCTGAAAGGGGATTTTATTCACAACAATTGGTAGAGCAAAATGGATAGCACTTTGCACTCTGTGTTTGATATGCCCATCCTGCTATGACAAGAGGTTCATCTCTGTCACGCACTTGGCTTAGTTACTAACAGATGGAGCTGGCTTAGACAGCTGAGAAAAGAAAGGTCAGCATGTGTGTGGCCTAGAAATAGCTCCTCCCCCCAGGGGCAAATCAGCCAAGAAACTTTGACTGCATTTCCAAAGCAATAAGAAGTGTAAGAAATATCTCCTCACATAGGGAAATTTCATTCAGTGGATACGCAACACATATTTATTAACAGCCTTTTATATGTTTAACCCTGAGAGTGGAGTGGGGACACCGTTCCCACCTTCATGGAGCTTATCGTCCTGTGGATAGACAGGAAGCTTAATAGGCAGGAACAATAAAATGTGGGTCAGTGCTATGAATTCCAAGGTGGGATAGATAGAGCACTGGGCTGGAACTCACACATACGATGACAGGGGAAGGAAACTCCCCACTTTGCATTCCATGCCATCGGTAGAAGGCAGTCTTTCTATAGGCTCTTTTAGTGCAGGCAGGTAGACATGCCCTGATTGGAAATGCTGTGACCATGTGATCCTGGGCAGATTGCACCTATCCCGGTGGTGTACACATGAAAGGGATTCAGGAAATGCTCATGGAGTCAGTGTTGATTTGGACCAATGAGTGACTATCACTCAACCAGTTCTAATCCCAAAGTAATATTAAATTTGCGTCATCTCTAACAACAACATTTACCGAGTGCTTCAAACAAACCTGGCACTATTTTAAATGTATTACATAAATTACCTTGTTTAATTTTGACAATAACTCAATAACAGAATAACTATCATTATACTCATGTTATAAATGAGAAAACTGAGACACAGGACACCTCAAATTACACAGGTACAGCCAGTGAACAGCAGGCCTAGACTTTGAACTTGGGCAGTCAGTCTACAGAGGCTGACTTCCTTTTTCTGTCTTTCCAAAAGTAGTAGTAAAGATTTTTGGGCATCTCCTTAGAGGGACAGGAGGATAGGCTGATGGTTCCTCCAAGTTGCAACTCCATACACAGGGCTCCTCAAAGCTGCAACCCCCAGGATCAAGAGCCTGGTAGAACTCCCCTCCAACTTTCAGCTGTCACCTCCAACTTTGTCTCATAGCCTCTAGCGTTGGGCTGATGATCCTGGTCACACGGGAACATGCAAGGGTGCAGTCTGGGACAAGCCTCCACTCAACCATATTTGGTTGTAGCCATCTCCTTACAGCCTGGATAGCAGCTACTGTGGGTAACAGACAAGGTGGAAACCAGGCAGGCACTTCCCTTCCCCAGAGCCACTTGTGCTCTCATCTAAGAGCCCCAAAACCAACCCTTTTGGTGTGACATCCCAGGACTGGATGGCCAACCTGGTTCAGTATCCAATCCCAACTCTGACTCAGATGCATAACGTGGCATGCCTAAACAACCTGTATTCAGGTGCACTTTTTGTAGATTTGACCCCAGTGTTTACTTGGGGAGTGGGGAGAGACAAGAGGTGGCTAGATCAAGTGGGGAAGGAGAAACAGGGATTTCCTCAACTGAGGACTCTGCTGAGGGCATTTTCCAACCAGACAGCTCTGCTGAACGCTGACACCAGCACATTCTAGAAGAGATGCCCAAACCAATTGAAATGCTCTGATATCCTAGTGTTTTAGAAAGTAAAAATCATGTTCTCAAACATACCTAGAATATTCTCCTAAAACTCAGTATCTCATATTCACCCTTGCTAGCTTTTTTCAGTGTTATTTTCTGTTAATTTGGTGGCCAATAGTTTGATAGCCTAAGTGCAGATTCAACAACGCATCAGCAGGTCTTCACTAATTTTCAGTGTTCAATTTACTCAGATATCTCCCTTTCATTTCCCCGACACCAGCACTTAATGATAACACATACATATCCTTAGCCAGGTCCTTCTCTCTCGGCCATGCAGTCTAGCTGCTCGCTAGCCTCTCTCTTACTCTCATGCTCATGATCTTTCTTCATGTCTATTTTTAGTTTTCCTGGCTCGAGCTTCTTCAGGCCACAGAAACACAACCCTCACACTCTTTCTCTCCCTCTGGCATGTATGTGCTGGTAGGAGCCCCCCAGTAGTAAAAACTGCTGTAGAAATCCTTTAGTGTTCCTTCCTCAAGAGAACTTATGGCCTCGGGATCACGGCTCAGTTTTTAAGATGGACAGAAGCTGGATGACCTTCTGATGGGCTTTAAACTTTGAACTGGATGTGGACATTCTTCTCTCAGATGACAGAATCACTCCAACTTCCCCTTTGCAGTTGCTTCCTTTCCTTGAAGGTAGCCGTATCTTGTTTTCTTTAAAAACCTTTTCCTTTCAAATTTGCCTGCCATGCCGACCATCATTAGCGCGTCTGTGGCCCCACAGACAGGGGCTGAGCCCAGGTCCCCAGGGCCGATTCCCCGTCCAGCCCAGAGCAAGACCACTGAGGCCGGGGGCGGAAACCCGAGTGGCATCTATTCAGCCATCATCAGCCGCAATTTTCCGATTATCGGAGTGAAAGAGAAGACCTTTGAGCAGCTTCACAAGAAATGTCTAGAAAAGAAGTTTCTTTTTGTGGATCCTGAGTTCCCACCGGATGAGACCTCTCTCTTTTATAGCCAGAAGTTCCCTATCCAGTTCGTCTGGAAGAGGCCTCCGGTGAGTAGCTTACTGGTGGCTGGTTGGGGGTTTTGCCTCAGAGAAGTCCTCCCACTCAGCACCTCCCCACAGCTTCGCTGTGCACATGGGCGCTGAGGGAAGGATCCTGGCAGCAGCTCCACTGGGCTATGTCCTCAGGTGAGGCACGGCTGAGTCTCACTCTTGGTCTCAGTCTTGATGGGGGAGGGGGGGAGGGAGAAACTTGCTTTTTATAAAAGTAATTGGAACCCAGTTGAATTCATCCTATAAGAGTAAATATTCCTTTCCCAGAACAAATTTCAAACAGTCCAGATCAGGCCTGTCTGTTTAAATAACTTATATCTTTATAAGATTCCTTCATTTTCTTGGGTTATTTCATGTGGCTGTCCTTTAGTTTGCCGGTAGCCATGTCTTTCTGAAACACTGAAGCCCCGGAAAGAGGAGCGTGGCAGGCAAAGATGACTTTTTCATGCATAAAAGGTTAGGATTTGAAGGAGAATCCCGAGCAATTGTTTTGTCCATATTCCTCACTTCACAAAGGAGGAAATACAGGCACACCAGAGGGAAGTCTAGCCAGTGAGCGCATGACCTCCCAGATTAAAACACTTTCTCTTTTAAGAAACTCTTCCAGCCTCTGGGTTTCATTTACAGTGATCTACCAGAAGGCAAGTCATATTCTCCTGGCTCCTTTCTCTGATCATACCCTCAGTATGACTCTTGTTCTTAAGTCAAGAAATATTTACTGAGCACCTACAAGAGCCAGAAACCAGGCAAGCAACTGGGGAGACAGCAGTAAATAAGACAAACCTTCTTGCTCTCTGGAAGCCTAGTCCTGAGGTCAAGATGGGCATTGAATAGGAGAGGTGACTGTCAGGAGACAATGTTCAGGGGATCGTAAGGCAAAGAGAGCTAACCTAGGTCAGGGAGAGAAACCCTCCCCGAGGAAATCATTTACTCTGAGGCCCAGTGCTTTTCGTTTGTTTAATCAAGTTAAGCTGAGGCCCGATGCTGTTCATTAGGCATGTTTTTCTTTTTAATCTGAGATGAAATACCCAATCCTGTTGTCACCCTGTGTGTTCCACAGGGCTCCTTTCCTATCCTGACAGTTCTGCGGTGAGGTCCGTGACTATCCTGAGGGCCCTCAATTTAGAAATGAGGACTTGAAAGAACTTTATTCTCCAACCCAGTTGCTGCCCTGCTGCCAGAGTATAGGGGCATGTCACCACTCCCTCACCCTCCACCTCCCCCCCAACCTCTCCCCCACCCCTCCTGCTGACATATCTTCTATGACACCAGCCTCCCCCCTCTCCCCATGCCTTCAAGATAAGTCCAAACCTCTTAACTGAGATATAGGCCCTTCTCACACTGGCTCTGCCTACCTGTCCAGCTCATCTTCACCCTCTCCCCTTGGACCCTGACATATCCGGCTGTTCTGTTTCTCCAAGTCTTCTCATACCTGGAGATCTTTGCTCATGCTGTCTGTCTGTCTGTCTGTCTGTCCGGAACGCCCTTCTTGTTTTCATGTGATTTGCTCCTCCTCATCCTCCTTCCAAAATTCTATTCAGGTGTCCCTTCCTTCAAGCTTTCTCATCTTCTGAGAGCAGGGTCCATTCCTGTTCCTCTTTGGACCCCCTTACCCAGCAAAGGGCCAGGCCCTTGGTAGATACTCAGCTGCTGCTGGTGAATGAAACCCCACATCTGAAGGCGCTGACCACTCAGAGACAAGGACAGCCCTGCATTCCAAGTCTGGAAGTTCCTGAAAGCCTTTCTAATACTACTGCAGAGAAAAAATTTAAAACCTTACAAATACTGTTTATAGTGAAATCATTGGTGGATTTTAGTCTTAAAAGCTAGACTTGAATGTTAATAAAAATGTTTTAAGGGTCTATTATGCTCTAAGCACTAGATCTGTCCTAAACGTTACATTGTCAGTGTGACATGAGAGGCACCAGAAGACGAATCTGTTCCACATTGTGCTTCCACCAACAGCAACAAAAATCCTGAATTTTCTACTGTTGCTACAGGTCCACATAGCAAAGCCCACTCTCAGTTAATATGACCCTTTCCCCTGGGGTTAAGATGGGGGAACAGCCTATTGGGTTTATTAGCATAAATTAGCATGTATAGAGATGGTCAGAGTTGGAATGAATCTTGGAAATGTGGTCGAGCCCCCTTACATGTAGGTGAAGTGATTAAGATCCAGAAAGGGCAAATGACTTATCTATAGTCACACAATGAGCTGACTGAAACGGAACAACTGAAATGACTTCTGAGCTTCCTGAAATGTAAAGCATTTCTTGGAGACATACATTTTCCATATACACCACTGATGCAGTGAACTTTGCCATGCTTGAGCAGTCTGAAAAGGAGACTATATCCTTCCTGCTTTTACTATCTAAGGCCCAGATTCACTGAAAATCAATCTGCATTTTTCTTCACAATCAGGTATTACTTATTACAATCAGATGATGAAGATGAAGACGATAGCAATGAAGAAGAAGAGAATTATTCTCCTCTTATCACCACCTACACGAGCTGTGCAGTCTCTTAAAAGAGGCAACATTATTAACATCTTTCCAGCTTAATTTGTGTCTAGAACCAATCAAGATATTCACCACAGCAATGTCTCTGAGTGCTTGTGTTGAGCCTGATCTAAATGAATTGGTCCAACTAAACATGAGGATATGTGATTGCGTCTTCTTTTTTTTTAAGATTTTTTTTTATTGGGGAATTGGGGGGATGGGAACAGTGCTGGGGAACTGGGGGAAGGGGAACATACAAGTTGCTGTCATTTTTGTTCTTCAATCTAGTTGTGGAGGGTGTTGCTTCACTGGCCCAAGTTGGCACCGTCATTGCGCTCTTCCCTGGTGAGGCAGATCAGTCGCCGGCTTCTGGACGGCCGCTCACTGCGGCTGCTGGCCGCTCACGCTGGCTGCTGGCTACATACGGTAGCCCATGGCAACCCACTGCCACAGGGAGTGCAGCCTACGCCGTCGCCGGCGCCGGCGACTCAGGGCAGCCCAGCTCCAGGTTGAGCTGTTGTTCAGCATCTTAGCTGTGGAGGGCAGTGTCACTGGCTCTCATATGTGGGATCCGAACCGGGGCCCTCTGGCATCCCAAGCGAGTTCTTAACCATCGTGCCACTCGGCCGGCCCCTGATTGTGTCTTAAGGCAATTACAATCAACTAAATAAGTTGAATATAAAATGTGTGTTTGGTTATAAAAACACAAGTGCTATCAAGCACCTCCAATTTATCCCCCAGCTCTTCCCCTAGAAATCAGCTCTCCCTTTCTCCTCTGCCCTCCAAAGCTCCTGGTGCTGAGAGCTGGGACTCTGCATTTTCCCTTCGCAATTTTCTGCTCAGCTCTCTTTGTTTCCATCAGCTGTTAAGGGTGGGAGAATTTACCACCTTCTTCTTATATCCAGATCCTATGCTTCCTACTTTGCTGGCAGTGGCTGGACCTCCAGTCAACGGCTGCCTAACCTACCTCTTCCTCTCAAATCCTGTCCCCATCCCTCCAACTTTTCAGGGCGCCACATTTTGCTAGTTCAGAGCTGGTTCTCATCTTCACCCACATTTCTATGGTGTATGCCTTCCCTCTTACCTGTTATTATGATTACCATCCCAGTCCAGCTGTGCTTATCCCAGTTGGTCTAACCTGGCGCTTGGCCCTGCTCTTCTATACTTCTGGGCCCAACTAATTCCCTCTGCCAACACCTGGACCTGAGGAAATCTCCCTCCCAGACAGCAGCCCCTTTATACTCTGAACATGTGATTTTATGTCACTGTAGTTCCCATACCTGGAAAGCTCTTGAATTACAGTCTTTTCAAGCATAGAGTTTAGCTAAGTTCCCCAAGCTGCAATTCATCGTGAATCACATTTCAGCAAGTCCAGAAGATTTTGGTGCTGGTATTTTCTTGATTGTATCAGAGGGTGTCCACAGGTCATGACAACCACCCAACTGAATGCAATTGAAGGAAGCTTTCCAATGTAAGATGCATCACAATTTCAGAGGTGTTTAAATGCGAGAGGGGCAAAGTGCCTTAGAATGGAAAAATAAGACAAATAAGACCCTTTCCCACTTAACTCACAGTTCTGCCATCCCCTTTCTACTCCTCTTCTCAAACCATTTCTTTCTCCCATGATGCCTATCAGCACAGATCCAACCATACCTGCTGGGTTTCGCTTCTGTCTGGTTGACCTGGTCTCCTGCCCCTTCCCGCGTCCTCGTCATCCCAGCAGAACTAGCTTCTCCCTTGTCCCAAGGCTGTTACAATTCTTCAGGTTAGGTCTTGTTACTACTACAAAATCATCTTTGATTTTTTTACACCTGTTTAGCCAAGTGTGCTGAACAAATGTGAATCCTTAGCATGGCAAATTCTTCCCCTTGTCTTTTCAAGAGGCAAATTCGTAAGAAAAAATTAGGAAGATTCTTGTGATTACAGAAAATAAATTCTTTCTGAGGGAGAACATGATTGTTTTCTAGTGGAGGGGAAAAGGGGGGAGGAAAATGCTAGTTTTCTTACAAGAGGGAGGACAGCTAGAACCCAAAGGCGGGGTGGGGGAAACAGCAGGACAGGAGCCGCACAGCTCAGCGTCATCCCTCCACTTGACCTGACCCTCAGACGTCTTTACTGATGAACTTGTGAAATGCCTGTGGCAAGTAACTTTTGGGTAAAGGGAGGAAGTTGGTATCGATTTACACAGGCAGGGCTGAACCAGCACACGGGAAGTCAGAGTGTGGAAAGCAGTGGGGGTGGGGGGAGGAGGAGAGCTGGAAGAAGCAAACTGCCAGGAAACCAAGGAACTCTGGTGGGATGAGGAGGCTCTGGCCTCTCAGTGGCTGTGAAGTGGAGGTTTGAGATCTCCAAGGAGCCCTGAGGCCCCAGCTAACACCTGGGAATTATTCTGCTGAAGAGAAGCTGATGCTTTCTTTACCATTTTCATCCAAACTTCAAGTTTAAATAATCACCATCAGAACTTTTACGAGTTTTTTATATATCCCTAGAACACCAGAAATCTAGTATAAAAACTGATCTTAAAAACTCCTTATAAAGCATAGGATTGAAAATGTTTGGGAACTCCTTCTTTTAGTCATTCCAGGTGAAGGGTTTCTTTCCTGATGCTAAGGTTTTGAAGGGAAAATGGATGCCCCCATCTTCAATAACCTACAGTTAGTACCGTTCATAGTCTCAAAGTTCATCCTTATTTCTAGCCAGAACTCCACTGGCCACAATTTAGCACATTATTTCTGGCTTTGAACCAGAAGACAGTAAAATGGAGTCAGCTGATTACCTCTATATATTGTAGTAATTCGTAAATAATGTCATCCTTCCTTTAATTGCTTCAGTTCAGATAGTCATAAAACTCCTCTAACTTTACCCCACAGGTATGATTTATCCAACACTGATAATGTCAGTGCTGTGATTCACATACAGTTGAGCCTCATTATTCACGGATTCTATATTTGTGAATTCACCTACTCGCTAAAATTTATTTGTAACCCCACAATCAATATCCATGGTGCTTCTGTGGTCATTTGCGGACATGTGTAGGACAGTGAAAAATGTGAGTTGCCCTAGGGACATGTTCACAACTGAAGCCAAACAAAGCAACACGCTGCCTTCTTGTTTCAGTTCTTTTCATGGTGTATTTAGTGCCGCAGTTTTTACATTTTTTGCACTTACTGTCAGTGCTTTCTCTGTTTAAAATGTCCCCCAAGCATAGCACCGAAGTGCTGTCTGATGTTCCTAAGTTCAAGAAGGCTGTGATGTACCTTAGGAAGAAAATACACGTGTTAGATAAGCTTCATTCAGTCACGAGTTGGTGCTGTTGGCTGTGAGTTCAATGTTAATAAATCAATAATGTATATTAAATAAGGGGTCTTTAAACAAAAACACACATAAAATAAGGTTGTGTATTGATCAATTGATGAAACTGTTGTGACCAGAGACTCACAGGAATCTATTCCCGTATTTCCTCTAGGAGCAACAGTTCAATATTCACTAATTCAGCACTCCCAGCAATTTTATAGAATATGACCACGAATAACGAGAAGCGACTGTACTTCCTATTCTCTCTGTATTCTTAAATATCACAGCTTGAACAATACCTTATTAAGAGTGTGATCAGTAAAAAACATTGTAACATACTTGAATCCATTGCAGTCATTATTCTTTTTGATGTTCACTTTGTCCCGTCTTTGGACAGTAGGAATCACCTACAAGTTACCCGTATAATTTGACATGACCCCATTAATCTTAAATAGTTTCCTTGTTTTCTGGCCACAACAAAATGTCCCAGGCTCATCTTATACATTTTTTGCCCCAGACCTGGAATGAATCATTTCTTCAAGGAGCCTGGTTCCTTTTAGTCTGAAATGGAGTTAAAGAACAGGGGTGAAATGTAGAGGGTGGCTGACCACCGACTTCCTAGGACCCAGTACTTGGCCATTACATCAGCACTCTGAAGTTGAAAACTATCTGACAACCTGTGATGACACCAGACGTCTCCTGCTCTAATGACTTTTTCCATGTACCCCACGGCCTCTATAATTAACATTCCACCCTATGTAGCTTCCCAACCAAAGGTTCACTTGATCTGTGTTATTCAGTTCTGAAAAGAACTCCTACATTGGCACAAAATTAGTTGCTCCATGCCAGTGTGAGATGAGAGGGAGGGGGCAGAACTACAGAAAAACCTAGGCTGGGGGCAGTGAGCCCTCTGTTCTTAGGGCTAGGTCCCAGTCGCTGTGTCTCTCAGGGATATTATTTATCTTCCAGTGAACTTGGCTTGGCAGGAGGTCTCCTTGTAATCTGTTTTAGAGTGTCATCTGGCAGACAGTTTACAGAGAAGTGGGATCCCTGGGCTGGCCAGAAAGAGGAAGAACTGAGAGCATTGTGCACAGTGGTTCAGACAGCAGGATTTAGAACCCAACAGACCTGTTCTGAACCCTGGCAAGTCTGCCACTAGCAAGTCACATAAACTTTATAAGTTTCATTTTTCTCTTCTGTCATAGGGATAATAATATTCTCACCTTATGGCTGCTATGAGCCAGCATCCATAAAGCCCTCCTATGTGCTCAAGGCAGGCAGGGTTACTATTAGCTTAAACAGCAAAGGACAGGAGCATAACACAATGATGAAGTGCACAGGCTTCCAAGTCACAGACTTGATTCTAATCCCAGCTCCACCTCTTATTATTATTAGTAGTAGTAATAATAATAATAATAATAATAATAATAATAATAATAATAATAATGTGACCTCAGGCAAGCTGCTGACCTTCCTGGGTCTCAGTTTCCTCATTTGTGAAAAAAAAAATGAAACTTCCTATTTTCATAGAGTTGTTATAAGGATTATATGAGATACTGTATATGACCTGCTTAGCACAATGAATCAATAAATAGAGATGACAGTGATTGAAAGGCAAAATGAGGTGCCTAACTGAGAGCCAGCCCTCCCTCTCTCTACTCAGCAGAGAATCATGACAGTGCCATCTTTTGGTGAAAGTGACAATTCTATAAATAACATTTAGGGCTGCTTCCCACTATATCCCAAAGACAGCAGCTCCTCCTGAGAGTCATGAGGGGGACAGACCTCTAGACATTATAGTAAACATGCTGAAAAACTCAGCAATAGAATGCTTCCAGTGGGAGGGGCAGGGACAGAAATAGCCAAGAGATGTATGAAAAGATGCATTTCCCGGATTATGAATAAGTCAGAGAATCTTTTCATGCATTTATGTATTTCTTGACCATTTGTTATGTTGCTGTCCATGAAATACCTGTTAATATCTTTGGCTCGTTTTTCTATTGTTTGTCTTTTTCAGCTTGAATTGTAGGCTTGTAGGCTTTCTTTGTATATCCTGATACCAATCATTTATTGGTTAGATGAACTATAAATATCTTCTCCCACTTTGTGGCTTGCCTTTTCACTCTCTTTTATTTTTATTTAAAATTTTTTTAAAAAAAGTCTTAATTAAAAGTTCTTAATTAATCCTTAATTTATTATTTTTTCCTTTATGGTTAATGCTTTATGTGTTCTGTTAAAGTTTTTCCTAAGCCAAAGTCATTCTTCTCTATTATCATTTAGAAACTTTATTTTTCTGCCTTTATATTTAGGTCTATAATCCATCTAGAAATGATTTTTGCATATAATATAAAATAGGGATCACATTTTGTTGTTTTTCCATGGACTATGGATAGTCAAAGTTCTCAACACAATTTATTGAAAAGACAATCCTTTCTCCACTGTTTTGCAATGCCACTTTTTAAGTAAATCAAGCGTCTATCAATGAGTGGTTCTGTTTCTGCACTCCCTGTTGTGTTCCATTTGTGTTTATTTATATGTTTTTGTGCCAACACTACACCTTGTGCAAATAAGTCTTGACATCCAATAGAGCANACATCCAAACAAAAACAAGAGTATCCTCTGTTGGCCTCTGTTGGGTCACACTTAACTGCTGGGCCAGGGGTGCCATATTGGATTAGCTTCAATAAAGAAATGTACACTCCACAGACGGGACAGTCTCTGAGGCCCACACCGAATCTAACTTTCTGCTCTCCAGTTCTCAAGTCCTATGGACCCTAGGACATATGCTGACTCTAAATATCTGTTACCACATCTTGGGGAGAAAGAGCCTTATTTTCTCTCCTGCACCTCTTTTCCTGTCATTTCCAGGCGTGGGGAAACAAGACCCATGCTTTCTGTTGTCCCTTGGCCAAAGCAGTGACAGTGATGACACTGCCCTCTCAGGGTGCATCCTTAATAAAACAGTATAGTATATCAGTGTGAGGAAGCAATTTGGAACAATGGGAAAAGGAAGCATGCCTCTGGTTTCTAGTACTTGCTGGCTGTGTGTCCTTGGGCAAGTTTCTTAAAACCTCTGGGCCTCGGTTTCCTTATCTGAAAAATAAGAATAACATCCAATTCACAGGCTGTTTTTGGAGGCTTAAATGAGTGGTGTATGTAAAACTCCTGATACTGTAGACCAGTACTGCATAATGAACCTCAATAAATAATAGCTACCACTGCTATTATTCTTTCCTTTTTGTTTCACAGGAAATTTGCGAGAATCCCAGATTTATCATTGATGGAGCCAATAGAACTGACATCTGTCAAGGAGATTTAGGTAAGAAAGTCCCACTGGTCATATCCAGCCAAACAATCAAGAGGTGATTAAAAGGTTGGATCCCTTTATGGGAAGTAAAGGGACAATAATCTGTTTTTGCTTTTAATTAATTTTTGGGAGGAGGTTTTCAAAACAGTATGTGCTGGTGATTGATTCATTTAATTTCTGTTCCTCCCACATTTCCCATTAGTTCTTTGCCTTGTGTCACAGGAGGTAGGCCTCATCCCACAGCCTCCCCTCTAGAGTCTCAAGGACATTTACACACGCCACTCAGGAAGATAAAAGCCCTGCTTTTGTCTGTTCCCATCTTCCTAAAAAGATAGCTCTGAAATTGCCTGTGTACCAAGCATGTCCCNTTGCTACTCTATAACTGTAATTTTGCTACTGTTATGAGTCGTAATGTAAGTATCTTTTTGTTTTCCGATGGTCTTAGGCGACCCCTGTGAAAGGGTCGTTCGACCTCCAAAGGGGTCGCGACCCACAGATTGAGAACTGCTGCAATAGAGCAAGTCCTCTCAACTTGTTTTTCTTCCTCAGCACTGTTTTTGCTACACCTGGCTCTTTGCCTTTCCATTTCAATTCTAGAATCAGAGTATTGAGTAAATCCTGTTGGGATTTTCATTGGGATTGCATTGAATCAACATGGGAAGAATGCATCTCTTGACAATACTGAGTCTTCTTATCCATAAAAAAGGGGGATGGATGTCTCTTCATTTAAATAGGTCTTCTTTAATACCTTTCAATCAAATGTTTTCTAATTTTCACTGTAAAAGTCTTCAATATCCTTTGGCAGATTTATTTCTGGGCATCTTTTGTTATTTTTATAAATGGCATCTTTCTTAAAATTGTAACTATTTCTCTGGCATAAACATTCATTTGACTCTTATATCCAATATATTACTAAACTCAGTAACTCTAATAATTTGATTGCAGATTCCAAGTTATTGGTCTGTAGATTCCATGTTTCTATATAGTTAGGTGATTTGCAAATAATGACAGGCTGCCCGATACATTATGCACAACTGTATTCAGCAGCCTAATTCTTGTTTTATTGCACTGGCTAACCCCTCCAGTATAATATTAACAATACAGAAGCTAACAGAAATCTTTGTGTAGTTCCCAAGTTTAAAGGGAATATTCTTTTTTAAATTAAATTAATTGCAGTGACAATGGTTAGTGAAATTACATAGATTTCAAGTGTACAATTCTATTATACATCATCTATATATTGCATTATGTGCTCACCACCCAGAGTCAGTTCTCCTTCCATAACCATATAGATATATAGATGAAGTATTACAGAATGGTACACCTAAAACCTATGTAACTTTACTAAAATTGCCACCCCAATAAACTTTAATTTTAAAAAAAGACAAGAGGGCCGGCCGAGTGGTGCGTTGATTAAGAGCTGCCTTGGGACGCCAGAGGGCCCCGGTTCAGATCCCACATATGAGGGCCAGTGACACTGCCCTCTACAACTAAGATGCTGAACAATGGCTCGACCTGGAGTTGGGCTGCCGTGAGTCTCCGGCAATGGCTAGGCTGCAGCCCATGCTGCAGTGGGTAGCCATGGGCTACTGTGTGTAGCTAGTAGCCAGTGTGAGCGTCCAGTAGCCGCAGTGAGCGGCCGTCCAGAAGCCGGCGACTGATCTGCCTCACCTGGGAAGAGCGCAATGATGGTGCCAACTTGGGCCAGTGAAGCAACATCCTCCACAACTAGACTGAGGAACAAAAGGACAGCAGTTTATCTGTTCCCCTTCCCCCAATTCCCCAGTGCTGTTCCCATCCCCCAATTCCCCAATAAAAATCTTAAAAAAAAAAAGACAGAAACTAACACGCACACAAAAGAAGTTCCCCTCTATTACGACTTTGCTAAGAATTTCTTTTAAAATCATAAACGGTTGTTGAACTTTATCAAATACTTTTTCTGCATTTGCTGAGAAAATCATGATTTTCCTCCTTTAAACAGTTAATATGCAAAATTATATTTATAAGTTTTCTGATGTTGACCCCTGGCAATCTTTGAATAAGAATAAACCAAACTTCTTAAAATAAACCAAACTTAGAATGTATTATCTTTTAGTATGCCCTGAATTTTAGTATGCAAATTTTTTATTTAGATTTTCACATATATGATAATTAGTGAGATTGGCTCATTATTTCCCTTTGTTGTGCTGTCCCATTTTGTTAGCAAGGTTATACTAACCTCATAAAATGAGGGGAAAGTCCCTTCTTCTAGTTTGTGAAATAGATTGTGTAAGATGAAAACTTTATGTTCCTTAAATATTAGGTAGAATTTTGGCAGTGTTTTCTTAAGGGAAGATTTTTATTTATTGATGCAACCTCTTCAATAACTATGGGATCACTTGAAATTGTTTTTCTTCTTGAGTCAGTGGTAATATTTATTTTTCTAGGAATTTGTAATGACCCTTTTTATCTCTAAGAAAGTTTTGGTTTTTTGGTATTTTGGTTTTTTGCTTTAAATTCAACCTAATTGGATATTAATGTAGGTACATAAGCTTTGGGGGCAAGTTTTTGCTTGACATATTTTTTTTTCTTTCCTGTACCTCCAACATTTCTATTTCCTGATGTCTTGAGTGTGTTTCTTATAAACTGTTGTAACTTTTTAAAATCCAATCTGAAAACCTTTGTCTTTTAACTGGGGATTTTAGTCTATTTACATTGGTTATGAGCATTGATACTATTTTCAAATTTTATTTCTATCATCTTAACCATAACCTTTCTGTATGTATAGCTTTTTAAACAATACTTCTTTCTTCTTTATGCCTTTTAAAAAAATTGATTCAAAGTGTTTTCTCTCATTTTTTTCTTCCTACTAGTTTGGAAGTTATTAACTAGCTCTATTTTATTCAGTGATTGCCCTAAATTGTTAACATACATATTTATTATGACAGAGCCTGAAATTGATCAACAGTTTTATTTTTCTCATAAACAAGATGAGGACCATAGAGCACTTTAACTCCAAGTACTCCCCTCCTAACTAATATGCCATTATTTTCAGAATTTTAGCTCTATCTTGATTTTTCAACCTTAAAAATTAGAAAATAATGTAATGTTTAACACAGTCAATATTTGCTTAGATTTATGCATATATGTTTACCAATTTCTTTGTTTACTGTTCCTTCTTGAGTCTTAAACTTTTCCTTCCAGGATATTTTACTTTTTCCTAAATACACTGATTACAAGTTTCTTTAGTGAGGGTCTATTTGTAGTAAGCATTCTCGATTTTTTTTTTGTATGAAATTTGCTCTCATCTTGTAATCGTTTTCCTGAGTAAGCAGTCCTCGGTTGATTCTCACTACTGTCTTCTGGCTTACATTTTTGTTGAAATCAGCAGTCATTCTTAATAGGTCATCTGCCTTTTCTCTCTGTCTGCTTTTAAGATCTTCTCTCTATGGTACCCTGCAATGTCGCTATGTTGTATCTAAACATATATTTCTTTATATCTTTCCTGCTTAGGATTCATTGGGATTCATGAATATGAATCTGAGCCATTGACCAATTGTAGAAAAATCTCTCAAAATATTAATCCTCCCCACACTTTCTATTATCTTCTTCTAGAACTCCAACTAGCTGTGTGCTGAACTTACCTTGCTTTATCCTGCATATATCTTAACCTCTTTTTTTCTTTCTTCTTAAAAGCTTCCTCATCTCCTTGATTCCCTGTGTGGTATTCTAGGTAACTTCTGATCTAGATTCCAGTTCACTATTTCTCACTTCAACATCACCTAATCTAATTACTGAATTATTAAATGTCAATGTGTGAACCTCAACTGGATTCTGGTTCAAATACTAAAAGTAGCCATAAAATACATTTGGGGAACAAATAAAGAAATTAGCATGTGCATTTGGATTTTGGATAATATTAGAGGATAATAGTTTATTTTCTTAGTGATAATGGCATTACAGTAAGTAGGAGAGTATTCTTGTCCTTAGGAGGTACCTGCTCTATCCTAAGTATTTAGGTATGAAGTGTTATGATACCTGCAACATCCCTCAAATGATTCAGCAAAAACTTAAATCTATCTATATATATGCATATAGATAGGTAAAACAAAGATGACAAAATATTAACAATTGTTGATTCTAGGTGTAGGCTATATGGTGTCCATTCTTTAAACTTTTCTATAAGTTTGGTATTTTTCATAATAAAAATCTAGAAAATTATGATAGCGAAGTTTAAAATTTCAATAGCAGGGTTAATATAAAATTAAGGAAATCTAGAATGCAGAACAAACGAAAATAGGGAAATACAATAAAATTAAAGGAGGTTTAACATCTGATTTTTAGGCATTCCAAAAGAAAAAAGAAAAGAATTGAAAGGGAGAGAAATGTCAAAGAAATAATAATATAAGAGTATCCTGGAACTGAGGACAAAAGTCTCTATGTTGACAGGAATCACTGAGTGCTCAGCACAAAGAATTAAAAAAATAAACTCACACTAAGGCACATAAATGACCCTAAAAGCTTTTGGGGGGAAAAGACAGGTCACATACAAAGGCATATTCATCAAAATTGCATCATACTTTTCAACAACACCAGATAACTAGGAGCGATAAAACAATACTTTAAAAATTCTGAAGGAAACTGATTTTCAACTAAAAATACCTACCTAAATACTTAAAATACCTAGCCAAATTCTCAATCTCATGCAAAGGTAGAAAAAAGAGACAGTCAAGGGCCCTGGCAGTTTACTTCCCATGCACCCATTCTTAGGAAGCTGCAAGTTGTGCGCCAATAAACTCAAGGAGTAAACCGAAGAGTTAGAATTCTAGGAACAGAATTCTACCCAGAAGAAGGGCTCAGTCAGTGCCAGGCCCCTGCTCCAGACTTGGAGAGCAGCTGGTCCAATTTATATGGAAGAAGGAGGCTAAAAAGAAAGGCCTTGGTGGGGAAGCAATGGAACCCCCAGGTTATCTGATGAGTTTAAGTTTTGGGAAAATCTATTGCTAGGGAAAAGCATTGATAGATACATAGAAAATAAGAGAATTATAAAGAAGAAGAGAAAGGAAACATTTATACAGGAAGGGAGTATAACACAGGATACCAGCCTAGCTAAGACATGAACAATAATTACCTAATCATACTAAATACTGAATTTTAATTTTACCAACATTTGTGACATAACTATTTGGGGAAGATGGTGAGAAAAGCATAATGTGAGAAGCCTAGATCTCATTTGCCAAAATAGGAACTCTATTGATACTTTCTAAAAATAATAAAAAGTAATAATATAAGAAGCATATATTTAGAAATATAGTGGTAAATATCAGAAGAATGAGCTAAAAGAATTTAAAGAGGCTGTCTCTGTGGAGAGGGATTAGCAGGTGGAGAAGGTTTTGCAGGACAAGAGATTGCTATTCCTCTATGTACCTTTTTTCTTGTTTGATTTTTTAAAAACTTTGTTCATGTATAAACTGAGTAAAAATAATTTCTTAAAAGAGCTGACCTCAAAAATTACTTTGAGCTATGATAGTAGCCTGTAATGCTAATGTCATGGTTTCAGACTCTCGTGGACATAAGAATCTCGTGGTGTGCTTATTTAAATTGCAGAGCCCCAGACCCCTATCAAGAGTATTTGAATCCTTAGGCCTGGGATGAGTCTTGGGAATCTGCATTTTAAACTGTTCTCCCAGGTGATTCTGATGCAGGTAGCCCAAAGTCCACACTTTGAGACGCACAGAATAGATGAAAGCCAACAGGAGTCAGTGAGTGGCTGGGGAGACAGAATCCTCCTAGCGGGTAGGCTGTCAGACCTGAGTTTCCACCCGCATCAGCTCCCAGCTCTCACGTTCAAGTTGCTTATGTAAGCATGGCGGAAAAGCTGAGCTTTCTTGTGAATATAATTCTGACTCTCAATTATCCTCCTTCCCCACCCACCACATTCTCTGCCTCATAGCTCCTGAATTTGCAACCAAGAATGTACATTCACTGCCACTGGGGCCCACTCTAACCGGGACTTTCATTTGAGGTCAAGTCACCTATCCCCTGGATCCCTCTCACAGATTAGAGTCTCTAAATGGCCAGTCAAGGTCTTTGGGGGGACGGAGCAGGGACATCAGGAGAATGAAGGCTTCATTAACCTCAGACAATGGCTTCGAGAATATTCCTTCTATGCATTCAGCAGCCTGTATAGGATTAGTATATACAGCATGTTTCAAAGGCCCCATGCTACATCCCATTGGCTGCCAGTGTGGCAGGCATGAATGCGTTTTGCTGAGGCAGGGTAAGCCTCACTGTAACTATATTTCCTCTTTTTAAAGAAAGAATTCCAGCAAGGCTGATGGCGGTACCCCAAAGGTCTACAGGCCATTGTGGCCTGTCCTGGGGCTGTCCCTGGCTCTTGCACCCCTCACTGGCTCCCTCTCTGACAGGCATGGTGGGCTCAGGGGCCTCCAGCCAAAGCTGCTGACTCTGACCACAAACTCTCTCTGGGCTGTGTTCATTTGCATCACACTACTGAGGGTGGAGAAGCTGTATAGGCTCCTGCCCATTCACAAGAGGATTAGGCCTGGATTGAGGGTGCAGTGGGAGAGAGGCCACAGTGAAGGCCCGGCCTCACTCCTTGAGCAGTCACCATGCCCTACATGCTGCCGGGATTCTTCTGTGACCGCGTGATCCGGGAGAGAGACAGGAGAAACGGAGAGGGCACCGTCACACAGCCCCTCAAGTTTGAGGGGCAGGATTTTGTCATTCTTAAACAACAGTGCCTGGCTCAGAAGCGCCTATTTGAAGACCGTGTGTTCCCATCAGGTGTTCAGGCACTGGGCTCCCATGAGCTGAGCCAGAAAACCAAGATGAAGGCTATCACGTGGAAAAGGCCAAAGGTAGGGATGGGAGGGATACAGCTTCAGGAGACAACTCCTGGGGACAGGATGTCAAGTGGTCCAGAGGCTGAGGCCATGGAGCCCTACTCTGAGCCAGTAGCTTATCAAGGTTCTCCTGCCCATGTGCCCTCAAAATACCTTTCTGCTTCTTCCTCAAACTAGAGGTGTTATTTTCTATTCCTAAACTAGAGATGATTATAATATTATATAGGTCCCTGAGACTATAAATATTTTTAAAAGAGCTAATGCACTGACTTAAATGCATAGTAAAACGGGAGGTATAATTGGTTATTGTGTCTCTTCTTGAAAGCTGGCATTCTGGGGGTAGAAAAATGGGGTTAAGGGTACTAAGGCTCATAGTTTCAAAGAAAAGTTCTGTGGAAGGTGGTGAACAGTTAAGAAATAGGAACCTGGAGACTTGTCTTCTTAACCTTTCCCCTAAGTCTGGCTCATTAGGGACGTGTCACTTGTTTAAACAGGAAGGTCCATGTTAACCAGCCAGGCTCCTTACAGGGTGAAGCAGTTGGCTCAAGGATGCCTTACTGTGCAAGTGAGGAAACCTGTTTGTTTCAGTTGAATAGGTCAAAGTACTTGCAGATGGGCAGGACCGGGCTCTTCTTGCATGGAGGCACTTGTAGCCCCACAAGGGTTCACTGCATTTAGAGCAGGCAAGGGGCTGTCTAAATCAGTGGGCTCCAAGGCAGTGGGTCTGCAAGCTGATCCACTGCAGTGTAGGAAAATATATTTGAACTAGTTGGTTTTGAAATAAACTTTAAATTTGAGAACAGTTTTAGATTTACAGAAAAATTGGGAAGCTAGTACAGAGATTACCTATATACTTTGCACCCAGTTTTCCCTATTATTACTATCTTACATTACTCTGGTACATGTGCTACAATTAACCAAAATGGATACATTATTATTTGAAGGAAGTCCATATTTTATTCAGATTTCCTTAGTTGTTCCCTCCTATCCTTTTTCTGTTCCAAGATTCCGTCTAGGACGTGACATTGCATGTAGTAGGAATGTCTCCTTAGCCTCCTCTCGGCTGTGAGTTTCTCAGATTTTCCTTATTTTTGATGACCTTGACAGTTTTGAGTGCTGGGCAAGTATTTTGTATAATATTCCTCAAATTGGCATTTTTCTGCCAGTTTCCTCCTGATGAGACTGGGCTTATGAGCTTTGGGAAAACCACAGAGATAAAGTAACATTTTCATCACATTGTACATCAAGGGTACAGACTATCAACATGTCTTATCATTGTTGACTTTGATAACTGGCTGAAGTAGCGTTTGTGAGTTTTCTCTACTGTAAAGTTACTTTTTTCCCCTTTTCCCTACAGTAATCTTTGGAAGCATAAGCCCACAATTAAGGAGTAGGAATTATGTTCTACCTCCCTAAGGGCAGAGGATTGAGAATTCTGCATGGGAGCTTTTTCTGTTCTCTCCATTTATTCTTTTTTTATTTATTCAATCACTTCTTTATTTCAAGGTGCACTTGTGGGTATTTATTTTGTATTTTGTATTATAATCCAATACTACTTTATATATTTTGTTGCTCAGATTGTTTCAGCTTTAGCCATTAAGGGTTCTTTTGAGTTGACTCTTGTCCCTCTGACATACCCTTATGTTGTGGGGTTTTTTCCTTTGAGCACTTCCTTACTTTCTGACACTCCCAAGATGCTCCAGGCTCATCTTGTATATTTCCTGCCCCAGTCTTAAAACCAACCATTTCCTCATGAAGTCCTGGTGCCTTTTACTGGAAAATAGTATTNTCAAGTAGGTCCCGGAGATATTTGCACTGGGAATCCCTAGGGCCCTTTAGGTTGGAAAGGGAACCGGGTCCACAACTGTGGCTCCTGTTTACTTGTTTGCCTTTAAGGCAGGTCTGTACCAAGTCTGTATCTCAGTTCTTCTAGGCTCTAGAAGAAAAGTCTAGTTAATCTGGGGACCAGGCTTCTGGTTTGGCCTAGAAAGGAGTTTTAGTTCCAGAATCAATTCAGCCATTGGACATTTTCTGGATCCAAATTGTCCTGGCATAGAGCCAAAACCTGGTCCTGGCCCAGAACTGACTGAGTTCTATATGTGGGTATCTAGCAGGTACTGGGGTTCTGAGGCACGTCCATCCATCTCCAGCCCTGAAGGCTCATAATGTCCTGGGACTGACCAAATGATCAGTTGTACCTGCTGACCCTATACCTCAGGACTGAAGGCCTCAGAAAGTTGCCTTCAGGTTCAGGATCAGTGTCCTGCTGCCATCCAAGCATGGACAAGGCAGCCAGGCCCTGAATTTTGTTTCTCTCTTGTGCCATCAAGCTGCAAAGTTTCCCTCTGATATTTAAAGGGTCTGATAGCCAAAGGGACATAAATACAAAGACAAGGCAGATTTTTGCCTTATTGTCAATAAGGGGGAAAGGTCATTAGAAGGGAATTAAACTACATTTGGCTTTCTTCAGTTAAAACTGAGTTGTTCAAAAAAGAACAACATCCAGAATTGCAATTATTAGACAACATTCCTGCTACAGTCAGAGTGTGTTCCTACCCCACATGTTCTGGTCGCCTTCTCTTCCATTTCAATCCTCTTTTTCAGCAGCAATTTGTACCTTGTTTGTCATCAAGAAATTCATAGATCAATATATCACCTTTACCTAGACCCGTAGTTCTCAACCCTGGCTGCACATTAGAATCAGCTGCAATACCTAAAAATACTGATACCTAGGCCCCACCCCAGACTTACTGAGCTGGAGAATAAAAATTCTAAGTCCTCAGATAGTCACAGAACACCTACCATCCCCAGTACTGGGCTGGACTCTGTGGAAGAGACAAAGTGATAATTCACTTCATGTCCTCAAGGAGCTCACAGTCCAGTTAGAGAAAAATTCACACACCCCAAACCCAGGATAGTATGAACAAGCACCAAGATGCAGAGCTGAGGAAATGGGACTTCCCTGGGACCAAAGAGGCCTCTAAGACATGTCGGGTAGGGACACATTTCCCAATGGTAATCTGAGGATGTGACTCTGTGCTTGATATTTCTGTTCAGTTCTGGCGCTATGGAGACTGGGTGGACGTGGTTATTGATGACTGCCTGCCAACTTACAACAATCAACTGGTTTTCACCAAATCCAACCACCGCAATGAGTTCTGGAGTGCTCTGCTGGAGAAGGCATATGCTAAGTAAGACCACACTTTCAGGTGTGAGGCAGGTCTAGAAATGAGGAGATGGGCTACAAAATCCAGCCAAGGTCTCGCTGATACAGAAGAGAGAGAGAAAGAGAGAGAGAGAGAAAGAAATCAACTGTGACCCAAGGTCAGAGAAAATCAAGTCCAGGCAGAAACAGCTTTAACTAAAAGCACCATGTTTAAGAACAGAAATGAAGTCATGTGTAGGAAATTTTTAGCTTCAGCTTCCCAGAGTGAGCTCTTTAATTCTGTCTTCATAGTGGCATTACAGGTCCTGGATCCAAGCATTATATTTCTGGAGCTCAGACCCCAGGGTCTTGCTTGGCTCAACTTTATAAGCTTGCCGTATATTAATAAAGTCATATTATTTCTCAACTTAGAAGCCCCACCCCAGCTACTGATGGCTTTAATGGAGTCCTACCTCAGGGTTCAGGGTGTAGTAGAAAGAGGACTATCAGGAAGTGGGAATAGCTAGGTTTTGGTCCCCATGCACTGGCTCTGTGGCCTTGGGTGAGCCACGTAGCCTCTGGAGCTCAATTTCTTCACTGTGAAAAAAGGGAATCATAGTACCTATCCATTAGCTTACAGGGTTGTTGGAGCATTGGATAAGGGCACATCACAGAACCCAAGAGTAAAGTTCTGGTGGCAGTGGTACCTTGGTCATGTTTCCTGGAACCCTGTGACCCCAGGTTGGTCTTCATTTTCTCTCCAAGGCTCCATGGTTCTTATGAAGCTCTGAAAGGTGGGAACACTACAGAGGCCATGGAGGACTTCACAGGAGGAGTGACAGAGTTTTTTGAGATCAAGGATGCTCCCAGAGACATGTACAAGATCATGAAGAAAGCTATTGAGAGAGGCTCCCTCATGGGCTGCTCCATTGATGTAAGTCTGGGGTGTGGGGTGCAAGGATGGGAGGAGCCAAATATCGGGAAGCCTTACCCAATGAATAGCAGCATAAGGCTCTCCTTTGGGATGGGGTGAATGTTTTGTTTTAGGAACAGCTCTCAATTTTGACAATTGGGAATTTCTCAAGGGAGAAGAGTTCCTAGGGATTTTCGATAAACAGGTTGGACAAGGGCATTCCAAGCCCTGCAATACTGGAAATACGTCCAGAGGCCCCTGTCAGTATGGGCCTTTGTGTCCGCAACTGTTCAGCTCCAGCATGCCCCCATTAAGCTGGCCACATACTTGGCTATGGACCTGAGTCCACCAGTTCCCCAAGAAAGCCTCCCAATCCTTGAGCCTTGATTGCATCTCTCACTTGGGGCTTTGTGTTATAATCTGGGAGAAGCTCGGTCTGCAGTGCCCCTCTCAGTGCAACAAAGTGGCTTGAATTGAGACCAGAGACAAGGGAAAAGAGATGGTAAACTGGCCAGGCCTCCTGAATTTCAAGAGACACACCTGCCGTGGGGGGGTGCTCAATGTGTAATAGTCTTAGGTACTTTCCTTTGTAAAGGAAGGAGCCCAAGCTGAATTCCTGTTCCTTTCTTTCCCAATACTCCCAATGGATAGGAGGGCTTGGGAAGATCAGCTAGCATAACACATTTGTAGATGAACATTTTCTGTCTGTATCACTTTTCTCCATATTTTCTCCATTCATGTTCTATTTATCTCTCCTCTTTTCTTTTGTCTGTCCCCTCCCTTTCTTCTGTCTCCTTCCCTTTTTATCACCCTCCTTTGTTTGCTCTATCTCCCTCTCCTGGATTGCACCCTGCCCTCCCTGTTGGGCCTCAGGATGGCACAAATATGACCTATGGAACCTCTCCTTCTGGGCTGAATATGGGAGAGTTGATTGCACGGATGGTGAGGCATATGGATAACTCGCTGCTCAGGGACTCAGACCTCGTCCCCACAGGCTCAGAAGACAGACCGACCAGGGTGTGTACACCTCCAATTGTCAGGACTGACCATCCCTCCAATCTGCATAACCCCGCCCTGTTGGCGCCACACTCCCCTCAGCAGCAAGTGCCTTACACACAGATCCCCTACCTGGGGCCTTCCAGGGGGCCTGGGGTGGAATAACTTACCCACTCCAAGGCTCTGAAGAAGGTGGGAGAGAGGATTTGGAGGGAATCTCCGTGGGAGTTCCTTCATCCTCCATGGTCCAGGCAGTTTCTCTGATAACAAATTAACAGGAAGAAATATGAGAGACTTCATTTATTTTAAAGTGTTTCTTCTCTTCTAATTCATTCATTTATTCATTCAACACATATATATTGAGCTCCTATTAGGCGCCAAGCACTCATCTAGCAAATGAAGAAAATTCTCTCTCCTTTGTTCACTAAAGCAAATCCTCTCCTCTAATAGAGTTTATATTCTAGTACTTTCAGAAGTAATAGTGCTCACTGAAGAATACTGAGCCATATAGTAAAGCAGAAGAAACATGAACCTATCTAAATTCACCCCATCTAAATTAACCCCACACCTATCTTCATTAATATTTGGTATATGTCCTTCTAGGATTTTTCCACGCATACACTTAATCTAAATTTTTATTTTGAAAATGTTGTTGTACTGTATGTACCTCTTTGCAACATGCTTTTTTTCCCCAGTTAGCTTTATATTCTTAATGGGCCAATAAGAATGATGTTCTTAATGTGTCTCCTATAATATCTAAGGGTCTTCTCATCGCCAGGAGGCACACTTTCCGACTGTGGAGGAGCCCTTGTCCTCACAGAACCCAGAAGATGAACCAGTATGAACTGTCTCAGGCTACAGGACTTTTGCCCCCCAGCCCCTGACAGACTGTCTGGTTTTTGTTCCACAGACAATTGTTCCAGTTCACTATGAGACAAGAATGGCCTGTGGGCTCGTCAAGGGCCATGCCTACTCTGTCACTGGGCTGGAGGAGGTGAGTTGGTGGGGTTTGGAGAGGCGGGACTTGAGGAGCTACCTGAATCAAGCTCCCAAAGTCAGGGCTTAGCTTTCTGTCCCTTCACATCTGCAGAGCTTGCCTCCAATCAGGAGATCTGCTCAAGGCTCAGGCTAAATTCCTGGGGTGTGAGAGGACCGTTTGGACTGGTAGGAGTGGATCTTGCCACCAGATGCTGCTCCGTTGATCTTTGTTTTTAGTGCTAAAGGTGGCGATTTCCCCAACATTTCCAAGGAACAAATAGAAATCACTTTGGTCTTATGAAGTTGATTTCATGGACCCTCTTGCTTCCTGTTGTCTCATGGCCAAACAATTATGGTTTTGCTCCTGGGACATCTGGCCTTTACTGGGTCATGTCAGAGACAGGAACCTTTTCAGACCCACTGTGTATATTTGGGTAGAGCTAGGCAGTCCTCTGCAGCAGCCCATACAGCAGACTGCAGGAAGGGGCACTTTTTCTGATTGGTCCATCTACATAGGACATTTGTCTGTAGTTCCTCAGGCAGTAGGGACATTTTTCCTAATTCACACAAAGATACCTAATGTGCTAGTTGGGGCCCTACAGTATATGCCCTGCCTCCATCCACAAAGCTCATAATGGCTGGATGTTCACTGGGAAAATCACTTCTGAGAAGATGGTGAGGCGATGGCCAAGTCCCACAGACTTGGTCCTCAGGTTCTGACCTCTCACCATGCCATTCCACAGGGAGCTTCTGATTAGTCTCCTTGACCAGGACCAGGCAAGACAGCCCCCTGGATGGGATTCTCCCCCCATCCCTGTCCCAGTCCTCAGGGCACGACAGAAAAATCTCCCTTTCCAGAAAATCCCCAGAGAGTGAGAGCTTTTTCTCTTTGCCCAAGACCCTGTTCAAGGATGAGAAAGTGAAGTTGGTGCGGCTGCGGAATCCCTGGGGCCAGGTGGAGTGGACCGGCTCCTGGAGTGACGGGTAGGTGAGGGGGAATTCCACAAGCAGGGACAACAGGGCCTGCGGCAAGGCTGGGTGGGTACAAAGCCTCCACAGTACAAATGCTTGATCTACAATTACCCTCAAAACCAATGATCCACAAAAGAGAAGAGGGGATGTGGGCTCCAGGGAAGGGCTAGGAACGGAGCCAGGAGCACCTGGGAGCCAGAGAATTTGCTGATGTCCATTGTCTGGAAAGGAAAGATTCTAGAAAGCATGGGCTAGGTCCAGGTAGGAGGGGAGTCTTAATGCAGGGGTCTGGACTGGACAAGTGATTTCCCTTCTCAAATTCCCAGTTGTCTTATCTGTAAAATGGGAACAATATCAGCACTTCCCTGGTGGGCTGTTATGAGGAGAAAGTGTGACCATGTCTGGAGAGTACTTAGNTTTTAATTAATTTTTGGGAGGAGGTTTTCAAAACAGTATGTGCTGGTGATTGATTCATTTAATTTCTGTTCCTCCCACATTTCCCATTAGTTCTTTGCCTTGTGTCACAGGAGGTAGGCCTCATCCCACAGCCTCCCCTCTAGAGTCTCAAGGACATTTACACACGCCACTCAGGAAGATAAAAGCCCTGCTTTTGTCTGTTCCCATCTTCCTAAAAAGATAGCTCTGAAATTGCCTGTGTACCAAGCATGTCCCTTGGGCATGTAGAATCTATACATGCACACAAAATGCCTTACCAAAAAGAACACTTGTAACGCGAACTCTTGTTTAAATTGCCTCAGAATAGCTCCATATTAAAGGAGTCTTTCAACAAAGAGGATATTTGCCATGTGGATAAGCATCCAATTTTCTGTTTGGTCAGTTTGCTGTTCCATCAGGCCTTCCTCTCTCTGCCTCTTGTTCAGGAAGTATTATCTTTCGTGTGGGCTGCTAAAAGCTTTGTGAAGTAAAGTTGGAGAGAACATTGAGGGACATACTTTAAAACTCGAGGGTAAAGGGCACGGACCAAATGGAATCTGACTAATTTGGATCCCAGAAGGAGAAACTAAGGAGGTTTTGGATATCTAGATTCCTGCACCTGAGGAAAGGCTGTGTGTGGAGCCCTGAACAAGCTAGTGATCTGGGCCTTCTAACTGATACGCTATTTCAAAGGAAAGCCTGGCTGCTTCAGTGGGAACCAGGGAACAGGGGCTGCTGGCAGCTCTCAGCCTCCCCTCTGCAGTCCCAAAGTTGCTATCACATCCCACAGAGCAAAATAAAGGCCTTACATAACAGCCTATTCTCCTTAGAAAGCATTCTGTGACTGTCAATGTACAGATGTGCCCCTTGGGCACACACACACACATACACACACACACACACACACACACACACACGCGCACACACACACACGCACTCGCACACACACAGAAAAGTGTCACCTCAGACTGTATACAGTACTCTGCCAGAAACAAAGCTCAGAGAATATGTCCCCATCTCATTCCGTTGCCAGCAATGTCTTAGCACCCTCTACAGACTGGTTCCAGGGCAGCAGCCTAACTGGCTTTCCTTACAAGACAAACCCACTTGACTGATGGCTCTTAGTCTCCACTTAGGTCAGATGGGGAAATGCCCTGTAACTCACGCTGTGAAGATACAGGGCAGTGTGGATTTCCCACAGGTGTTAGGAAGAGCCACCCAGTTATGACCTACTACTCTGTCTCCATTGAGGCCCCAAAAGGAAGTGAGCTTATACGGCTGATGGAGGAATTGCCTACAGCCTTCAGGAAAACCAGGGTATACCTTATTGTCAAGGGATTGCTGTCAAATTCCTTCCCTGGTTGAAACCTCTGTATGGTCAGGTCTGGAAGTAGGACAGTGAGCACCACTTGAACTCTGTTCCTCAGAGAAGAAGAGCAGCCTGCTGGGATTGGGTCTCTTTCTTTCCTGGAGATGCAGGCCACTCCTATGACCTGTACCACATGTTTGCCTACAGGTGACTGCTGGTTTCTCGCAGCCATTGCTTGCCTGACCCTGAACGAGCACCTGCTTTTCCGAGTCATACCCCATGATCAGAGTTTTACCGAAAACTACGCGGGGATCTTCCACTTCCAGGTGANTCCATCATTGACAGACCCAGTATCCAAGCTAAATTATAGCCAAAGGAGTCGCTAGAGGTTTCTCAGTAGCTTAGGTGCCCAAGCGAAAATGACAGAGCTGGGACCATTTACTCTCTGTTCATATCAACCAACATAATCAGGTCTCAGACACTCTAGGGAATATTTACACAATGTTTATAAATAGATGGTGGGGAAGAGGTATCCGAGCAAATCAGAGATTTTTGTTTATGAGTTAACCCTCAACAAGCTTGGTAACTGATCCTCACCAAACAGACATCTCTTATGGGGACCAACAGTTGAGAGTCACTAGGCTTTGGGTTTCTTAGAGGGCAAATAGGGATGATTTACCATTTTTATTGTATCCTTAATTCCCTCAGCTCTGTACATACATGGGGGCTCAATTAATATTTGGTGAATTTAGCTGAGGTAGTGTTGAAGGTAAATGTGCTATCTTGGGGAATCTCTACTACTATAAAAAAATGTAACTCCCTTCAAAAACCTGGACCTCCAAACAGAAGAGATATCAGTATAGTTGCAGCTGCCTTCCCAAGTAGTCAGCCCTAGAATTGGTGGGAGGTGGGAGGATAAGGAGTGCTTCTGAACTTACAGACCAAGGAGAGGAAGCTACACCTGTGACAGCTAAAAAATGTAGCTAAAATTCCAGTATTTGAATTACTCTATAATATATCCCTTATAACAGGGGCAGAACATAAAGTAGCCAAGTGTCTCAGCTGGCAAGTAACAGAGGCCCAACTCTAATTAGTTTAAACCATAAAAGCTCATACAACTTGAATGTTATCAAGACATAATCCCTAACATTATCTATCTATCTATCTATCTATCTATCTATCTATCTATCTATCTATCTATCTAGTTAGATAGCTAGCTATCATCTATCACTTCCCTCCTCTTGACCCCCTACTCCTCCATCTGTTTCCTCTGAGTAGGCTTCATTCTCAAGAAGGCTAACTTCACAATGGAGCAAAGATGCCACAGGCAGCTTCAGACTGACCAGCTTAGCAACTCCCAGCAGAAGGATGTATTTTTTTCTCAATAGTTACAACAAAAGTCTTGGCCTATATCTCATTGGCCCAGATTTGGTCATGTGCCCATCCTGAACCAATCACTCTCACTCTAATTGCCCCTATTATATATGGGGAGCTGGGTGAAGGGGGAAGCACATCAGAACAACATGGGATGACAGGAGGGCTGCTCCCCACTGAGGTATAATCCCAGGAGAAGGGGGATTGTATTTTAAGGAGGCAAAACACTGG
>NW_017731442.1:2614156-2624970 GCF_001890085.2 Hipposideros armiger
GCCAATAAGAATGATGTTCTTAATGTGTCTCCTATAATATCTAAGGGTCTTCTCATCGCCAGGAGGCACACTTTCCGACTGTGGAGGAGCCCTTGTCCTCACAGAACCCAGAAGATGAACCAGTATGAACTGTCTCAGGCTACAGGACTTTTGCCCCCCAGCCCCTGACAGACTGTCTGGTTTTTGTTCCACAGACAATTGTTCCAGTTCACTATGAGACAAGAATGGCCTGTGGGCTCGTCAAGGGCCATGCCTACTCTGTCACTGGGCTGGAGGAGGTGAGTTGGTGGGGTTTGGAGAGGCGGGACTTGAGGAGCTACCTGAATCAAGCTCCCAAAGTCAGGGCTTAGCTTTCTGTCCCTTCACATCTGCAGAGCTTGCCTCCAATCAGGAGATCTGCTCAAGGCTCAGGCTAAATTCCTGGGGTGTGAGAGGACCGTTTGGACTGGTAGGAGTGGATCTTGCCACCAGATGCTGCTCCGTTGATCTTTGTTTTTAGTGCTAAAGGTGGCGATTTCCCCAACATTTCCAAGGAACAAATAGAAATCACTTTGGTCTTATGAAGTTGATTTCATGGACCCTCTTGCTTCCTGTTGTCTCATGGCCAAACAATTATGGTTTTGCTCCTGGGACATCTGGCCTTTACTGGGTCATGTCAGAGACAGGAACCTTTTCAGACCCACTGTGTATATTTGGGTAGAGCTAGGCAGTCCTCTGCAGCAGCCCATACAGCAGACTGCAGGAAGGGGCACTTTTTCTGATTGGTCCATCTACATAGGACATTTGTCTGTAGTTCCTCAGGCAGTAGGGACATTTTTCCTAATTCACACAAAGATACCTAATGTGCTAGTTGGGGCCCTACAGTATATGCCCTGCCTCCATCCACAAAGCTCATAATGGCTGGATGTTCACTGGGAAAATCACTTCTGAGAAGATGGTGAGGCGATGGCCAAGTCCCACAGACTTGGTCCTCAGGTTCTGACCTCTCACCATGCCATTCCACAGGGAGCTTCAGATTAGTCTCCTTGACCAGGACCAGGCAAGACAGCCCCCTGGATGGGATTCTCCCCCCATCCCTGTCCCAGTCCTCAGGGCACGACAGAAAAATCTCCCTTTCCAGAAAATCCCCAGAGAGTGAGAGCTTTTTCTCTTTGCCCAAGACCCTGTTCAAGGATGAGAAAGTGAAGTTGGTGCGGCTGCGGAATCCCTGGGGCCAGGTGGAGTGGACCGGCTCCTGGAGTGACGGGTAGGTGAGGGGGAATTCCACAAGCAGGGACAACAGGGCCTGCGGCAAGGCTGGGTGGGTACAAAGCCTCCACAGTACAAATGCTTGATCTACAATTACCCTCAAAACCAATGATCCACAAAAGAGAAGAGGGGATGTGGGCTCCAGGGAAGGGCTAGGAACGGAGCCAGGAGCACCTGGGAGCCAGAGAATTTGCTGATGTCCATTGTCTGGAAAGGAAAGATTCTAGAAAGCATGGGCTAGGTCCAGGTAGGAGGGGAGTCTTAATGCAGGGGTCTGGACTGGACAAGTGATTTCCCTTCTCAAATTCCCAGTTGTCTTATCTGTAAAATGGGAACAATATCAGCACTTCCCTGGTGGGCTGTTATGAGGAGAAAGTGTGACCATGTCTGGAGAGTACTTAGTCAGTGCTAAGTTCTCCTCTCCCTCACTGTCCCCCAAAATGGTGCACAAGCCCTTTGAAAGAACTTTACTGTTTATCACTGACAGCCACAGACTGGGGGCAGCAAAAATAACAAACATGGGGAAGTCATGATGAAGTCTCCAGAACATTGACTTTATGGTTCCACCCAGTCACTAGTTCCTGACTGCCTTACTGAGTGGAGGGCAGCCCCGTGAGCTCCGCTGTTATTCAGTAGCTGAGAAGGACCACACCAGGCTGTGTGTGTCCTTCAGTCCCTGTGCTGACCTTAACATACCTCTCATCCCGGGGCACCGTAATGACAGGTTCATTCAGCCATTCCTTCACTTAGCAAGTATTTACCGAGCACCTATAGCAGGTGCTGAATAGCAGGCACAGGTCTAAGCACTGGGGATATTCCGTGGGAAGGCAGCCTCCCACGAGAAACTGTGATGGGTGCTGGTCCTTGTCTCCTTACTGTTTCCTTCACTTATCCATGTGACAACTCCTTAGTTCCATGGTGCCGAGTGTGTGCCAGGTCCCATGCTACAGTCTGGGGACTCAAAAATGAACACAGAGACCCAGGCCCTGCTCCTGTTGACTTTATGGTCCCGTAGGATGGACAAACACTAATAATGATTAAGTGAGATAACTGCCAAGTGAGGGTCACAAAGAGAGATCCTCTCTCCTAGTTTGGGTGGGACAGGAAGGTAGAAAAAGTTTGCCTGGAGGGAGTGGCATTTGAACTGGGCTCTCTGCTTTGGGACCTTGGTACCCCATCAGTTGTCCACTCCATAAACTCAAGACCCCACAGGGAACTTCACTGTGTTCCCCAGCCTCAGAGTTTGGTGTCCAGCCTTAACCCACTTCCTGCCAACACCTCCCCTGCACAGACTGCTGACAAATGGGGCCCAGCCCTTGGTGACTCCAGGAGCCTCCCCTCCCCCACTGTATCCCTCCTTCTGGTTTCAGGAATCTCCATTTTCCCTCCAGCATTCCCTGACTTTAAGTATTTCCTCAATCCCTTTCCTTTCCAGGGACAACCAGTTTAGTTTCATTCTCCTCAGCATGCCTGAAACACAGATGTGCTTCATTTCCTGCCTCTTCAGGAGAGAGACTGTATATAAAACCGCTCAGCCTTTAAAAACATAAGCTGGGCTGTTTTGTTTCCTGGGGCGGCAGGAGAAAGGAGATGTTTACATGCCTGGTCTTTGTCTTAGTAACTCAGTTACTTATTAGACGACAGGCACTGTTCTACAAGTTTTGCATGCATTATTTCATGTATTGCGCATCACGGCTCTGTGAGCAGGTGATAGATAATCATTCCCCTTTTGTAGTTGAGAAAACAGAAACTGAGAGAGGTGAAGTGACTTGTTCGTGGTTCCATAGCTGGTACTGGTATTATTAAATTGGAATCCCAGTTTATTTCCAGAGCCCAACTCCTAACCTTTAAAGTGTGACGAGGGGTAAAAGATTCAGCCAGAGAAAGGTCAAGCCTTTATAAACTCATTTAAGGAGTTTGGTCTTAATTGTGAGGCTAGTAGGAAGCAATTATTGGGTTTCACAGGGAGGGGGATCAGATCAGATTTGCATTTTGATGGTCACACTAGCTGCAATTTGCAGATGGGCTACTCTTTGAACTTCTTTGTAGTTCTTTGATACCTCCTGTCCCAACTCACATCAGGCCTTCCTTTTCTCTTCCTTCTATAATTCCTCCATTTTCCCTTCAGCTGGAAGGACTGGAGCTTTGTGGACAAAGACGAGAAGGCCCGTCTGCAGCACCAGGTCACTGAGTGTGGAGAGTTCTGGTGAGTCCAGGACCCAGGAGAACCCCAAAGGGTAAGGGATGAGGCAGGGAGATGAAATCTCAAACCTCAATTCCTGGACAGATTCCAGCCTTTGGGAGATCTAGCACCTGTTCTCCTCCAGCTGGAGGCCCAGAAAGGATAAGATTCTAAAAGGAGCCTGCCAGGTCCCGGTGACGGCTGAGCCAGGGACCAGACCAGTATGATGTGGCTCCTGCCTCACCTGTGCCCCTCCATCTTGCACACTGCTCCAACCTCTTGTTCCCCAGCCTTCACAGAGCTGTTTTCTGAGCCTAGGAAGCGCTACTTTCTCTGCTCACCCAGTGCCACTCTCACCTTCACTCAGGTCATTTCTACTCTACCTTCAAGTTTCAGCTTAAAGGGAACTTTCTTCGGGACCCCCTTGTCTTCCCAGGACTGGGATTAATCTGTGATACTCATCACCCTTAAGATTGCTTGCTTCATTGTCTGTCCTTCCCCAACTCTCTCTTTCTTATAACTTGTATGCTGCCTGGGTGCCAGTGGACAGTCACATGATAACCTTTTGGAGAACTGAATTGCTGCCAACTCTCCCATCAAGGACACATTGATAGAGATGATAGTTTGGGATGAATACATCAGAACTGACAGTGTTTACCCTAAAAAGGGAGGACAGGGTCCTCTCTGGGACAGTGACCAAGTTCCTCTAGACTATTTTATTGTGCTGTGTGAGCCCTAGAGTCTTACCTTTTCCAGCCAGCCTCCCATATGGGTCTCTCTCTTCTTCCAACCTCTCAGGATGTCATATGACGATTTCATCTACCATTTCACGAAGCTGGAGATCTGCAACCTCACAGCCGATGCCCTGGAGTCCGACAAGCTTCAGACCTGGACGGTGTCCGTGAATGAGGGCCGCTGGGTGAGGGGCTGCTCCGCTGGAGGCTGCCGCAACTTCCCAGGTGGGAGATGCTCTGGATGGGGAGGGGTCCAAACAGAACAAGTCCCAGGTAGAATAATATTCACTAGCATTTGTTGAGTTTCTACTAAGTCCCAGACATACATTATTTATTAAACCCTCCCTATTTTACTGAGAAGGAAATCGCCATGCTGAGGAGCTTGCAATAGCAGGTTAGTAACTTTTAAACAGGACATTGTGTCAAAACAATATTGTGTTCAGGGCCGGCCGAATGGCTCAGTTGGTTAAGAGTTCGCTCAAGAGTGCAAGCTCTGAGCAACAGTGGTTCAAATCCCGGCCCAAGCTGAGCTGCTGCTGAGCTGCAACCAGTGGGAGGATGGGTTCGCCTAAAAAAAAAAAATACTGTGTTATAATGCTGAGAATGGGACTGGAGGACCAAGTGAGCAGCTACTACAAGAGTTCACGCCAGGGAAGATGGAAGCCTAGGCCAAGTCAAGTGCAGCAGATGGAGGGAAGCGGGCTTAGGGGAAAGAATACGGGGCGATGTGGGGAAGGAAGAATGAAGAATGACTTCAAGAGTCCCAGTTTGGGGGCCTGAGTGGATGGTATCCATGTCACAATATAAGATACACAGGAGAAAACCATCAGCGTGTTGTTGTTGTGGGGTTATAGGGAGGAGAGTTTAGCTTGGGACATGGGAAGTAGAATATCCAGGTGAAGATGTGTGATAGAGAACTGGATGCACAGATTAGAATGGTGCTTGGTTATATAATTGGAACTCGATATGTATTTGTGGAAAGAAGGAAGGAAGGATAGAAAGAAGAAGAAAGGAAGGAAAAGAAGAAAGACAGAAGGGAGATAGGAAGGAAAGGAGGGAGGGAGTCAAAAGCAAGAGGCTGGGATCTATAGCTCAGGCGTCTTCAACATGTAGAGGGCAGTTAAAAATTGTAGGTGGATAAGACAGCCTAGTGGGGCAGAATGGTGGGGTGAGAGAAGAGGCCTAGGACCAAATTCCAGGAACCAACAACATTTAAGGGACAGGTGAGGAAAGCAAAGCCATCAGCAAAGGCTGAGGATGAAAGTTCAGAGCGGAAGGAAGAAGCACGCAGCCAATCAATGCAGCTCCATCTGTATAAAGGTACAGGCTACCAGCCCTCCACCCCCCAAATAATTAGACAAATGCCTGACTCATTCCTTCCATATTTATTGAGCACCTAGACGCAGGAGATTAACAGGTTCCCTGTCTCATTTCCCTTCCTGCCCTTTCTCCGAGAGGCAGATCTGAATGCACATTTCCTTTCTGGGGGGGCACAGACACTTTCTGGACCAACCCCCAGTACCGTCTGAAGCTCCTGGAGGAGGACGATGACCCTGATGACTCTGAGGTGATCTGCAGCTTCCTGGTGGCCCTGATGCAGAAGAACCGGCGGAAGGACCGGAAGCTGGGGGCCAACCTCTTCACCATCGGCTTCGCCATCTACGAGGTGTGCAGTCCCCAAGCAGCTTCAGCCCAGAAAACGCACACCTTCTCAGGGAGGAGGCTTTCGGGGCTTCCGGAGGATTCCTCTGGCTTCCTCAATACTCAGTGACCCCCTAGGACTCCTGATATCAGGTCCATGTGTGTCAGAACTTCTTAGATATTTGTAACGAGTGGGAAAACCCCAGGGTGGGGTTGGTAGAGTGGGGCTGGGGTGGCCAGTGAGGTACATGGGGAGTCAGACCTCTGCATTCCATCTACAGTTGCCGGCATTCCCTTCTTGCAAGCTTTTCATCCCCATTCAGATCTGAGATCCACAAAATCTGAGCCTCTTCTTTTTGTTTTTCTTCAAGGTTCCCAAAGAGGTATAGAAGTGGCAGCAGCCAGCAGTGTGTGCAGCATTACGTGGGGGTCCTGTGTCGGTCTGTGGCACATCAAGAAGTTTCCTGGTGGGGTTTGTGGGTGGGACTATGCTAGGAGAGGGCCTTACCTGCGCTCCTCAACTCCAGAGCAGGTGTATAACCTCCTGACTACCACCCTCATAACATGCCCCTCCTCTCTTCCCACCAGGGACTGTCACACACATACTTTCACATTCTTATTCACTCATTCACACTGACACCAACCCCGCTCACACTCGTACATATTCCCACTCACACTCACACAGACACATTCTGAGGGGTGCTGTCCTCCTTGGGATAGAGGAATTGCCTCCCTCAGACCCCAGCTAAGTCCCCTCCTGCTTTCTTGGGGTCCCTCCCCGGACTGGAGGTGATTCAGAGTTGACCAGCAGGCAGTTCTGGTAAGTGACCCTGAGTGGGGCAATGATAGACTTGACCTTCACTTCTGAATCACAACAGAAAAGGAAGAGGAAATGGGGTAGGGAGCTCCAAGGATGTTGAGCTATTTGAGGCCTTGGGAATCATAAGTAGGTAGGTCATGACTGTAAACTGGGTGACCAGGAAGTTGGGAAGGGACCCCTGGAGGGGGACTGTGAGCAGGACAGGGCGTCCCTCCCGAGGGGCTCAAGTCCCTTGGGCTCTTCTCTCCTTCAGATGCACGGGAACAAGCAGCACCTGCAGAAGGACTTCTTCCTGTACAACGCCTCCAAGGCCAGGAGCAAAACCTACATCAACATGCGGGAGGTGTCCGAGCGCTTCCGCCTGCCTCCCAGCGAGTACGTCATCGTGCCCTCCACCTACGAGCCCCACCAGGAGGGGGAATTCATTCTCCGGGTCTTCTCTGAAAAGAGGAACCTCTCTGAGTGAGTCCAAGCCCTGCTTACCCTACCTGTTCCTACAGGCCCACGTGTCCCCATCCAGAAACTAAAGGCACGAGGCAGCTCGACCTGTCTCCGCCAGGAGTCCTGAGATATGTTGACCAGGCTGCACCTCTTCCTCCACTCCTGAGCCACTGGCCACATCTCCCCTGTTCAGTCAGTCAGTCAGTTATCCCACAGATATTTACTGAGAATAGAGCAGTGAATTAAACAGAAAAAAAATCCCTGCTCTCATGGAGTTCAACATTCTAGCATGAGACAACAGTGCATATAGGAAAAGATATATATAGAGAGATATAGAGATAGAAAGATAGATAGATAGATAGATAGATAGATAGATAGATAGATAATAGATAGATATAGAGATATAGCATGTTAGAGTTTGATAAGTGATAAGGAGAAAAAATTAAGTATGGGCAAGGAATAGGAGGTATTGAGGATGACTGAACTTTTAGGTAGGGTGGCCAAAACACCAACAAGGCCACATTCTGCCCTCTCAGCCACCACAGATGAGTTCACTGGCCCTGCCACTCTGATCTCTGTCCCTGAAAGAAGCACAAGGTCTATGGGTAGGTGGCTAGGTCATGCCTTTAGGGAACTCAGGGCAAAGCCAACGAGAATCTGTGTGTCTGTACTTGGATTCTGGGGACGGTACACATAGGGGATATTAGTTCCTGGGGTTCTCTTGAGGTCAGTCCCAACTTAGCTCTGAGAAGTCATGGTGTGACCTGAGTAAATGCTCTCTGTGTTTCCTGCTTGCTCCTGGTAACACTGAGACCCCCCTCATGTTTGTGTTCCTCACAGGGAAGCTGAAAATACAATCTCCGTGGATCGGCCAGTGGTGAGTTGTTTAGCTCTTACAGCTGAGAAGATCCAGGAGATAGGTGGATGGTGGAGGGGAGCGTGGGTATTGGCCACAGGAGATGGGAGTCTGGGTGGGTACTCCCAGCTGGGGGATACTGCAACTTCTCTTTGGTGTGACCAGAAGTAATGGGCCTTAGGATCCCAGGGCCATTTAATCAGTCCAGGGGCTGGGAAGTACAGAAGAGAGTCCTAGAAAGGAGAAGTTTGAACAGTTAGAGGGAGGGATCAGGCCAGAGGAAGGGATGACAAGAGCAGCAGCGGATACTGGATTCTGAGACGCAATCTCACACAGAGAGAAAAAGGTACACCAGCTCTGCAGTCAGCACTTCCGGGTCCTACACTTCCTAGCAGGGTGACCGGGACAAGTTACACAACCCCTCTGATTCAGTTTCCTACCCTGTCAAATGAGCATAACAACACATGCCTTGCAAGGCTTTTTGAGGTTTGAAATCAATGAGATCATGTATGTGAAGTGCCTGGCACAGCACAGACCCTCAAGAGGTGGTTATGTGTGTGTCTTATACCTTACAAGGTACTTCTCACGTATATTATCTCACTTGATCCTTGCAAGGTTTCTGCGATGCAATAAGATCATTATCCCTGGTTTTCAAGTAAGGAAGTAGAGGCTTATTGTGGTTAAATGGTTCCCTTGAATTCACAGACTTCATAAGTGGCAGGGTTGGAACTCACACCTGGATTTTCTGAACCCAGACTCGGGCTCTCTCCCCATGCTGAGGCCTGTCTCCAGGGATGTGAGGCCCAGAGTTAGAAACACAGAGTTGGTGTGTGCTGGGGTCTCCATTAGTTGAGGAGTCCTACTTTGAAGCTTTGGGCCTTGGGTCATAAACAGTCCCTTGTGCTTTGTGAGTGTGTCCTGGGCCAATAAGAAGACAGCAAATGCCCCACTGCACTGTCTTCTGGGTAGAGCACTCATGGTTCTAATTCAGACCCTGTGCCAATGCTAGATCTCCAAGTGCCTTCTGAATGATCACAGATGTTGGTTTTGGTATTAAGTGCACTTGGTGCTATTCTTATCTTCTGGACGTTGGTAATCACTGTAGAGTGTTTATCAGGAGTTGCAAACCCAAAAAGCTTATAGGAGCTGCCATGTCACCTGAGTAGGGCAGGCAGGTGTGGAGGTTTTGGTGTCCCTGTGCTGGCCTATTTGCCTGCAGTTCTCAACTGACACTTGGCTTCTATGCTGGAGCAATGGCTGGAGTGGTGGTGACTGTGGCGACCTAGGCGGTACAGAGCAGCTGCTCCCAAATTGTTGACATGTGGGGTTGCAGGTCTGTGCAGGCAGCCAGACCTGATTTTGCAAAAAAAGTGCAAAACCGAAATTTTCATATTAAGTTCCCCTATGTTAAATATTTGCTGACCAAACAAACAAACCCACGCCCTGCCAAACTATAAATCAAACAAAATTCATTTTTAGGTTGGTTTCGGTTGGTGTGTTGTTTGTAACCAACCTGATAAAAAAATACAAAACGTTAGCTAGAAGCTTCCTTTCCTTAGCTGTGTCCAGTAACAGAGTGAACAATAAAAACAAAGCCACAGCCACTGCCGGACTCAGGGCGTAGAAAATTCTCCTCACCCTTCACCCTTCACGATGCTTTTGGCTCCATGTGACCTGGATTTCTAGACCACTGGAACCCACCCCACGTTGACAACCACGTCACAGGGAAGCCAAAAGCCAGGGGGTTTTCTGGAAACTTGCTTTTCATTAATCTGCATTTACTGTTTCCTTTCCTTGTGCAGAAAAAGAAAAAACCCAAGGTGGGTATAACAGGCTGAGTGGGTAGACAGATGGAGTGTGTTTGTGCATGTATGTGTGAGTGCATGCGCACTAGACTTGCCTCTCCACCCTCACCCCTGCCCCCACTCCCCACCTCCCTCTGTGAGCTCCTGTTGCAGCTGTGGGTGTGGAACGAGAGCTAACACTTGCTGAGTGAAGGCTATGTGCCAGGCACTCTTCTAGGTGTTTTCCATGGATAAACTCCATTCTCACAACAACACTATGACATCAGGACTATCATTATCATCATTTTCAGACAAAGGAAAGGTACAGAGAGATTAACTAACTTGCCCAAGGCCACACAGCCAGTAAGTGGCAGCGCCAGCACTTGGAGTCAGGTGGTCTGGATCCGGAGTCTGCACTCTGAACCACCATGCTACACTGCCCACCTCTCCCACGAGGGAGGGAGAGGATGGCCAACCAGTGAAAATGGGCTTGACATGGGGGTCCTGCAAAACACAAAAAGGGCACCCCATCTTTCTCAGAAGTGGGTTTGGCTATGCGAAGCAAGGCTCGATTCTTTGGGGGAATGGCAACAGGTTCTGTTCCTCAGGGTACAGTGAGATAGTCGTGTGAGGGTTTCCATGGAGAATGAGGGTGTTGGGATGGCAGCCGCCTGCTCTGTAGACAGGACAGCTCCTTCTCCCTCCTATCTTGTCCCTTTCTGCTCCCCACTCTTCCTTTTTCTCAGACTTTTGGGAAACGGCTGGGAGAGGATGTCCAGAAGAACTAAGTCACTGCCAGGGCTCTTGCTCCCAGCAAAGCCTGTGGCAAATCCCCTTCTATCAATACATACCGTGTTTCCCCGAAAATAAGACCTAGCCGGAGAATAAGCCGTAGCATGACTCCTCCAGGATGCGGAGGGCACGCACCCCTCACATGAGGTTTTATGACCTGTTTCAGGGAGAAGGGTGCCTTTTCCACAAACTCCTTCAGCTTAAAATATTCAGTATGCCAAGGTGCCATATTTTGGCACCTAAAATCATGCGAGGGCTTATTTTCCGGCTAGGTCTTATTTTCGGGGAAACAGGGTAGTGACCTCTCGCTCTGAGC
>NW_017731442.1:2627475-2637258 GCF_001890085.2 Hipposideros armiger
GGGTGTCCCTTTAACATCTAGAGGTTTGGCTTTGTCTCACTGACAAAGGACTCACCAAGTTCTTCCAAAATGTGAGATGCTGCTTGAGTGAACGTCTTGGGGGTTGGCAGTCACACCAAGCCAGTCCTCGGCCTGGGAAGGACAGGCTGCGCCTCCCTGATGGATCCAATCCAGCCAGGACAATGAGGGAAGGGAGAGGCAAAGCCTGAAACAGAATGTTTCCTGGTATCCTGGAGCTCTAATAGACAATGGAGGATAAAGAACAGTCGCAGAAAAGGGGGCTGACATCGGAAATGGAGTCCTCCAGAGCTCAGGACAGGGTGTTAAGACTGGAGCGGGGAGAGGTAGAGGTGGGGCCAAGGGATGAGTCTGTAGACAAATCTAGGGCCACTTCCTCTATCCTGGAGTGCCCTTGCAAAGGGGTGGAGGGAGAGGTGTCCTCTGAGACCTTGATGATAGAGGCAGATGGAGGTGTCAGAATGGTCTGGCCCTTTTGGCCCTGCTGGGGCTCATTTGGTTGAGATGGTCAGGCTCAAAACAGTGGAGTGAACTCTAGCTAGTGGGAATGGGGGAACAAGGGGCTGTCTACATGTCTGCATGGCTAATGTATCTCCTCTGGCTGGGGTGTCTGGGCTGGGAAGGTATGGAGTGAAGGGTGACTGGGGCCTGGATGACACTCACTACAGCTCACCAGGTTTGACCAAGAAAGACGAGCGTTTGTCCTGTCCCCAGTTCCTGCTGCCACGTAGGGCTGTTTCAGGCACCGTGGCTCCTTCACCCAGAAGGAACTTCCTTCACGCATCCGTCCATCTCCTTGATCCCTGTGAACCAGTTTTCCTTTGTGTTTCCACAGCCACGGCCTGGCAACACTGACCAGGAAAGTGAGGAACAGGAGCAATTCCGGAACATTTTCAGGCAGATAGCGGGTGATGTGAGTGCCTCCAACCCCAACTCCCACAGATGCTCCTCTCCTGTCCTGGGCTAACTGCTCAAATGACCAGTTATTTCATTATTGCTCAGTAGATGTCATTTTGGCTTTGGGTGGAAACGGGAGATATACATGCGTGTAGCACAGAAATCTACAAGCGAAACCCCTGAGTTTTGGACTAACATACCCCTGGGTGGGTTAGAGGCCCTTTTGCCCGGAGCTGCCTACTGCAGTCTGGACACCTGAGGGTACAATGTCTGTTTTCCTCAGAAAAGGCCTAGATTCCTCATGACAGAATAGCACTTGGAGGGGCTTTACAAACACAGACAGCAGGGGTTCATTTTGCAAAGCCTCTGCTCCATCAGAGGCTGTACTCTTGAACCATGCATGACTCTACTCCCCTCCTCAGGACATGGAGATCTGTGCAGATGAGCTCAAGAATATCCTCAACAATGTTGTGAATAAACGTGAGTGACTCAGACTGTTGTGTGTGAGATGGACGGGCGGGGGTTGTGTCTAGTTATCTGACAGGAGCTCCTCACTCTTCTCCGTCCCTCCCAGATAAGGACCTGAAGACACAAGGGTTCACACTGGAGTCCTGCCGCAGCATGATTGCGCTCATGGATGTATCCTTCCTGCCACCCTGCACAACCCTCTGTCACCAGCCCTTGTGCAGCCCTTGGGAACCAGGGCAACCATGAGGGGTGCTCCAGTCAGGCCGAGGGGTCCAAATTAATGTCCAATGAAAGACTTAAGGAGGTCCTGAGTCACAATATCCTGGCTGCTGTTCTGAAAGGGGCTGTTGGAGGCACAAGTTGGGAAGGCCACTAGATTATAACCAGCTCCGGCTGCCCGCTGCTCTTAACTGAGGCTGGGATTCTACCTGAGGCCCTGCCCAAGCAAATGTGGTTCCTAGGAGACAGGCTCCCTGGGTCATTGACACTTTGAGGAGGCAAGGAGGGGAGGGTTAAATACCAGGACAGGACCATGGGTAGGATATCCTGGGCAGAGCCTTCCTAAGGGGCTATCTTCCCTGCAGAGCCCATTTGAACCCCCCTCCCAATCCAGGGGGATTTTGCTATGTGTGTCCTGTAGCCCTGACCTTCCTCCAGACGGATGGCTCTGGGAGACTGAACCTGCAAGAGTTCCATCACCTCTGGAAGAAGATTAAAGCCTGGCAGGTGGGCAGAGAGAACGAAGCACGGAAGTGAAGGAGGAGGAGGATTCAGGGGTTTTGTGTGTGACCTCGGTCCTCAAATTTTCTATTGCCAGAAAATTTTCAAACGCTATGACACAGACCAATCCGGCACCATCAACAGCTATGAGATGCGAAATGCAGTCAATGATGCAGGTGCTGGGAAAGAAAGGGGGTGACCGGGATGGGGACTAAGGCGGGCGGAAGCAGGGATGGGAGGGGAGGACTCAGCTGCCGGGCCACGGACTGGCCCAAGGACTGCGACTCTATATGCTCCTCTCACGGGCTTCCTCCACAGGCTTCCACCTCAACAGCCAGCTCTATGACATCATTACCATGAGATACGCAGACAAACACATGAACATTGACTTCGACAGTTTCATCTGCTGCTTTGTCAGGATGGAGGGCATGTTCAGTAAGTTAGGGGCTTCCCTTCCGCTGGCCTGTGCCCTTCCTGCCCCTTCTCCTGCAGCAATCGCTGTGGCAGTAGGAATCTCAGTTTGACTTTCCACTCTACTCCATTCAGGCTGAACAAAGGCTCAGAATGGGATGTTTTAAGCTCAGAATGGGATGGCAAAGGGAGGGTTACTGGGGATACTCTGCCTGGCAGAGTATGGTCCTCTTAAGAAAAGTTATAGGAGGCTGGTGAGCTCAGGTGGTTAGAGAGCAGGCTCATAATACCAAGGTTGCCGGTTCGATTCCCACATGGACCAAGGAGAGGCACCCTTCATAACTAGTTTGTAGACAACTACTTGACTTGGAGCTCATGGGTCCTAGAAAAACACAGCTCTCCAATAAAATTTCTAAAAAAAAGAAAAGCTACAGTAGTGGATGGGGACTGAGCCTGTAACCGGCCTCTGGCCTGTGCATTCACTCTTCCACACAGGAGCTTTTCATGCATTTGACAAGGATGGAGACGGTATCATCAAACTCAACGTTCTAGAGGTAAAGCCTACATGAGGTAGCACACTCCCCCTGTATCTTAAAATCCAAGATGGAGGACTCAGTGAGGCGGACTGGACCCACTGTGGGCTCCTCTCTTCCAAATGGTGGTGGACGGGTGCGATGGGAAAGGAACATAGAGGGATGCTCGGCGGGGAATTTGGCTCTTGGGGAATGGATACTGAGGGATGACTCCAAAGGGTCCCCTGTTCCTAAAATGACTTTATGCTGGCAAACATGTACCTTCCTAGGAGAGATCTGGGAGAAGGATGCTGCTTTTCAGAAAACCTTCCCAGTGTCTGACACGCTGGGGCTGTGTCTTTTCCCCACCCTGTAAGGTCCCTCGGGCTGGGCCATCTTTCCTTGTTGGCATTCTAATCTTGGGACTTCCTCTTTCAGTGGCTGCAGCTCACCATGTATTCCTGAACCAAGCTGGCCTCCGCCGAGGCCATGCAGGATCGCCCAGGATTTCGATTTCCCCCAATATAGCTAGAGCCACTTATCTGAAAAAGACACGGTAGCTACACCCCCAACAGACCTCCAGGCACCTCATCGGTCTTGTTCCTCCTCTACGTCACTCCCCACTTGGCCTCAGGACATCTGTCCATCTGTCATGCCTAGACTGACCCTTTAGTTAAGGAATGAGGAAGGGAGAACACTTTTGTCCCTTTGCCATATGGAGGCAAGTGTCTGTCTGCCTCAGCTAGCTGTAGCCCAGATGAGAGCTTCGCTTGGAATCTGAGCAGCCTCGAGTCTAAAGCAAATGCTCTCCGTAGCTTGCCCTACGCTGTTCACAGAGCATTTGCCAATGGCACTCAGTGCTTCCTGTGCTAGAGCCCTCTGTCGCCTTTATGTTCTCCCACCCATGGGACAATAATCAAACTAGCACTTGCTTCTGTTCGACTGTTTCAGGATGGGCCTGCTCGGGAGTCAACTAGCTCAGTGAAAGAGGGCTGGGTACTTGGGATTGTCTGACTCAGAAGATTGGCTGCCTTCTGAAAAAAGTTGGTTTAAATAAAGGCATGTGTATAGCTGTTCTATCATGTTTTGCTTTCTCACATTTAGCTATCAGCCACAGCAAGGCTGAGTAGCTTCCAATCTTACACTCACCCATCACACAGAGAGAGCCCTAGTTTCAGAATACAACACAGGAAAACACACATTCACACATAAAACCTGAACCCCACTTTAATCATGCTTATTGCTGTTTCTTGAGCATAGAAATCACTCAGATACTTTCCAAGATATATGAGAAAAGGAAGAATAGTTGTTGGTACATATATAGAACATCAAGAATAAATGGGTCACCTATAACTACAGGGCCAGTTACCTGAGTGTAGTGGAGCAGAAATGTAGTTTTTAATCTTAACTCCTCTGCTAACTAATTGACCTGTGTGTATGACCCTGAACAAATCCTAAAATGTAGCTGTTTGCCAAACTTATCTGGTCGATGGTCTGTGGTTTACCTATAACCATCTTGTGATTTCCACCCAATTTCCTTTACTCTCTATGCTAACGTGAAAAAGGGGGTGGCTATGAATATGGAGATAAGGTAACGAAAGTAAACAATTAGTAAAAGTACTTTATTTTCCTCTTGTATTTGCTTTATATCTTCTTGCTTTACAAAGTTATGAAGTTCACAGCTTTATACCAAAATGTAAGAAGGCCAAGCTATTTGCTTATAAACATTTTTTTGCAGTCAAATGTCATTCGATTTCATTCGTCTAATCCATATTCAATATAAAAAAAAATTTAGGTATCAGGGGTGCTGGAGCAGCTCTAGGGCATGTGTTTCTCTTAAGCAGGAGAAAGATGTTCAACAGCCTTTCCTCCTTGACTCCCTCCTCCTCCAATCCAATTGGGCTACTATTTTAAATTTGAGCAAATCTGGGAAACTTCAGTCGCCATGTGACACAGCAGCACCACATAACTGTGAGATGGAGGTGTTGTTAGTGGTTACTTTCTGATAAGTAGTAGGTTTGGTTTACATCAGGATTTCACATCCACCTGCAAATGGAACTCACTATAGCCCAAATTACCTCCACCATGGCTTCTATTCCTATCCATTAGAAATCTTCTCTGCAATCCTGAGGACCATGATGATTTGGGGCAGGGAAAAAAATCACTATTTCATCCAATGTGGCAGGCATGGCCTTCAAAACAGGTCTATGAGCTCTCCGTTAGGTAACAGGTACAACGTCTATAAGTCAGCGTATATAAATTGAAGGTATTTGAGCAAACCAGAGGGAACGTGCTGTTCAAATCTCACTTCACAATATACTTTGATCTCCCCTCCAGTGAATTCTCTTCCATAAAGCACACCATACCATTCCACTAAATGTTATACACCTACTCCCACCAAATCATCCACATACCTAGTCGCTAAAGTTGTCCACTGTATAACCTACCCCTCCCCCCCAAAAAAACCCAAAAAACAAAAATGAAAAAAAATCTTTGTTAGGCAAATAACCACTTAAACAGCAGTGATATTGCCTATAACTTATAGGTAGGTCAGGAGCTAAACACTCAACTGCTAATTCTTCTGAGGCAGAAAAAAAAAATCTCCCCACAAAAGCAGAAGTGTAGTAGCAACGACATTCTCTCAAATTCAAGTAATATCAGGTCAAGATAATTCTTTGTTCTTAGAGTTTTGCTTGCATTGTGTTTAACTGTTTATAACCGAGTAGAGGAGTATGCCAAAATACATTTTAAACCTGAATGAAAACTTGAAGTGACTGATATTTTATCAGAACTGCCATTAAAACACTAGCATATGCACATAAAAGGATTTATACTGTGGTTTCCTTGGCTTTTAGCCGCTAGAAGTAGGCACACGTAACTAAAAACAACATCCTAAAAAATGGCCTCCAACTCCTTATAAGAAACGAGTCGGGTTTTGTCACGTCATGTAACCGTTTCCTTTCTTCATTCAGTACTAAATACCAGTCATTGCAAATCCCTGAGCCACAGCTCTTCTCTGAGGGGAGAAGGAGGGCTAGAAACAGTCAAGACACTGTAGAAGATTTAAAAACAGCCAACGTTCTGCATTACTGTCAAGACACTTAGAAGTAATCACACACAACTATATATAAGCAGCCAAGGTGCTTACGGTGCCTTTATTTCTAAACAGGGGGCTAGGATAGTGCATTTCGGGTAACACACCAACCTGGTGTTAAATGAATTGTACACATCCTTAAAACAAAGACGTGACTCCCACTGCTTCAAAGAAAATGTTTGTGACACGAGGAAAAGTATTACAAGTGTAGGTGCCCACATGCATACACACGTACAAGGAACAGTCATACCCGCACACACAAAGGCAGACAGCACAGTTCTATCCAAGTTAAACGCAAATCAGTTCTTCCTGATTTTATCAGTCTGTTCAGACCTGCTAAGGTTCCCCACGATTGCCCAACACCTCACATAACCCCTTCCTGCCCTACAAGGGCCCTACCACTCTCATCTTTTCAGACACGTCCTCAGGCAGGACAGAAGGGCACCTATGTAACAGAGCATGCGAGACTTTCTCAGCACACTGCCCAACCAACTTGGAAATGCGGCTTCCCTACAGCCCAGAGAAAAATGCCAGGTTTGGCAGTAAATCCAAATATACTTTCCTGGGAAATCACCATTCCCAAACCCGCAGAACAGCCTAGCTCCTCTGGTCACCAGTATAGGAAATGGGGGTCAGAGGTGGGAAAGGCTTTTTAGTCTCATAAAGAAACAGCACAAATACTCTTTCTGCAACAGGATCCTCTCTGTTCTCTCTCAGGTGTCACACAAATCTCAATAGTGTGGTCAACAAAAGAGTTTTCCCATTCCAAAGACAGAAGTAAACAGCTTGTGGGGGAGTCAATCATTATCTAGTAGTAGCTCCTAGATTGGTTCTTAATGTTTTTTTGATCCAGTAAGAGCTACCTGGAGCCTTTCCTGGAAAAAAGAACACATACTTTGTCTTACATACAATTACAGGGAGTTCGCATACCCTCTTGAAACCTTTCCATGAGCCCCAGTCCCACCCCCATAAAGTCCCGCTGCCCTAGAGCCGGACTGAAGGAGACATGTGAGCAGATGTGTGCTAACAGGGGAGGGGAGAAATATGGATGCTCTGCAATCAAAGTAAACAGTAGGAGCCACAGCCCAAAGTCTGGTTGTGTGGCACTGGGCTCTTCTCTCTTCCTCTCTCTCTCTCTCTCTCTCTGAAGAATCTCTCAGAGTTTTGAGAATCCAGAAACAAAGGAATGGAAAGCAAAACTCCTATAGCTTCTCTTAAGAGTCCAGAGAAAATCCAAAAACAAAGCAGTCTCACCAAGGCTTTGTTAATGTGGCTGCTCTCAATGGACAGGTAGTGTCTACCTTCACCAGGTTCCACTCCTTTCTCGACGAGTGGGAGGTGAAGGTAAGACAATGGTTTCAGAAATCAGTCTCTAAGAAGCCTGCCTGAGGTCCTAAAAACTGAATGCAGATGCTTTATCCTAACTCTCCCATCTTGGGTGCTGCAGGTGAGTGGAAAGCATGCTGTGAGACTAGGGGAAGTACCTGATGGTTGCCATCCATCTAAGCACAGCTAGAGAATGAGAGAGGTGGCGATGGAGCAAACTAAAAGGTTTCGAACCCACAGCAGCCTTGGAGAGTCAAAAACCTGGAAAAGGAGATAAAGGCTACATTTCTGGTTCAAACAGCCTGACAATACCTGCAGCAGTGAGCGCCCAGGTCTAACAGCAAATTTCCAGGTAGATATTAGTTCTGCATGCTGCCTGGAGCCAAGCACTCTAGTACAACTTGCAGAGAGGTTCACTGGGTAGTGCTGTCTGTAAGGACTTGTCATTATGGGATTTGCTGTCTGAGTTCCTAAAATATAGTCAGCAGAGCAGTCACTAGCTGTGAAAAATCTACTGTCTCTCTCTTTAGCATTTAAAGCCAGCTCTGTCCATCTACAAAGCAGGAGACTATTGAAATACACTGCACATAATTATTAAGAAAGGAAACAATCTGCTCCAATTTCAATACCCAGTTATGACAACTGAAGAAATTAAAACTGATCCTAAAAATCTAGCATTTGAACAAATTGGTACTTAAAAGCCTGACTACAGGTTTAAACCATCATAAGAACATAAGCTAAAAATCACAAACTGAAATCAATAATACATATGATTAAGGTCAAACTGGGGAACCAATTAAGATCTGTATTTTTAATAAACATCTGGAGAACACTAGTAGCATAAATGACTATATGCCATGCTGTCCCAGAGGAGTATGGTTCCTTAAAACCTGTTTCAATCTGACAAACCTCCAGCAAGAACTTAAAAGTGTAACCTATCATTCCATAGAGCTGCCCAGACTTACGCTAGTGGAAAGCCTGGCTAGTAATCACTTTGTTCTTCCCTGCCTCACTGGGGAAGGGAAGAGAGTGGCCTGTGTGAGGGGCCAATGTGAAATCGGTTCAGCTAATGACTTCCCAACATGGGAGGCAAAAAACTTCATGAATCAATTTTGCTGTCATCCTCAGCATGTCGTTCAATGTGTCCTGTAGCATCCTAGGAATAAAGGGAAAAGGGCCTGTGAGAGAAAGTTGGTAGGACAAGAGAAGGTCAAAGCCAAGGAGAGCTTCATGGGTACATTCTAAGATCCCTACATGAAAGGCAGTTAGAACCCAGCATTCTTCATTTGAAACCTCATTAAGCTATCCCCCAAATCTCTGAATCATAATAATAATAAAAAAAATCCTGAGACTCTATTTATTGCAATTCTAAACATTCTATTGTAACTAAGCAAAACAGGCTTCCAAACCCTGCTCTAAATAGTCGAATGATCTCAGGTTAACCTCAAGTCCCATTGATGTACCTGTTTGGATCCTTTCCTAGCAGTGAAAAAAGCATCACAGTTCTTCCAGCGACATTTCAGAGTTTGAAAGTTTGGGTTCGTATGGTCAGTCAGCAAATGTTGTTTTAAATGGTCTACAACGCCAAATATCAGAGAGCAACCATGCCACTGGAGAGCAAAAGAATGAAAGGGCAAGTTAAAAAGAGTACCGGAAACATGCAATTAGAGCATTCCTACTTATATACTATAAATTTGGTGGAAGCAAAAATAAGCCCCTTTCTTTAATTTATTCTTGGCTAGGAAAACAAAGCCAGAGGCAATCAAATTAATTATCACTATGATGAGGAACCTTAAAAAGACTGGGAAGTCTTTTGACACTTTGGTATTTTGAGAAGACAAAGCACTAAGGTACCCATTACATCGTTAGACAGATAAAGAAAAAGCAAATGTTTATAGACAAGTTAGGTAAAATTCAGTTTAGATCATACTTATTCTTTATCTTGCCATCAAAAAATGCGTTTCTTTGTCCATTTATTTAAAAAGACAAAGAGCTTTCCTTTAATATTGAAAGGGCTGGTTTTGACAAGTCTAAGAACTGTTGACTTGTAAACTTAAAAATAAAAATGCCTGATTAAAAAAACATTTGTGGAAATATTTGTTGTAGAAAACAATGTTTGTCATAGAAGCCTGATTTTACACACGATCTTTATTACTTGAATCACAATCTTCCGATTACTTACTTTTTTTTAAACTGTAACTTTACTTCTAAATGTGGCTCGATTTCATTGTTAGTCAGAAATCATAAAGACTCTTTGTCTTGGCTTTATCCCTACAGGCTTGCTTGTAATAAACCTTATGATTATTTTTTTAAAGATTTTTATTGGGAATTGGGGGA
>NW_017731442.1:2639168-2646449 GCF_001890085.2 Hipposideros armiger
CCACAAAACTAAACCCAAATCAGCCTAAGTACTACAGTGGGAAAGTATCTTCTAGATCATCTAGTCTAGACACTTTGAAGCTATGCTAGACACTTCGAGAGCTACTCTGGGGACCACGGCTGACAGCAAAAATGGGAGGGTTCAGAGGCACCTACTTACACTTTAACTGGTGTAGCTCTGGCTTCTATTGGGCATTAGATATTAGGCATCTGTATTTCACTGAAACAAAGAGTTCTACTGCTCAGAGTCTGAAAAATATCCATTCTGGTTCAACCCCATAATTTAAAAATAAAAGGAACCAAGGACTAGCAGGGTGAAGTGCGTTAGTGTCTACTTTTAGGTCAGCTATGCCACACTGGCCAAATCTCCTGACTCTACTCCAATGTTCTGTTCGAATCATCAAGTCTCTGGAAAAAGCACCGCTCAATTTTTTTTTTTGAAACATCTTAAATGTGTACCTTCTACTTAATGGTGGTATTAGATTTTTATTGTAATGATTTTAGCTATTAATAGAAAATGAAATATTCAACAATATTACTGGGTTACATCTTGATATTATTATGCCAACGGATAGAAAGGCAATCAATAACGAGGCCTCTGTCATTCTGGGAAGTGACAAGTAGTAACTTTAGTTTGTAGAATTTTTAGTAAACACATTCAAAGGCAAATACTACTCACCATGCTTTTATGGATAGTCATACACATAATCATGTCTTTGTGTCCTCCATAGACTTGCAGTCGATCGTGGGACTTAGGTGGAGGAAAAAAGTGCAAAGAGAATTAGGCAATTTGTACCTTGTATTTGATAAGCATGGTCCCTGAAGTTCTTTGGCAGGTTTAAAACTACATCTGAGGCACCAAGCTGAAGCACCAGTAACATTTTAACAGAAATATGAAGCACCAGAAACATTTTAACAGAAACATAAGGGCAATCTTTATAATAAGTCCTCCTCCTCTAGGGAGGAGCTGGTATTTGCAAATAAAACCTATTGCTGGGTAAGACTACAGTTACTGTCTGGAAACCATTTAAATTTTGACACCTATAAGCCAGACCACAGTATCTCAGAGCAGTGTTTCTGAAAGTGTAGTCCTCACATCAGATGCTTCATAATTATCTAGAGTGCTTGTGAAGAATGGAGATTCCTGGGTCCCACCCCAGCCTTACTATCTAAAAAAATTAACATCAAACCCAAATAGACAATCTCCTCAAATCATTCCAGCAAAATACTGGATCTAAATTCTACCTGTAATTCATAGACACGAACAAATTTATCCAGGCAAGCCGTCACCATCACTTTTCCCAGGATATTCACCACAGTCACTGCGTGATTGTGACCTTTATAGATCCGCACGAGCTCACCAGTCTGCATCAGGAGACAGAAAAGAGTCACTAGGTGTTTCCATGATACCTGCCCACTTCTGAGATTTATGGTTCCATAATTCTGAAAGTAGCTGTACTAATTTTAACATTCGAAGTACTGTAACATTCAAAGTAACTTTCAAAGTACTGTTGACCCTTGAACAAGGCAGGGGTTAAAGGTGCCCCCCAACCCCCCCAACCCCCCACTCAGTTGAAAATTGGCGTATAACTCTTGACTCCCCAAAAACTTATGTTGTCTCTCGGTGTTCGTGTGAGAATGGTTCCAAGACTGCACCCCCACACCCCAGATACCAAAATCCTAGGATGCTCAAGTCCCCTATATAAAATGGCATACAACAATGCATTCAGTTGGCCCTCCATATCCATGGATTCCCAATCATGGATCGAAAACAGTACAGGTATTTATTGAAAGAAATCCATGTATAAATGGACTCAAGCAGTACAGTCATATTGTTCAAGAGTAATAGTATTTTCACTTTTATCATTTCACTGGATCTGGACAACAAGTCCCTGAGGATTCAGATCATCCCCAGGTTACAGACTACAAACTGGGCTTCGAAGAGCTGCCTCTGACCTGAGTAGAGTGTCTCAGCTGTTTTTATTTGTTCTATTTTAAACTACATATCACATCCACTTTTTTAGAGCCTCAGATGCTCAATTTATCTCAAGTTTAAATGAGGCATTCAAACTAAACCTTACATAAACTTTGAGTCTGCCCCCTATTAAAAATTTTGATGAGGTCAGAATTTCTAGGGTGCTCAATATTATCCAAGAGCTGATGCACAGGGATTATTATTAAGCCTCTCAGTGGAAAGGGGGCTTAATTTAAATTGTAAGAGGTCTGAGCAATCCTTCAAGCTTTAACCACAATTCCATTAAAGCTTTCTTTACTCTAAGTCAACAGGGCTTACATGAATGTTGTGGGCGTGGACTGACTGATCGCTGGAGCCACTGAACACAAGGTCATTCACCACCTTAAAGAAAAAAATTCAATGAGTCAGGTTTGGTATAGGGTTCTGAGTTTCCTCTGTAACTTGTAACTCACATTGGCGAATTCTAATTACCAACCTATTTTGAGAGGAGCACGAACTAGGTATAAAACAGTAAGTTTCTCAGATAAATTTTCTGAACTGAAACGTATGTCCTACAACCAGGTACTCTGATAAATTGACCAAGTATTATTAGGTTTGTTACCTCTTCAGAATGATTATGAAGTAGACTAGGAGGGCATGAGAGTGTATCTACAGTAAAATACACTTTAACTGTTTCTAAGTTAACATATTAAAAAAGAGGACATTCCTTGGTGACCCAGGCCTACAGAAAAGGATTGTAACCTCCTTACTCTTTTCAAGATGACTGTGTTCAAAATAAGGCATGAAAAAAACACAGGGAATGTCATTCAAACAATTCTATTTGTGCCAGACAACTAGCTCCTGCTCTCTTGCACTATACTTGCCTTCATGCAAAGAATAGTTTTGCTGTGCCCCTCCAGGGTTCTGAGGAGGAGTCCATTCCGTGCATCACGTACACTAATGGTACAGTCGTAAGACCCCACAACCAGCAGCTTTCGAGCACCTTCCTGAGCTGTGGCAAGACAGCTAACGGCCCGAGGGCCATGGCATTCAAAGATTTCCAGTCGCTTGTTATTCTGAAAAATAAGCCACCATTATATGAAATTAAAACAACTTAGCTGATAAACCTCAAAATCAACTAACCTAAACCACTACCTTGATACAAAAATCTCAATTCTATTACCTGTAAATGTCTCATATCCACTTCCAATCTTTAACTTCCTAACCTCTTCCATTCTCATTCCAAATCTCTTTGTATTCATGACTCCCTTCTCCCCCATTCCAGTGGTGGCAAACTTTTACCTTATAAACTCATTTCTATCTTCAACCCACACTATCCTGATCATAATTAGAACTCGGTTCTCTTTCTATGCCCTCTCTCACTTCCCTTAAGTTAATGATAATGGTCAACCTTTGTTTCATCCTCTATTTCCATGCCACAGACCCAGGCACAATTTCACTATTTTTTATCATCCAAAATTTATACAATCTATTTGTCATGGTTGTTTCCAAAATTCTCCATTGAGAACTACTTTCTTAGACAATTTCTATAAGAGTCTCTCATTCTCCACCTTTCTGTTATTCTGACATTCTTCTGACTTCTGGTTCTATGTCATCTCTCATGACATCATTTAATGNCTCAGGCATCCCAAGCCAGCTCTTAACCACCGTGCCACTCAGCCGGCCCTAAACCTTATGATTCTAATTCAACGTGTTCATTTCTAAAATGTAATGCAAATTTGAATTCTTCCTCTGTCAGTACTCCAGTTTTTAAGCCAGACAGTATTTTCCCCATTCCTCTAGGTAAATTAACTATTTGTTTATTCTGGATCCTGTTGCACTAGATTTTGCTTGCCTTCAATGAGAAGACTAAAAAGCAAACATAATATATAAAACGCTGAAAAGTGATTAAGCTATGCACAAGCCTAAAATCAAATCTAAAAATAGAGTGTCGCGTTCATTCCATCAATTCTGAAAAGAAGGGTAGGGTTTAGGGGGAAATATTCAGTGCCATAAACTTTTCTTTGGTCACCACTAATATTAGAACTCATGAAACCAATTAATGCTTATAAGGAATAGGTGTGAAAGTTTTGAGGGTTAATCACCAGCACCCACCCGAAAATAAAAACCATGCCATTTAGCCTAGAGAAATGAGGTTTAAAACCTCAAGAATACAAATTTTTATTTGCCTATTTACCAAAAACCAACGAGGACACAAACCAAACTATTAATATGTGTAATCCCTGAGGAATGGGTTATAGCATATTGGGCAGGACATGAAAATAAGCACTTCCACTTTTTATTTCATATACTTATGCACTATTGATATTTTTGTAAGCATGTATTGATTTTACAATAAAGCAAAATAAAAAGCACCAGGGAAATAAATATCCTCCACCTCTGAGTGGAGGATATTTAAATATACATCATCATCTAATCTGATTTGTATGTTTTTTTTTTTTTTAGCTGAGCCATCCTGCCACCATCATCTAATCTTAAAATAGACTTTTCATTAAAGAAGTATAGAAGAATTTTTAAGTACGGTTTTTAAAGATAATCTTCCTTGTCCTGCAGTGGAAGTCATAAGGTAGATGCTCAAACAGAAAAATGCTGCCCTGATGATCAATTAGCCTAGGGTTAAGCGACTCCTAAGTCTGGTGACAAGCAGTTTCACTCCTGGGCCAGTTGAGTAGCTCAGTTGGTTAAGAGCGTGAGCTCTGAGCCACAAGGTCGCCGGTTTGATTCCCACATGGGCCAGTGAGCGGCACCTGGGCCAGTGAGCTGAGCTGACGCTGAGCTGCCAAGCTGCCAACTGGTGGCAGGACGGCTCAGCTGGTGAGAGCACATGCTCCTAATAACAAGGTTACCGGTTTGACTCTCGCATCCGATGGTGGATTACGCCCACCCGCAACTAAGATTGAACATGGCACCTTGAGCTGAGCTGCCCTGAGCCGCTGACAGGTGGCCAGATGGCGACTGGACTTGGAGCTGAGCTAGCTGCACTCTCCACAACTAAGACTGAAGGACAACAACTTGGCTGTTCCCCTTCCCCAATTCCCCAACACTGTTTCCCTTCCCCAATTCCCCAGATCCCCAATAAAAAATTCTTAAAATTAAAAAAAAAAAAAGTTTCACCCCTTACCCAGCAGCGGTAATTCTGCATCAGATTTAGCCTCACAGCCTGAATACTGCCATCGTAACAGCCAGTGTAAATCTGGAGAAAGAGGTTTATCATATCAGACCCAAGCAACACAGAAAAGAACAAAACATCCTCAAAATAAGAGGCAAAAGCTACTTGTAGTAGCTGTAATAAAAAAAAACCACAAAACTAAACCCAAATCAGCCTAAGTACTACAGTGGGAAAGTATCTTCTAGATCATCTAGTCTAGACACTTTGAAGCTATGCTAGACACTTCGAGAGCTACTCTGGGGACCACGGCTGACAGCAAAAATGGGAGGGTTCAGAGGCACCTACTTACACTTTAACTGGTGTAGCTCTGGCTTCTATTGGGCATTAGATATTAGGCATCTGTATTTCACTGAAACAAAGAGTTCTACTGCTCAGAGTCTGAAAAATATCCATTCTGGTTCAACCCCATAATTTAAAAATAAAAGGAACCAAGGACTAGCAGGGTGAAGTGCGTTAGTGTCTACTTTTAGGTCAGCTATGCCACACTGGCCAAATCTCCTGACTCTACTCCAATGTTCTGTTCGAATCATCAAGTCTCTGGAAAAAGCACCGCTCAATTTTTTTTTTTGAAACATCTTAAATGTGTACCTTCTACTTAATGGTGGTATTAGATTTTTATTGTAATGATTTTAGCTATTAATAGAAAATGAAATATTCAACAATATTACTGGGTTACATCTTGATATTATTATGCCAACGGATAGAAAGGCAATCAATAACGAGGCCTCTGTCATTCTGGGAAGTGACAAGTAGTAACTTTAGTTTGTAGAATTTTTAGTAAACACATTCAAAGGCAAATACTACTCACCATACTTTTATGGATAGTCATACACATAATCATGTCTTTGTGTCCTCCATAGACTTGCAGTCGATCGTGGGACTTAGGTGGAGGAAAAAAGTGCAAAGAGAATTAGGCAATTTGTACCTTGTATTTGATAAGCATGGTCCCTGAAGTTCTTTGGCAGGTTTAAAACTACATCTGAGGCACCAAGCTGAAGCACCAGTAACATTTTAACAGAAATATGAAGCACCAGAAACATTTTAACAGAAACATAAGGGCAATCTTTATAATAAGTCCTCCTCCTCTAGGGAGGAGCTGGTATTTGCAAATAAAACCTATTGCTGGGTAAGACTACAGTTACTGTCTGGAAACCATTTAATTTTTGACACCTATAAGCCAGACCACAGTATCTCAGAGCAGTGTTTCTGAAAGTGTAGTCCTCACATCAGATGCTTCATAATTATCTAGAGTGCTTGTGAAGAATGGAGATTCCTGGGTCCCACCCCAGCCTTACTATCTAAAAAAATTAACATCAAACCCAAATAGACAATCTCCTCAAATCATTCCAGCAAAATACTGGATCTAAATTCTACCTGTAATTCATAGACACGAACAAATTTATCCAGGCAAGCCGTCACCATCACTTTTCCCAGGATATTCACCACAGTCACTGCGTGATTGTGACCTTTATAGATCCGCACGAGCTCACCAGTCTGCATCAGGAGACAGAAAAGAGTCACTAGGTGTTTTCATGATACCTGCCCACTTCTGAGATTTATGGTTCCATAATTCTGAAAGTAGCTGTACTAATTTTAACATTCGAAGTACTGTAACATTCAAAGTAACTTTCAAAGTACTGTTGACCCTTGAACAAGGCAGGGGTTAAAGGTGCCCCCCAACCCCCCCAACCCCCCACTCAGTTGAAAATTGGCGTATAACTCTTGACTCCCCAAAAACTTATGTTGTCTCTCGGTGTTCGTGTGAGAATGGTTCCAAGACTGCACCCCCACACCCCAGATACCAAAATCCTAGGATGCTCAAGTCCCCTATATAAAATGGCATACAACAATGCATTCAGTTGGCCCTCCATATCCATGGATTCCCAATCATGGATCGAAAACAGTACAGGTATTTATTGAAAGAAATCCATGTATAAATGGACTCAAGCAGTACAGTCATATTGTTCAAGAGTAATAGTATTTTCACTTTTATCATTTCACTGGATCTGGACAACAAGTCCCTGAGGATTCAGATCATCCCCAGGTTACAGACTACAAACTGGGCTTCGAAGAGCTGCCTCTGACCTGAGTAGAGTGTCTCAGCTGTTTTTATTTGTTCTATTTTAAACTACATATCA
>NW_017731442.1:2647109-2649457 GCF_001890085.2 Hipposideros armiger
TGAAAGCTGTTCTGTCTGAACCAATACAACATCCTTACCTTACAGGGATACCATCTTTATAGCGAGTGCCAATCTCACTAGTAGAGGTAACTTCATCACAACCAGAACGGGAAGTTTCTAATGTGTTTTGCTCTGTGCAGTTCCAAATATCTTTCTTGGATGGGCTGTCTGGTTTCTCTTCTCCAGATTCAGAAGACTCAATGGCTACTACTTCTAACTGAGGATTAGGAATTTCAAGGACTTCCAGAGAGGAGTCACTATCTGGCTCATCTCTGACACTTTCTTGTTCTGGACCAGTTCTGCTATCTTCCCAGGTAGAGGTTGTAACTTTCCCTCCTTTAGTGGACTTTCCAGTTTTTACTTTCCTCACAGGTTTAGCAGTAAATACATCCTGCTCAGTGTCACTGTTCTCAGGGACATGGGCAGCCCGCAGAGTTTTCTTCTTCCTCAGTTTTTTCTTTTTCTTGTTTCCCTTCGTTTCAGCTGATGTTAGAGTGGACTCTGCTTGTTGTTCAGGCTGGTCAGCTGGAGAGTGAGGCTCCTTCTCTAAAGGGGTTTCTGAAGCAAAAGACAATCTTGGAAAAGAGCTGGTACAGGCTTCAGACCCACTATTGCCTTTGTTTGGCTCTTCACTTTCTTTATTTATGGCAGGAAGACCAACTGATTGGCAAGAGGAAGTGTTTTCTTTGTTTCTGGTATTTCCTTGCTCCACAGGAAACTTCAGTTCTTGGATAGGCTCATGGAAACTTCCTGTTAGCTCCGATAAGGACAATGTCGTAGTGATGCCTGGATAAACTGGGCAATAGTCACTGATCTCTCCTGAATTGAAAAGAAAAAAATTACTGCATTTTTTTTTGTGTCTGCTATTTATAGTCATAAACTGGAATTATCTGTCACTGATTGACTCTCTACCAAATAATGCCATTTCAATGATATGTTAACTAAGCCATGACTGTTAAAGCTGTTATCTCACCCCTCAGCTTCCCATAANCCATATTTCTAATTTGGAATGTAGAAATTCTTCAAAGGGCACTAAGAATTGGGTATCAGCCTCTTAAGTAGACAAAGATAAAGTTAAAGCTGCATTTGATATCTAAAAAGGAAAACGAAGACTATAGTTATATATATAATTGCATTAATCAAGTATGTGCTTTTCTGCAATTGATTCTCTATTTTAATAGCTCCTAAGTGTCTACTTCAATCCAGTGTCAGGTTAGCTGGTCCATAATTACCCAAGAAGCTTTTAAACATATAGAGCCCCAAGCTTCACCCCCAATCACTAGATTCTAATTCAATAGGCTATGGAATACGTTTTTTTTAAAAATTTCCTTAGTAATTCTATGCATATACAAGTTAAACAAGCACTGTTTGATCTGACCTTCAAGAAATGGCTTCCATGGATTTCCAGAACTAGGTTATACTAGTAAATCTAATTACCTAGAACCTAGAATAGGACCATTAACATAGTAAGTGCTCAAGATCTGTTGCTGAATGATACTAAGCAACTAAAGGCCCAAGTGTAGCTTATTAAACAGGTTTGGATGCAGATGTTAAAATGGTTATAAGTGGGTAGGATGGGACAAGCTGTGGGTAGAATGACAAAAGCAGTAGGCTGCCAAGCATTTTAACACTTCTCCCAACCTTCTTTCATACCTAAAAGTCCATCTTTTAGGTTTTCAATTTCCCCCATAAAATTATAAATATAAACGCCACATGAAATTGTAAAATAAAGAAAAAGACAGTAATATGCCCAAATGTTACAATTCCTGTTACCTCTGGTTAACCCATGTGAGATATTTTTGTAATTTTATAGAGGAAATTGAATAGCATACCTTAATAAAAAGAACTATTGGCACATACAACAATGTACAGAACTTCAGATATTATGGTGAGCCAACGCTAGGCATGAAAAAATACATGCAATATGGTTTATTTATATGAAGTTCAAGAATGAACAAAATCTACTTTGACAGAAGTCAGAATAATGGTTATTTCTGGGGGTGGTAGTGACTGGAAGGTGCATGAGGGAAGCTTCAGAGGGATGAAAGTGGTCTGTATTTTGATGTTGGGGCGGTGGTTACACAAATGTATACCTATGTAAAAATTCATCAAACTGTATACTTAAAATTTGTGTACTTAACACTATATAAAGTTATACCTCAATTTCAAAAACTGGCTAAAATTTTGTTTCACTATTGTACAGTCTCACTATGCCAAGCACTACTCACGTTAGAACCTTTAAAATTAATGTAAAATCTTTTAAACATTTTTGCTAGTTTTGTAAGTCAAAATACTACTGAACTTTTGTTTTAATTTCCATTTATTGACAAGACTATTTTTTTCAAATA
>NW_017731442.1:2652137-2655194 GCF_001890085.2 Hipposideros armiger
AAGTATTTAGGTAAAATAGGTTCAGAAGCAAAAGAGAGAAAGTGGGAAGAATGAAGTATCTGTCTCAGTGTTTCCACTCTACATAGCAAAGAGTCACAACAGTTCAACATTATCACTTGATTTGTCTGGACTCACTTACTTTAACATTATAGCAGCGAATGGTGTGATCACTGGAACCAGTGTAAAGGGCAGCGTTTTTTCCAGAGGTTTGAGTAACCAGGAGGCAGTTCACTTTAGAAATGTGGCCCTCAAAGACACCAATGCACTTCCGACTCTAAAGTCAAGCACAGATCAGATCACTACTTGCGGAAACAGAAGGATCAGATAATGCATTTCCTTAACAAAAAGATGCTAAGACATAACAGTTCATTGTTGTATCCTCAGTGCCTAGAAAAGTGCCTGGTACACAAGCAGTGCTCAGTAAATATCTGATCACTGAATGCCCAGCAAACAGTCACATGTAATAAGGTACCTCCAACTATATGTTAGCTGAGTCATGCCAAAAAATACTTAGGGCAATTCAGTATAAGGTAGATTAGAATTTTAATTAACGCCTAGGGCAAAGCTCACCAACATATAGACCAAAGATCTAGCAAGCCCAAACTGTAGCTAATTACCCAGATAAGTTCCTGCATTTGATCAGGAGCCTGTGAGAATGCTCTATAATATTCAAAGATGTGTCAGGTGCTATCACAGGTCCTAGTGGTCCAGGGGTGCTTTCATAAGAGATGTTTCACAACATCCTAATGTTATCTCTGTGTTACCTCTGGGATCTGCTTAGAATGCACATATATACATACACTTATCCTGCAATTTAAAGTTAGAGCCAATCCCCCAATTCTTACACTCATATTTCCTGGTACCACTGCTTCCTTCCTTCAGTCATCCCTTTGGCTCCTTCATGTTATCAGGCTAAAGGAAACTACACACCTATTGCCTATAGCAAACATATTTTCTGGTCCATCATCCAACCTTTTGATTTTCAAGGACTTCAGCAACTTCAAATACTTTAGGGTGTTTGATCAAACAAGATAGTGTTCCTAAAGTTTCTTGGCTGTCATTGTTGACAAACAGAATTAATCTGACATATCAATTTCAAAACTCCAAAGTTAATTCTTTGAAAATTCAGAGTAATGAGCATCAGATTATACTAAGTATGAGTGTGGGTAGTAGAAGACTGTTATTCTCCTTAATAACTTGGACAATCAATTGTCAGGGAAAATGTCTTCTTATACTTCCCCAATATTCATTCTACCCCTTCACTATTATGTAGCAGCTCTGTGATTGACCTCATCACCAACTACAGGGTTGGGATCTGACTGGCCCAAGCCTNCAAGTATATAGTCATGCAACTATTACCACAATCAACTTTCAGAACATTTTCACCACTCCAAAAAGTTACCTCACACCCTGTCAGTCAATTTCCACTGCCATCCCAGGCAACCCTGATAGTTTTGCCTTTTCTAGAATTTCATATAAAGAGAACACACAGCATGCAGTCTTTTACATCTGGCTTCTTTCACCAAGCATGTTTTTGAGATCCATCTATGTTGCTACATGTGTCAATAAATTATTCCTTTTAGTTGCTACTATTATTCCACTTTTCATGTACCATGTTGATCTTCATATACCACGTTTATCCATTTACCAGTTTATGGATGTATTGTTTCTGTTATTTTACTACAATGAATAATGCTGCTATGAGGTTCCTTCTTTCATTTTGGATATTGGAAATTTGTGTCTTCTTTTTGATCAATTTAGCTAAAAGTTTATCTATTTTATATTTGTTTTCAAAGAACTAACTTTTGGTCTCACTGGTTTTTCTCTATTGTCAATTTTATATATTGTTGATTTCCATTCTGCTCCTTATTATTTCCTTTCCTGTACTTATTTGGGTTTTTTTTTTCTTTTTCTAATTTCTTAGAAACTTAGATAATTGATTTTATACCTTTTTTCCCCTAATATAAGCACTTAAAACAACAAATTTTCCTCTCAGCAATGCATTAGCTGCATCCTACAAATAGTAAGTTGTATTCTCATTTTCATTTAGTTCAAGAAAATTTTCTAATTTCCCTTGTGACCTCTTTCAGTCATTGGTAACTTCATAATATGCTATTTCATAACCCCATATTTGGGGATTTCCCAGATTTCTTTGTTATTGATTTGTAATTAAATTCCATTGTGGTTGGAGAACATACTCTAAGTGATTTCAATCCTTTTAATGGAGATTCTCAATATGATTGAGACTTATTTAATGATCAAGCATTTGGTCTATCCTGGTGAATGTTCCATGTGTATTTGAAAAGAATGTGTACTCGATGTTTTGGGTGGAGGATTCTATAAAAATTAAGTAGATCTTGTTTATCAATTGAGATGTTGTCTAGTTCTTCTGTATCCTTGATGGTTTTCTGTCTAGTATTCTATCAATTATTGAGAGAGAGGTGTTGAAGTCTCCAACTATAATTGTGGATTTGTCTATTTCTCCTTGTAGTTCTATCAGTTCTTCTTCATGTATTTTGGAGCTCTGTTACTAGGTACATATATTTATCATTGTTATAGCTTCCTGCTGTATTGACCCTTTTATTATTATGGCATGTCACCCTTGTGTCTAGTAGTATTCTTTATCTTAAAGTCTATTTGCCTGATATTAATATAACAAATCCAACATTTTTTGTTACTATTTGCATAGTACCTCTTTTTCTGTCCTTTTACTTTTAACCTACTTTGTCTTTGAATTTAAAGTGTCTTGCAGACAGCATAGATTTTGATGTTTCTTCTTTATCTAGTCAATCTCTGCCTTTTTAGTGTTAAATCACATTTGAAATAATTACTAAATACGGTTAGATTTAGGTCTCCAATTTGCTATTTGTATTGCCTCATTTTTATTTCTGTTCCTCCTTTTCTGCCTCGTTTTGTATTAAACAAATATTTTTTTTAGCATGCCATTTGAATTCCTCTATTGAATTTTTTAGCTCTATTTATTGCGTTCTTCTTTCAGTGGCTGCTCTAGGGTGTTGTTCTTAGAGTGCGGCCCCCAGACCAGCAGCATCAGTATCA
>NW_017731442.1:2659461-2660827 GCF_001890085.2 Hipposideros armiger
CACAATGATCAATAGATTGAAAATGGCCACTGGACTTGGAGCTGAGCTGCACCCTCCACAACTAAGATTGAAGGACAAGAACTTGACTTGGAGCTAATGGGTCCTGGAAAAAAACAGTTTCCCCCACCCCAGAAAAACATATTGTTCCCCAATAAAGTTTAAAAAAAAAAAAGGCCACCTGTGGATGCTGAACCAATCCTTAAAGATCACCAGTCTCACTCTGTAGAGAAATTGAATCAGATTGGCAGAATCTGTGAAATGGGAGAAGTGATGAGGAAAGCGGTTCAGGTGGACGATGACCAATTTTGTAAGATTCAGGAAAAACTAGCCCAATTAGAGCTTGAAAATAAGGAGCCTCAAGAATTATTGTCCATCAGCAGTGAGTCGCTTCAGGTCAGGAAGGAAAACTCAATGGACACTACTTCCCAAGCTATCAAATAACTTTAGCTTCTGAATGATTGCTGGAGATTGTTCAAGGGAGAAAGTTCCTGTCTTTCTATTTGAGTATTGCTCCTTTCACTGTCTTGCCTCAGACTTGATTTAGTGTTGATCAAAGAAATCAGGTGGCAATTTAGAGTTGGCAGTCAAAATTAGCTACCCATTGGGCCAGCCGAGTGGCTCAGTTGATTAAGAGCTTGCTCAAGAGTGTGAGCTCTGAGCAACAGCGGTTTGAGTCCCAGCCCGAGCTGAGCAGCCGCTGAGTTGCCAACAGGTGGCAGGATGGCTCAGCTTAAAAAAATTTTTTTAAAATTAGCTGTCCACAAAACAGTTTTTGGGCATGTTAGGAAAACACACTGAATTTCACCATTCCTTTCTCTAAGAGACTACTTTTGGGGCCGGCCGAGTGGCTCAGTTGGTTAAGAGGGCAGGCTCTGAGCAACAGCGTCACGGTTCGATTCCAACATGGGCCAGTGAGCTGTGCCTAAGCTGAGCTGCTGCTGAACTGCCAACAGGTGGCAGGATGGCTTAGCTGGTGAGAGCACGTGCTCCTAACAACAAGGTTGCCAGTTGGACTCCCACATGGGATGGTGGGCTATGCCCACCCGCAACTAACATTGAACATGGCACCTTGAGCTGAGCTGCCCTAAGCTGCCAATGGGTGGCCAGATGGCTCAGTGATTAGAGCATGTGCTCTTAGCAACAGGGTTTCTGGTTCAACTCTCACATGGATGGTGGGCTATGCCCACCCGCAACTAAGATTGAATATGGCACCTTGAGCTGAGCAGCTGTGAGCTACCGATGGGCGGCCAGATGGCGACTGGACTTGGGAGTTGAGCTAGCTGCACCCTCCACAACTAAGATTGAAGGACAACAACTTGGCTGTTCCCCTTCCCTAACACTTTTCCCCTTCTCCAATTCCCCAATA
>NW_017731442.1:2661558-2662383 GCF_001890085.2 Hipposideros armiger
CCGCCAGTTTGGTTCCCACGTGGGCCAGTGACACTACGCCCTCTACAGCTAAGATGGTGAACAATAGCTCGACCTGGAGCTGGACTGCTGTGAGTGGCCGGCGATGGCATAAGCTGCAGTGAGGCTGCAGTGGGCTGCCGTGAGCCATGAGTGGCCATCCAATGACTGGCGACCGACTGCCTCAGCTGAGAATAGCGCAATGATCATAATACCAACATGGGCCAGTGAAGCGGCATCCTCCACAACTAAACTGAAGAACAAAAGTACAGCAATTTGTCTGTTCCCCTTCCCCTAGTCCCCAATAAAACCTTTAAAAAAAAAAAAAGAGACTACTTTTAACTTTCATGTCTGGGACCTCAATTTATATAAACTGTGTTTTCAGTTCATTTTGTTTTTTCAGATCTCTGAAACTTTGAGCATTTTATTTTAAGGCAGAGATTTGATTATATATAGGAGTGTAAATTACAATTATAAAAAATTTTGAAAAGAGATTACTTTTTAAAATCTATTTGGCATAAACCTGGATTGTTTACCATTTGAGAAAGGTAATGCAAATCTGGAGAAATAGATTGGCAAATTCTGATTCGTAATGTCATTCACTTTCTATGAAGTTTTAAGTCTCCCTGGTGCTAAGAATTGGCACTTTATGGCCTGTGTCTTTACTCTTAATTTGAGAGAACCTACTGTTAGTCCCCAGGAAACATATTTGAAAGTAAGTCAGCTGTTTTTTTCTGGTAGTAGTATAGTCATCGTAGGATGCTGAAAACTTTGTCTTGTGCACACACACATGCGCTCTTAGTTCAAATGCTAAAAGTAGCTTTTATC
>NW_017731442.1:2663778-2680599 GCF_001890085.2 Hipposideros armiger
TAAAAGTAGCTTTTATCTGTTCTATTTGATATTAGTAACCAATTTATCAATGTTGTCCTACTAGGAAATCTTCAGCTTGGGTAGTTCACCAACTGTGAAGAGTATATAATAGGTTCATTTACATCATAGTCCTAAGGTAGTACATTCTACTATTTATATATAACTTCTACTTTATAGTTAAGAACCATCACTGACCTGGATGTCTTTCATTACTAGTGCCAGTTGCCTTCCTTTTAGATCTATTTTTCACAAGGAGGCAAAGTTTTATCACTTAACGACAGTTATTACATTCATAGTGCTGTGTTAGCAACAAAGCAATGTTGAGATTCAAATGCTTAGTGGTCAGCTAGGCTCATGCATCAACTCATTGCCCCAACTTGGTTTACTCACATTTCAAGTTTACAAATTACTTCATGTTATACTATCAATATAGGTTTGTCTAAAAATAACTGAAATAATGAATGCCAACCTGTCAATATTTCCTACAAACATTGGAAGAGACACAGTATTAAAAAGTTTTAGAATTAAAAAAAAAAGACTGAAATAATATATAATATCTGCATTTTTATAGTTTCCCAATTATTTACAATAAGCATGAATTACTTTTGCAATGAGAAAAATAAATCTAATAAAAGCTATTTTTTTAAAATTAGCTTACGGGCCAGCCGAGTGGCTCAGCTGGTTAAGAGTGTGAGCTCTGAGTAACAAGGTCGCCAGTTCGATTCCCACATAGGCCAGTGAGCTGTGCCTGAGCTGAGCTGCTGCTGAGCTGCCAACAGGTGGCAGGATGGCTCAGCTTGTGAGAGCATGTGCTCCTAACAACAAGGTTGCCAGTTTGACTCCCACATGGGATGGTGGGCTACGCCAACCTGCAACTAACATTGAACATGGCACCTTGAGCTGAGCTGCCCTGAGCTGCTGATGCATGACTGGATAGCTCAGTGGTTAAAGCATGTGCTCTTGACAACAAGGTTTCCAGTTCAACACCCACATCGGATGGTGGGCTATGCACACCCGCAACTAAGATTGAACATGGCACCTTGAGCTGAGTGGCCACAAGCTGCCAATGGGCAGCCAGATGGCAACTGGACTTGGAGCTGAGCTAGCTGCGTCCTCCACAACTAAGATTAAAAGACAACAACTTGGCTGTTCCCCTTCCCCAATAAAATCTTTTTTTTTTTTTATTAGCTTAAGAAGACATTATAGGGCCAGCCGAGTGGCTCAGTTGGTTAAGAGTTGGCTTAAGAACGCGAGCTCTGAGCAACAGAGCCACCGGTTTGATTCCCACATGGGCCAGTGATGCTGCGCCCAAGCTGAGCTGTCACTAAGCTGCCAACAGGATGGCTCAGCTGGTGTAACAACAAGATTGCCTGTTCGATGGTGGGCTATGCCCACCCACAACAAGACTGAACTTGGTACCTTGAGCTGAGCTGCTGCCCTAATGGCTCAGTGGATAGAGCGTGTGCTCTTAACAACAAGGCTGCTGGTTCAACTCCTGCATGGGATGGTGGCTGTGCCCACCCACAACTAAGACTGAACTTGGCACCTTGAGCCGAGCTGCCACCCGGATGGCTCAGTGGATAGAGCGTGTGCTCTTAATAAGGCTGCCGGATTCGACTCCCGCATGGGATGGTGGCTACGCCCACACGCAGCTAAGATTGAACACAGCACCTTGAGCTTAGAGGCCACGAGCTGCCAACGGGAAGCCAGATGGCAACTGGCGCCCTCCACAACGAAGACTGAAGAACAACAATTCGGCTGGTCCCCTCCCCCAATTCCCCAATAAAATCATAAAAAAAAATTATATTGCTTCATTACTATTTTTATGAAAAAATAACAAATACTATCCACATAAAAGTAACAAAATTCAATATGAAAGATAATATAGGGCCGGCTAAGTGGCACATTGGTTAAGAGCTGGCTTGGGACGCCAGAGGGCCCCGGTTTGGATCCCACAAATGAGGGCCAGTGACACTGCCCTCTACAACTAAGATGCTGAACAACAGCTCAACTTGGAGCTGGGCTGCTGTGAGTCGCCGGCGACAGCATAGGCTACAACGACCGCTGCAGTGGGTTGCCATGGGCTACCGTGTGTAGCCAGCAGCCAGCGTGAGCAGCTAGCAGCCGCAGTGAGCGGCCGTCCAGAAGCTGGCGACTGATCGGCCTCGCCCGGGAAGAGCGCAATGATGATGGTGCCAACTTGGGCCAGTGAAGCAACATCCTCCACAACTAGACTGAGGAACAAAAGGACAGCAACTTGTCTGTTCCCTTTCCCCCAAGTCCCCAATTAAAAAAAAAAGATAATATACATTTGCTACAGATATCTAGATTAATGTTGCAACAGGTAGCAAAATCTAGCGTAATTCTTCAGACTTTTTGTTTTGGCTCAAGAAATCACAAAATGTCCGTTTGTCTACTTTTTACTTAATTTGCAATAAAATTGTGGTTATGTAAACTTCAGATGAGATTTTTTAAGTTGCTCAAAAGTTATTCTCAAATAGTCACCAGGTGAGTGTTATTTTATGGAAAGACAAAAAACCTTGGGTATTAGATGAGTCCCAAACCAAAAGCCCTCTGCCTTTCCTTATGGCCACCTGACTCAGGCTTATATTAATCCTGGCTTGTACTTTAGATGATAAAGGCAGTTAAGTTCTGAGAAATTCAGAAGATATATCTTATTTAGAAAATTGGCTGAACAACGTTAACCCCATTTATCTCCCCAAAACTGAATAATTCTGCACCAATCCTAATAAACGGAATCTTTCAGGTGTTAATACAAAGTCAATTTAGTAATCCTATATTAAAGAAAAGTTAAGGGAAAGTTACTGATATTTAAATAATCCTCTTAAATGAAGGAAACCTCAAGAAAAATTAATTGTAACAACTTTTGTTTTAATGGGCAAGTATAACTTTACATCACTGATATAAGAGTGCCCTAAATCCACTATAGGGTTGCCCTTAACCCAGAGAAAAGTTTACATACTATTAGCTTGCAGTAATTCCTTGGACTCACTGCAAGGGGAGCCTTGCGACACAGCATTCACATTCTCGTCTTGTTCAGGAGACATGGGTTCTTGTTTAATCTGAACCGATGAGTCTGGAGCAGGAACACTGCCATGGGCTTGGAAAGCAGGAGATGTGGTTACTTGCAGAGGGGCTCCGGTGGATGAGGGAGACACATGAGAAGATGGAGGCTCCAGGAAAACTGGGAGAAAGGGAGTAGGCTGCAGTGTGGCATCGGCTGATGTTTGAGATCTACTGCTCCTTGGTTCTCGTGCAAGGCTACTATAGGGAGCCTGGTATGCGCGCTCAGAAGGCTCATATGTTTCTAGAATGGGAAACACACATACATCCAAATGCAAAAATGTTATCTGAAAGTCACTTGTTTCTTAGCCAAGTTGTGTTTTTTAAAGCTTACAAGAGAATTTAAAGTCCTTCATAGTTCTTCAAAATAGATTGTCATCTAATCTATACAACCACCAAGAATAGGCATTAATATTCTAATTTTTCAGATTTTAAGTGACTTATCCAAAGTCATATAGATACTAATGGAACAGCCAAGATTTGAACCCAGGTCTTTTGATTCCTAACCTAAGACTCTTTCTGTAACATACTGTCTCCATTGGTAAGCACTTGGGGGATGCACGGTCTCACAGGCCTTTGTACAGAAGAACGAAGCCAAGGAGACATGAAAGCAATCATATGACCTTTTCATGGCTACTTTAATTCCCCTTTATAGAGAACAAAAAGTAACAAGCGACAGAGAACCCAATCCATCATATTCTCTCTAAATACCTTGTAATCCCTGTAGAATCTGTATTCTATGGGTCCTCAGTGCACTCATCTCCATAGTTATCTAAAAATAAAGTATTTTGTTAAGCATTTGGAAATCCAACTTGAGATGATCCATTTTCATTAAATGTTCCAGCTGCTGTTACCTGCTGCTTGAGCATAAGTAGCCTCTGAACTTCCACATAAGCTGTCTGAAGAGCTGCACGGGCTTGCAGAAGGCTGTTATCCATGCAATGCAGTGATTTGCTTAGTTCCTCCTCCCTTAAAGAAATACTCAGCAGCTGGTCAACCTGAGAACGCTCTGTCAAAAGAAACCATGAGGCTCAGTTTAATACTGGAGACTTCTCTTCAATAATACAGCTCCTCAGAAGATGGAACTACATCAATTATCTAGGATAAGCCTTTATTTTCTCCCCAATAGGTCATTGGAGGCTCATCCAATCTCACAAATCACGTAGTTAAGCCCGATGTAGTCAGAGATAGAAACCCAAAACAAGAATTGTTAAGATGGAGGTACCTCTGAAGTTCAAGTATATCACCACAAGTACCATCTTCCCTGATCACCTTCTTCCACCACTACTCTGCCAAGTGAAATCTTTGTCCCAGGTAAATCAACTATTGTCATTTTCTAATTTTTCCATTCTTCCTTTATCTACCAACCTCTTCACCCAAGGTTTATGCTTAGATTGGGCCCCAAACCTGGACTGCTTGCACTCTCCTCCCAATCCGTATTTTTCTAGTCAGCTAGTTAACACAAAATAGTTGTCTTTATTACAGAAGTCTTCCTGAAGGAGATACAACTTTGAAATAGTACATGTAAGTTACTTTAAATAAAATGTTCTGCTATGTGTATGTATTTGTCATCTTTATGTGCATCTCGTTCCCGTTCAATATGCCAAGACCTCTTTACTAAACTCCAGGCCCACATATCCAACTACCTAACTATCTCTAAGGTCCTTTAACTCAAGGGATCCAAAAGGGCACTCATCATCTTCCTCTACTCTCAACCTACTCCTCTCATGAAGTTTTCTAGTTCTACAAATGATACCATCATCAACACAGTTGCCCATCCAGAAATGGGGGTCATCCTTAATTCCTACCGTATCCATCACATCTCCTAAATCTTATCCAATCCCTTCCCACATTCGCCCTTACATTGGAACAGGGTTTGAGACAGTGAAAAGCAAGCATTGTAGCAGCATACCAGTCAGAGAGCCACATTAATAACGTGTCTCCTTAATTCACATGTGAAAAGCAACCAGATGCCTCAAAAAAGGAAAGTGAGAGAAATGGCTATAAATGATCAAGATGGATTAAACTTTTACTAAAGGCCTGTTCCTCTTCATCCCATTGAAAAGATCCAATAAGGCTTTCTGCTTTATATTGAACTCAATTTGTTCAAGATCTATATTAACTTTAGCTTACAGATCCATGTGGCATCATATATTTCTTCTATAGCTGCTACTGTAAATAGTAGGAAATCAAACTTTTCTATGCCTTTAAGCAAGACAACAAAAATGTAAAAAAATAATAAGTGGGTGATCAGTGTTTGATAACCACACGCTATATACTCTGCGTCAAGTTGTAAAATGGCTGAATTGCTATAAGAACAATTCTTTCTGCCAGAATATTCTCCACTATACCTTTCTTTCCTTTAATTTTCCTTCTTTTATTTTTTCTCTCAAGACTTGGGAGTTCAGGAGAAGATCCATCCTAGGAAATAAAGAAAGGGGAATAATATTAAATATGTAAAGGCCATTATCCAGGAGGGAACAAAAGAATCAGTTCTGAGATAGTCATACAATATTCTTCATTATTACTACCTCCTCTAACAGGATAGCAGAAGCCTAATGCACATGATATGCACTAAAATATTAGCTGAATGACTGTATATGATTTTTAAAAAAGCAATCTAAGGTCAGGTGCCTTCTTAGCATTCTAGAGGTGGTAAAGTCCACAGGGCATAGGCAAAGCATTTCAAATCTTAGCAAGGCATAGATAGACGTGTGGACAAAGCCAATGATACATATATCTGATTTCATCATGGCATAGTTTCTACTTTCAATTTCAGCAATAAAATCTTTACAACGAAAAGCTAAACAGTCTATTGAGACAAGCTCTAAGCTATTAGCTTTGTCATAAGACAACCTCTCATCCAACATATCCACTAGAGTGTCAAGCTCAAAGAGGGCAGAGGTGGAGTTTCAACCCAGGTCTAGAACCCATGCCCTCACCTACTCTGCTATACTGCCTCAGTATTAACCCTCTGTTGGGCGCAACTGATCTCACAGATTCATTGCACACAAAGATGCCGCTATGAAATACGTCTTTACTAAGTCACAAACACGACTGGGAATAGGTTATGGTAGAGGGGGAAGATTCGGAAGAGATGAGTCACAATACTTAACTGTTAGATATTTGAAAATTTTGTGTGCAATGACTCTGTGAGATCACTTGCACCCGACGCAGGGTTAAAGGAACACAGTCCCAGGGTTAAAGGAAACAGTCCATGTTCTCACAGTGCCAGGTTTCAGACTATATCATCACCAACCACAATTCTTTCTTTTCAGAAAGGGTTCCTAAACGGGTTAAGCAATATTAGCAACAGAGATGCCAGAGAGACGTGGTGTCAGTGAAGGAGTGGATTCTGAAAGGTCCGGGATGGGTAACAAGTACAAAGGCTAGAGTAACAGAGGCTACAAATACTTCTCAGACTATGCGCATACAGATTCACTCTATTAGCATTAAAACTACCTTAGTGTTAAGCCTACAACTCCTGGATCCAACAGGCACACATGCCCTACACAGGCGCACTGGAATGCCTTCCTTCAGTAGCAGTGCAGAATGCACCATGGAAACAGATCAAGTTACAGTTGAAGATGTGGCTTATTCCTTGTCAGGTGATAAAAAGAATCACTGGCTTGGTGACCAGTTTTAGTGATGACTTCATATTTTCCTAGTACTGTACATTCATATTCAATTACATCTAACTTAGCAGAGCTACTCAGGGAAAGAAACCAGTAGCAAAGAATAGGAAAATAAGAGTAAGAGCCTCACAAATCTTCCATTCCAGAGTAGAGAGAACCACAACCCCAAGACACCCAAGAAAAATTAAACAGTGAAATCTTTCTCATAACAGCCAAGTCACCACATGAAATGGTCTACAAAAGGCACAGGGCATCATACTCACTCCGGTGGCTCTTCGTTTCTTCCTAATGCTCTGGCCGTCATTTTGTTCAGCACCAGAGGTACAGCTACTATCTGTGGCTGCATCTGCCAAGCTGGAGATTGCAAGGGCTGAGCATGCATTGGATGATAAAGAGTTTCCTTCTCCATTACTCTCCTGGGCATTCTGATTCTCTGAAGGTTGTGCAGAGCTCTCCTGGCTATTCAGGTCTTTGGCCAAGTGCATCAGAGGTATTGTACAGTCAGAGGATAACTGTGCACTGTGTCGCCTTCGAGTAGAAACATTTTCAGCCCTTTCACCTGTTCCCAGGGAGGCAGCCAGAGGTGTCACTTCCTGCTTAAGGCTCAAGGTGGTTTTCTGACTCTGTGTGGCCCTCAGTGAGTTACTAGGTGCAAAAATCTGCTGGGGCTCATTTTCTTTGCCTGTGCCTTCCTCGCTGAAGAAGCTATACACAGAAGGAGTTCTGTCCATGATCACGCTGCTCTCAGACAGGCTTCGCTTCCTTGGCAACCCAGGGGAGGAAGAAATGGAAATACCTTCCCACTGGAATCCTTCTAGACTGGACAGATCGGGGTCCTCATCCAAATCCGAGACTTCTTGTTCATTCTGAACGAGAGGCACCATTTCTATGCCAAACCTTAAAAAAGAAAAAAAAAATCATAAATCAAACATGGTCGGGAAAGGGGAGCACCAGTTAATGTACCAGACTCTGTTCAGCAGTGAGATTACCAATATAAATAAGATGGTTTCTGCCCTCAAGGAGCTCCCAGTCTAAGACATAAAATAAGTAGCTACAAGTCTTGTAATGTAACAAGTACTAAATTAGAGATTTGTATATAGCTATCAGAATACATTTGAGGGAGTAAAAATTGAGGGTTGTATTTAAATATGAAGCTCGAAACCAACAAAAACAAAATGTTTATCAGCAAACAAACCAAAAAATAAATAAATAAAAATGTCTATTGAGCATTCCTAAGTGCCAGATACTATACTAAGAAGTTTATATTTATAATCTCAATAATACTCACAAGTTATGGGAAAGGAATAGGGGGCACAATAAATATATTATTTCAGTAAGGATAGAAATTTAAGCCTGGAAGGCTATACAATTATCATTATATACAGTAGGATGATTTTCAAGTAGCAAACCTATATTGAACACTGCTCTAGCATTCAGAAAAGTTTAGTATCTCAACATAAGATGAAGAGCCAAAAATTTACACAAGTACTTAAGGGAAAATATTTGTGTTCACAAATATAATGCCCAGGATAAATACAGAAGGGTAACTATCCACAGGTTCTAAGTAAAAGGTAATGAGAACAGAGTTATAGCTCACCACTCATTAAGATCTACAGATAGATACAGATTTATAGATTTTTGTTTTGTTTTTGTTTTGCTGTCACTGTCTGGCTCCTAAAACCAAAGTGCTGGCTTTCTAATGGTTTTTGTCTATGCCCCCAACTCATTTCTCAAAAGTAGGTAACATTTCTTTTAACCTGAATTTCCTGCTAGGAAACACTTTATTCCATTTATTATAGAGTAGCAGTCACTCTTTGATATTTAAACCAGACATCTACAACACATGTTTTTGGCAAACATTTAATTAAATGTAACAAGAATTCTCTTGACCAGGGTCAAAGGGTAGGTTTAAAAGAAGAGAGAGAGAAATGGATACTGAAAAGAGGCACACACCTGGGCAAGCCTTTGCCTAGCTCTTGCTTTTTCTTGGTTACTTGATGAATGACCTGTTCCCAGTTGACATTTCTCCTAGACGCATTTAGAATCTGCCGAAGGGTTGGCTTGAGCCCTGATTCCTTCTCTGCCTCATTCTTTCGATGACCACTAATATTGCGAATGCGGCGAGCACTGTTGAGGTTTGGCTCAGGGAGGTGTGCTCCAGTTTTGCTCTTCAAACTAATGTGGCGGGTGAGATCTCTTTGGAGAGAGGCAGGAAAGCCGAGCTTGCTTAGTTCAGGCAGGAGAAGGCCTGAGGGCTGTGTTATATCACTTTTTTGAAGCTCTGAGTCCAAGCTAGGACTCTCAAAGCCTTCTGTTTCATAAGACACGTGAGATTTAACAGGGTCATCAACCTGTACATCTTCTAGAGAGGTTTTCAGGTCTAGCAGTAAGCCAGTGTGTGGACTGGCTACAGATGACATTTGCAACTCAGGTTCTTCCTGGTGAACTGTTGAGTTACATGGGGAAGTGGATAGTTTTCTAGGTGTTTTCAGGTTTTGGTCATCTCCCTCTTTCTCATCAGCATTGTGAGTGCTACAGGATAAAACTCCTGTAGTTGCAGAACCCAGGGTTCCAATTTTTGTTCTACACTTTTCTGTGTCAGATATCTCTTCATCACTTTCATCTTCTAATGAGTGTGCTTGAAACTCAATCTTCAAAGTTCCTTTTTCAGACTCTTCTACATTCCTACTTGCTTTTGCATAGTTCCAGATCCTTTTAGAAGTGCTAAGAATTGGGTTTTGCAATGACTCATGACACTGTAGCATCTCCTTGGCTTTTTGTAATGTGTCCCTTAAATTTTCATCAGGTTCCCTCTGAGTACCCAATGAATTATTTTTATTCCCTTTTAAAACACGAGGACACGAACTTTGCAATTTGGACATGTAAGAAGAACCATGATGGTCTTCCACAGTGGGTTTGTTCAAGGGATTTGAGAGTTCTCCAGAAAAAAAAGAACTTACTTTGGTGTTTTTTGAGGGATTTTTTGAATCTTGCTTTTGAGGAATTGTTTTAGTGACTGGAATTGGAAGAAGTGGGGATTTTAAGGATGGCATCTTATTTAAGGTATGCCCTTGTTCAGGTTTTTCTGTAACAGGGCATTCTCTCACCGCCTCATAGGAAGTAGTGCAGTCAGAAGTGGCTTTGTGATTCAGAGATCCAGTATGTGTTTCTTTCTGTGTTTTCAGCACTGGGCAATTATTTGTCGCATCCATCTGGGGCTCTTGCATTCCTAGGGTTATTAAGGAAAAATCAAAGAGAGACTTATCTTTCACTTCTGACTTGGTACCAACGACTTCTTTCATTCCTGACTGTAAATCCAGAGTCTTCTGGGAAGGGTAAGGAGTCCAGCGGTGGAGCTTGTCTCTTGCCGCACTGCCATTCTTCCCACCGACTTTGGAAGCCATGCTGTCGGTTTGTTTAGTGGTTTGGCTTTCCAGCTGCTCAAAGTTGAAGTCAAGAAAGTCTTGTGAAGGGAATTTATCACTTGTAAATCCTTCAGAAGGACCTCTGTAGGTGGCAACTGCACCAACTTTGTCCTTATCTTTTCGCTGCCATTTATATCTGTCTTGGTTGTATTTCTTCGACTTAGATTTCTTGTTCCGTAGCGTAGTCTTGTCTTCCATCTGACAGTTAGAGTTTCTGTTTCTGCCTGGTTGAAACTTGTCTCCGGGGCTACTGTAATTCCAACTATTTGTACTACGTACACTGGATTTCCAGTCTCCGTTACTGCTGGTCATGTGCCAACTGGAAAAGCCACCTGTTCCTTCCGAATGCCAACTGGAATTCCTTCCTGTACCATTGTGATTCCAATCTACCATTCCATTATTTGAGTGCCAGCCACCTCCAGAGCTACTGTGGTTATGAAACCAAGTTGAGGAGCCACCTGCAACACCCTTGTGCCACCCGGAACAACTTCTGGGCCCACCACTATTCCTCAGAGAATGTGGAAAGCTGTTTTTCCTAGCATTATTAAAGCCATCTTTCTCCCATTTCCAGTCTCGCTGAGGAGGTCCCCGATGATGCCGCGCTGGCTGACTGTAGTTCTCTCTGTCTTGGTAAGGGATTCGGTCTTCTCGTCTCCTTTGGGGTCGCCTGTCATCAGACTTTACTTCTTGGCTGCTATTGGAAGGTTCGGCTTGTCTGGAAGAAAAAACAGTTTTTCATTAGTGATTTCAGGGAATTCTTATGCTTCTTTTAAAGGCATAACCCACCAAACCTCCCCTCAACCTCCCTCCCCTGCTACTTGGAATGTGTACTAGAGTTCGCTTTTATTTCTAATAGTGGTTGCTTTCATATCTTTAAATGATATAGTTAAAACTTGTATTTCACAATTTATTAAGAAATTAAATAATACTTTGTTTCTCCTATCACTCCAGAAATATTAAGTTGACATATTTATACTATCCTCTCTTTTCTGCTCCTGTTTTTCTTGGGATGTTCTGAGTTTTTGTCCCTCTCATTCAATTATTATTTTTATATTATGCAGCTTTTCGAAAATAAGACCAATTATAGTCTGCAGCTATGGTTCGTTATTGTAGTTAATACCATTTAAGTTCTGCTGCTCTTAATGATTTCTTCAGTTGTTGGTTCTTTCTTAAAAACCCAGTTTCTTAACCTATTTTAAATGGTAAGATTTTACTTTGCATAATCACTTTCATTAATAAACACTTCATCAAGGACACATTCAATGACTGTTAGTGGTGAACAAAAACTTTCATGTATAGTTCCTGGGCCTGAAGGGCTTACAACCTAGCTGAGGAAATAATTAAGGTCATAAACACGAGTAAAATAGCACATCGCAAATAAGCAGCAGCCACAATAAGTGCTATATGGAGCTTCGTGTGCTAGAGGTTTTTATAAGCTATAGCTGTATGAACTATTCTTGTTAGACAAGGAGCCCACAGAAATGTGAATAGATTTAAGTAAACATCACAAGAATAGGTATAAAACCACTGTCCTCTATAAGCTGCCTAGGGTATGCCTTAGCATATAGTAGGTGCTCAAAAAGTTGAATAATACTAGCTAAAATTTATTGAGTGCCTACTAATTATCAGGAATATTTAATGCTAAGCACTTTATATAGATTACCTCATTAAATTTTCACAACTCGAAAGCAAGTATTCTTATTATTCCTACTTTTTAGATGAGGAAACAAAGGATTAGAGAATACCACAAATTAGAGAATACTAGTAACTTGCCTAGAATACTACAGAAAGTGAATAGTGTGGCAGAGATTTGGACCTTGGCAGTCTTACTCTTAACCACTAGGCCTTGAGAGAATAAAAATCCCAAAATACAGTTTCTGTAGCTGGGTTCCCTCCTCTGAGCTTGACTTAAATCTTAAACACAGTACTGAATTTAATTGGCTTTAAAAGCTTCTAACATCTGTAAGATTTTAGACACAAACTGGAATTTCTTCCTTTTTCACAAGATGGAATTAAAAGTTAGTTTACCTAAAAGCTTAAATATCCACTTACATTATGAAATACAACCATTTCTGAACAGGAGAGCCTAGGTTCCCAAGTGACAAGCGTTATTACATACACTTGCAGGATATTGGTACCATCATTAGCCAAATTCCTGTTATCTTTTGTTTCTAAACACTATGCAACTTTTGACATCCAAGGAGATCACTGACTCACCTATACTAATGGGATCCAAAAATGAGAGGAGAATTGGGCAATTAATCAGTCACAAAGCAGAATTCCTAGATCATTATGAACTGGCTAAGACTGAGGGGGCAACAGCATGCAGCTAAACCCACAGCCCAAAAAGAACAATCTAAATAAAAAACCTTATAGAGGAAAAAATTTAAAACCTCATGAAGAAATAAGTAGATGACTTTATAAATAGGTCACCAAAAAGCATATCAGGATACTCAAAGAATAGTTAACTATGATATGAATGTCTAATTTACTGAGAAGCTCTTTTACCCTGACTTAATGTTTAATCATTTACACAGATAAGCTAATAATGGCACAAGAGTGAGTATAAGAGCAAAAATAGACGTTGGTCTCCCAGAGGTTCCAACATCCTAAAACAAGAGTAAACTACAGCCAGACTGAAAGTAGTTAGAATGTCATTTGAAGGACTAAGCAACTGAGGTTCCAACATCCTAAAACAAGAGTAAACTACAGCCAGACTGAAAGTAGTTAGAATGTCATTTGAAGGACTAAGCAACTGAACAATTTCAGTACCACGTTGCCACTGATACTGTAAGACTAAGAAAGTATCCTTCTTCGAGGACTGGTTCAAAAACCTTTTCACATAACACAAACTGCTTCCTTTTTCTATTCAAACCTCTAACTAAAAATGAAGTGCAGACCAGGTATAACTAGTATTCAAGAAGGATCTTTAAAATTTTATTTTAGAATTTGAAATGTTCCTCATCATGTCTTAAGACTTAAAAAATTACCCTACCTCATAAATGGCTCTCTCTCTAACTCATACCTGAAAAGTTCTGCTTCATTAATTAAAGTCTTTAGACCACAAATCAGTAAGGTTACAATACAACAAACAGCCTAATACCTGAATTATAGATGTAGGTATGAAATTATGTAGTACAAGGTGGAAAACTGACACAGCTGAAATGATCTTGACACTGTCAAATTTAAAATGTAAATGTACTCAATAAATATTTACTGAAGCACTTAATAATAAAGGGATAAATCAAACTTGGTAGAAGCACCATGTTAAGTCACATCAGGCAGAACATTTTTTCCTAGGGGATTCAATAAGAAATACTATATAAAATATTCAAATGAAGCCTATATATTAATACCTTTCCACTAGAAAATTTGGATGCCAAATAAAAACAATTTATTGGTATCCAAAAACTTTGGAACTACTAAAAACAGTCCTAAACATAGTTATCAATATGGTAAAATTTCAGATCTGTAGCAGCTATAGTTAGTTTTTATGTAGGGACAATACTGAGTTTTTTTGTTTGTGTTTTTAAGCAGATAGTACAGTAATTCAAAAAGCATTCCATTGCCCTTTCATGCAAAAAACAGCAACTTAAAGCTAAACTTTACAACTAAGATAAGGCTGAATGCTTATAGGCTGACAAGTATGCAAATAGAAAATGTATTCTCTTCTATATTCTGTTGCAGATAGGCTTTCAAAATCAAAATCATTACTCACCGACTTTGTTCTTTCCTTTGTTTTATTAATTGAATGAGTTCCTTGTCAAAATAATCTTCTTCCTCTTCTTCTCCCTTTCCATCATCTTCTCTTTCCTGGGCATCAACGTTATCTTTGTGCAACTGGCCAGAAATGTGCTTTGCATAGGCAGAAAGACCCACTTCTGTGACCCCGCACACTCGGCACTCATGACTACTGTCCCTAGGGAAAGAGGGAGATGAGGGACATTCAATTCTCCCCACTGGCATGGCACACTCACCAGATCTGTTCGAGTTTCCTCTGAAGGGCACTGCACGCTTTGGTACAGTGAGAAATTAGTGCTAATCAATTTTAATGCTCCTTTCATCACTTTTAATAAGTTTGTTCGTAAGTTACTTTTGAAAATGAATTTGAGATTCTTTTCCAGCAATCAAGAGGCAATACACTTCAGAATAATGTCGTTTAGGAGGAGAAATCTTCTTGAATTGCTGTACTTAAAATCTTGCCAGAGGAAACATGGTGAAAGGGGGAGGCAGAGCAGGGGGCTCAGAGCAAACAGAAGTTGCTCTGGAGCACACCCATGGTGCCAGCTGCACTCAGAAAGCCTGGTGACAGCACTTACATTTAATCTCTGGCTCAAGAACTTTCTCCCAGTGAAAGTTAAGGGGTGGAGAAAAGAGTCGGCAAGGCAGCCAATCCCAAGCGGGTAACTAAATCGGAACAACTGGAGCTCTGCCTGGAATGTGAAGATTCCGGACCCCGGGGCAAATGATCGGAGTCGTCTCAGCAAACTTTTTTGGTCTGGATGATACACGTGATCTACATTCTGCTTCAGAAGGGCTTATTTTAAAGGGAATGGAAAGCATTTCAGTTGTAGGAAGTCAACAGCTGTGCTAAGCAAATGGTTTTTCTCAAGTTTCAGAAAATGCTACAATTTAGAGAGAAGCAAAACCAGGTTCTTAAGAAAGTTTGGCACTTTTTTCTTTTACTTCACACACTTAATGGTAAATCTCACACTTGGCCAATTTAAGAAGCCAAAGTCCTGAATCAATGTCCAGAGCTGTAGTAGATGAATAATTTAACTGCTTTTTTAACTTCCTGAAATCCCTTGATTGGTTCAGCTGTCTGTGCAGTTGAGAAACATGTGAATACCATGGCCACTGGTGCAATGAATGGACAGTAATATCCATTCCATAATCCAAATTGGCTTAGCTCTGCATCATTTGTCTTGGGTTTATACCAGTGATATTTTTGCACTTTCTATAATATACTAAAAAATAAAAAATCAACTCAAAAAATATGCTGTCTTTGATCAGACACAGACACACACACTACTCCATCTTCCCCCTCGCCTGTATCTGTCAAGACATGGCAAAAAAAAAACACCCCACAATAACATGGCAGAATTTATATCAATTAAACAGAAAAGACCCTCAGAACTGAGCAGTTCATTTACTAGTTACAGATCACCTGAATATTTTTTTAAAAAAATTATTGACCAACAACTAAATTCCAGGCACCATGCTAAAAATATGGTTACTTTGTCTAGGGTGACAAAGTATAAACAAACAATGCCCCATAAATGAAAAAAAAACAAAAAACATTTTTTATTTTGTAAAGAATCATGAAAAACACCTCAAAAAAATGGGGAAAATTCATAGTTTTTTGGGCTTTATAACTTTGAATGCTCTGGATACAATATAGTCTTTAACATTAAGGTTTATTTTAATGAGTTCTGAACAGGTTCCCTGAAAATATCATTACCTGATTACCCAGAATACCAATATTCTAATTTCTTCTTATCCTCCAGGAACTTAAATACATTATTTTCACTGATAGTTTTCCACTGTACTTAACTACATTTGTATACTTAAAGAAGAACAATCCTTAACTTTCTCCAGGGATAGTCATACTCCTCTCAAGCAATTAACAGTATGGAAGCGCATTCAAAGAGAATGCTAGCTTATAACAGAAAATAAGCCTTTTCTCACAACACTGAAAGAAGTTAAAAACATATCAGTATAAATCTATCCCTAATGGGCAGCATCAGAAGGCTCTGAAAGCTGTAACTAACCTAGAATATATAATTTATACTATAATAAAAATTCAAGTCAACTGAATTTTCTGGTTAGAAAATCTTGGCTTTAACCTCTAAAACTATGGAAAATGTTTTAGTCCCCTTTTCTACCTAGAAACTTATAGAATGCTAAACTGTATATTGCAGTACCAGGAACATCATTCTAAAAGGTATTCTTAAATAAAATCCTTGCTTTTTTACCCATGCTTCTAAAATGCAGAGTATTTTTCTCATGTCCAAACCATCAAAATCCCTCTCTTTAAAGACATAACTGGAAGGCCACATTGACTTTTTAAAGTATTAAGGAATATAGACAGTATTTGACTCTGTTAAAAATAAACATCCATACTCATAAACCCACACACTTTGAAATGCCCAAAGCACAAGCATACGTTGGCTATGCAACAGACATTCAAACATAGATTTTAAAAACACTGTTGCTTTCCTTGTGAGAACAAATAGTAATCATAGTTCCAAAGTTATCTGATGGAAAAACACTTCAAGAGATCCTGTCCAGAAGGGTACAGGCAGTATAAAAGTTAACACTGAAAAGGATTTATCAAAAAACAGAAACCCCTGGGCAGGCCGAGTGGCATGTTGGTTAGGAGTTGGCTTGGGACACCAGCTCTGAGCAGCAGGGCTCCAGTTCGGATCCCACATGAGAGGGCCAGTGATGCTGCACCCTCTACAGCTAAGATGGTGAACAACAGCTCGACCTGGAGCTGGGCTGCCGTGAGTCACTGGCAACGGCGTAGGATGCAGTGGGGCTGGCTGTCAGCTGGCATGAGCTCTTGTGAGCCGCCGTCCAATGGCCAGCGAACAACTGCCTCACCTGGGAAGAGTGCAATGATAATACCAACATGGGCCAGTGAAGCGACATCCTCCACAACTAGACTGAAGAAC
>NW_017731442.1:2686161-2712398 GCF_001890085.2 Hipposideros armiger
AATAAGTATCAGAGTTATCTCTTTCAACTAACCCAACTCTACATTTCTTAGACTGCATTAATGTGAACACTTAGATCAAGCCATTCTCTTGCTTAAAAACCTCTAGCTGGCTCTTCCTAAGGCAGGAATCCTTGATTTAACTTCATTATGATCCATGGAAAAGTACGAAGGAATGAAAACATGTTTCAAACCAAAGTAGTAAAAGACAAGCCCAAAAGACTTAAAATGGCAAAATGATGAGACATTGCAAGACAGGTCTGCTGCTCCACCGAAGGCTGACACCTCTGAGTGTCCGTTGATTTCACACCTTCTCAATTTCCCATCTCCCTTCCATCTAAAGTAACCATAAGAAATTTTTGTTTATTGACAATTTGTATAAACCCTGGTCTAAATTTTTAAAACTAGAGGGCCAAGGTTTTTTTTACTTTTGTTAAAGGCAGCAGATATATTATTAAACATGATATAAAATTTTGTTAGTGATTTTTTTCCATCACTAACAAAAATCCTATATAGGGAAAAAAAACCTTCACCTCAGCCTACTGGATGGATCATAATCGAACCCCTCAGTCTGGCATTCAACATTGTTTATCAACTCTCTTCACTTAAATTACAAATTAAGCATAGAGAAAAAAATTCCTTGATATTTAAGCTAGCAGCACTAGTTTGAAAGCAAAGGCTAAAGGCAAGAAAAAGCCAAAAAAAAAAAAAAAATGAGACAGCCAACTTACAGCCAATTTCCCTAAAACACAGGTAAATTCTTTCAGTTCTTAAAAATGTCTGTTCTTTCTTTGTGCAACATCCCCACCTTGTGGACATCTAGGATATTGTTAATAGCATCCATTTCGGCTGGACTGAACTTTTCACAAGCATAGGCAGCAACAGAATTCAGGTACATGTAATGCTGTCTCCTTAGCTATCCTTAGCTAATTACAAAGTAGTATAATATGAAATAACATAAATTTTAAAGTATACCCTCTATAACTGGATACTAACTACATTTCTCTTTATTATCTACTTTTGAATATCCTCAAATTCTGGGTAGAGGTTTTCATAATACAGTTACTGGCTTTATGAGGTAGTAATGAGAAAGAAGCCAGTGGAATCAAGCTATGGTTTAAGAAAGAAGCATAAATAAGACAACATTAAAAGCTTTTACCCATCTATAAATTTCACAGGATGTCTCTAAAAAAATAATCAGTCATAAAGCCTCTCAGATGCTCTCTCTTCTATTATTACCTTTTTTGAGCTGTACACAATGTGGCACAATATGCATTTTCGTTCTCGTACCATAGTGACCAGATCTGAAGCACTCAACGTCACACCTGCAATGAGGAAGTAACATTTAGTAACCTGTTTCCCCAGATGTCTTCTTAGATTCATCTTAACATAGCCAAAAACACAAGTCTTACATCTCCCTCACCTCCATCCACCCCCCCNAGAGTGCAATGATAATACCAACATGGGCCAGTGAAGCGACATCCTCCACAACTAGACTGAAGAACAAAAAGGACAGCAACTTGTCTGTTCCCTTTCCTTGATTCCCCAACGCTGTTTCCCTCCCCCAGTTCCCCAATTAAAAAAAACCAAAAAACAGAAACCCCTAACATTTTTCTTATAAATGAAATCTAGTTTAAAAAATTAAATAAATAAAGATAAGCTTTACAAGAAACTTCAAAACGAGAAGAGAATCCATGTTTATCCAGGAAAAGAACAGGCGAGGTAAATCACATCTCTTGAAAATCCCAACATGTCTGTGTCTGAAGCCAAGCAAATTACCTGCTCTACACACAATACGCATCATGCTTTCACAGATGGTGTTCAAAAAACCACAAAAGCAAGCAGCAAATTAATATTTTAATGATCCTATTTTTCAGTTCTTTATTAATAACTAGTTAAAATACTTATTGCTTTGTATAAATATAAAAACTAACTGTTGGAGAAAAAGTACTGCTTTACTTCTTGACTAATAAAGGCAAAAATTTCCCCCAGGGTGTTCAGAGAAGGGCCCAAATTAGCTTCATCCTGTTACCACCACACAATTTCCTCTCATGTGTGAAAGGCAAAGCCTTCAGATATTCTGCCCATAAGCTTTTCTTTATTAAGCTTGCTCTAACTATACCGCGACAGCTGGTTGATAAATAAAGGTTTGTGCCTTTTTAATAGCATCTATCTGTAGAAACTACTTACAGGGCACACATATGAACAAGCATATTAGGAAAAAATAGGGAAAGGCTCCAGATGTCCACAACTGTGAACCAAATAAGACAAATTACTTCTCAATAAAGCTTGCATTCAAAGCTTTAAAAATGTGCTCTTTACATTTTTAACCAGATCACAAGTAAAAATTATAGTGCTACAAATATAAAGAGAAACAGAAAGCCAGTATTTAAACATGAAATCCAGAGGAAATAGTCACAAACTGATGATAGGAAGGAAAAGGAATAATGACTGATAACTGTTTCTTCTTGTGGTACAAATTAGTGATGACAATTTGTCCCTACAGTCAATACTCCAAGTAAGTAAATGATTTGGAATTTCGTTTGTTTTTTATAGTTTTGTCAGCTCTTTTTCCTTCCTACCTGCTTGCCTTTTCCCTAATAATTTGTTACAGGCCAGAAAACCATATAAAACTTGTTAGCACCGTATCCGAAAAAATTAGTAAATAAGTACTAAAGTGCTCTCCTCTAAATGAAACGAGTTTGGTTGCTAAAGCTCACATTTATATTGCCAGTTCAGAGGCTTCTAATACTTTCTCCCTAATTATCTGACTAATGCTCCAAATAACTGAAAATGGTAGACAAAAGCCCCATGGCACAGTTAAGTTGATGGGTGGAAAGAGAGGAAAAACAAGTTACGGAACAACTATAATATGGAATGTGGTTGAGTTATGTTAATAAGACAAAACAAAATGTGTGTACAGCTAAATATAAATCTATGTATACACACAGAAAAAGGTTTGGGTAGGATATACACCAAACTGTTAGGAGTTGGGGCTGGAGGAAGGCAGATTAGATGACTTTTACATTTTTTACTTTTTATGATTCTGTACTGATTATAAACATGAAACTAAAGTAACCAAAAATTTTTTTAAATGTTTTAAATAGCTGATTAGTGATCTTTGAATAAAACAAGGCATTAGTCTTGGAATAAAATGGGCTTCTCTCCTAATGACTAGATTTACTTGACTTAATTTGTTTTGTTTGATTTTATAATATAGCCGGGTGGCAGGTAAATAGCCAAGAATAAGGTGAATTCCAGAAGGAAGTCTGTTGGAAATGGGATTAAGTAATTAAAATATCTCACATATAATCAAAGATTGACTGTATTTCATAGGATTCCAATGATAATGAGTTAAAGATCATATATAGTCAAGGTATTATAAGGACTCTCCACACTATATCTGAGTGAAGACCTCTTTCACACTGCTGCGAAGAACTAACCTTGACACAGTAAGGGACTGAGACCATGAAAAAATTCTATTAATATGCTAAACAGTTGCAGAAAGTTTAATAACATATTAATTCAACCACACAATCTAAAACTGTACTATTTAAAATACAGATAAAATATAGATAACTTCAAATGACTTAGATTGGCATCCTGATCAACGCTTATAACTATTATGCACTGAATAAAATATAATTAATATTTGTCAGTTTCCCAATGTTTCTGTGTTTCAAAGTCACAGAAGTCAAAACATCAAAAAAGGAACGAACCATAGATGTGTGTGTGGGGGGGGCGGGGGAAGGCAAGACATGGACTATACACATATGCTCCATTTAATTTTTTAAAGGTGCTTACTTATTAGATTTTCTTTCCTTAAACATCTCAAGCTTTACATCACAAAATAGCATCGTTAAATACTGAAGGTTTGCACTTTGAGTATATTTACACTAATGAGGTTCAGTGCTCTCTAGCAGACTTTGGGCTTCTCAGACTATTCCAGCAATACTAAAGGTTTACTGCACGCAATGCTTTGTAACACTGCTGAGGCAATAATATGAAATGTCCTAGTTGCTGGGCTGGTGTGTAGAATGACAAAGCTCACTAATGAGAGAATCAGCTCATCCCGACACACCTTTGTTGTCATCTGCTTGCTAGAGCTGCTGTGAATTCTACACATCTGAGATGCACAAAGATTTATGCTTTTTGAATGCCAAAAGTAAATCTGTACTTGCTATTAATTCTAAAAGATAGTTCTATACCATAACACAATATTCATTTATGAAGGATTACTGTAAAAAGAGCAGACAGGTCTCAGCACTCAGATACCCCACATTCACAAGTTCATGGAAGACAGCCGTTCCCATACCTGCCCTTCAGGTTCTCAAGTTCCCTGTGATGCAACATGCTCCGTATGTGTTCGTCCATCTCCTTCAAAATTAAAGAAAGCAGATTAAACTAAGGGGATTGCTTTGGGGAAAAAATTCCTGTGTTCCTGTTCAATCAACAATTGGGACTTAAGCTTCTTGTGTCAAAGGGTTTGTTGTGGTTACTATTCTCAATTCAATATTGAAATCGGTCCCTTATTAAATTCTTTAGCTATGTTTGTGACATATTTTATCTTTAAATGAGGAAACTGTTAAGAAAGACCTATTTAAGTGGCTTTCCAACAAGGCTAGAAAGTACAATATATTGCTTCTAGGAGGCAAACACTTTAAGATAAACTATGTGGGCTAAATTCTATCCCAATATAAGGAACTTACTAAATTTTATTTTTAAAAAAACCCAACTCTCTGAAATCATATATAACCTCAACTATTTGACAACTTTTCTCCACACTCTTTTTCCCCACTCAACCAAGAGTTTCTCAAGATTAAGTTACAACTCTTACTCATGACTTGGCTGGGGCCTGGCATAATAGTTGTATCTGTTGAATTAACAGATGGATACATAAGTTCTAGATCAAAGTTACAGGTAGAACAGAACCTCTCTATGATTGACCAGCAAGATTTTAAAACTTCTTTGAACACAGCTACTCAATATGTCTTCGTCTCCACTGCCCACTCCCCCTAACTGATTTGTTTGGTTCTAATGAAAAGTTTGAAAATTTAGGGTCTCTCCTCCCTCGACCCCACCCTTCGTGGGAAGAAAACTAAAAATGTGGGGAAGAGCTTCCACTTAAAAATATGTGCACATACATGCACACACCTCAACAAACTCAAAAAGCTATAAATGTCTATCCCTATGTCACGCCAAAGCATATATAGCCAGCATGCCATAATTAGAGAAGGGCTATTTACATTTATGATAAAAGGGCTACTACAATTGTTGAGTATTACTATATAACTATGCCCTGTGCTTAAGTGCCTCAAACATTTTCATATGTGAACTGCAAAACACAGCTGAGGGAGTATTATTAACTTCATACAGACACAAGCATGCAGAGAAGCTAACTCATTCACCAAATATTTCTCAAGAACAGAGCTAGGCACTGAAGGGGTAAGGGTGAAAATATACCCAATCTTGCCCTCTCAGAGTCACAGATAATCAAGTGGTCAAACTAGGACTCAAAAACCCTGGCCGATCTGACACCAACACCAGTGTTTCAAATACCATGCCATGTCGTAAGCATCTTGTGGATTGAGACTTGTCATTATATAGTTTGTCAAAAACCATACAGTAACCCAACAACCTAGTCTTATTTTAAGTTATCTACTATAGTGTAACAAACAGGGTTGTGATTCAAAACACTTCTTTACTTTAAATGGAAATTTTACTGAGGATGACCATCATTTCCTTCCTATCACTATAAATGCTTCATTTGGAACGGGCAGCTTTACCTGTGACACCTTCTAGCTACAACTGCTTGGCCACTAACTAGAATACTTACAGAACTGAAAACTGAGTTGAGTTAGTGACATAACATAGAATGAAAAAAATTCATAAACAATACATAACACCTACTCCAATCCCTATGCTTCCTGTTGTTCAGTTTTTCCTTGGATTAGATTCACATATGCCAAATACCCTTTTCTTGAGTTAAATTTAAGTGGGTTCTGTTTCTTGCGATGAAACCATTCCTGACCAAAATAGTATTCACTAAAACGGGTTATTTTCTCATATAAAAACCAATTCTATATTCTATTTCAATTATAAAAATGTTATCATTCAAAATTAGTTTTAACGTGACTTTGGATTGTCTAAAACACTTCATAAACCTTTTCCTAAATTTACATGCAAAATTCTCTCCTATCATCCTCCAAGGAATGAATGCAAATAGTGAGACAACTGAGCTCTCAAAATAACTGGTAAAGATCCACAGGCACAGGATGAAAGTAATAGCCCCAAATGCATACCCGCTTAGTTACCAAGCTTCTGTTTAGCTCCTTTTCTATTAATCAGTATTATATTTTTAAAAAGGGAAAGAAGGGGGAAAAAGGATTTGGTGGCTGACCAAATTTGGAAAACACTGAACAATATAAAAAAATCTTTTTTAATATTTATAACTCCGGTTTCTCAGTCTTTCATAAGTTAATGAGCACGAGGATACTCAGGGACGTAGTATATGTACAGCTCATACTGAAGTCACCCTAGATTAGGGGTCAGCAAACTGTGGCTCGCGAGCCACACGTGGCTCTTTGGGTACGTACATGTGTCTCTGAAGTAAAATTGAAAATGAAAATAAAACTATCATAGTTTCATTTATAAAATTTTTAAAGGATATTATTCATATAATGGTGATTTCATTTGTTTTATGGCTCTCGAATAATTTTTAAATTGTTTTGAGGGATAGGGTTGGCTCTTGTTTCAAAAGTTTGCCGACCCCTGGTCTAGCTCCTTTTCTCCTCCACGGTGTAGCTGGAAAAACCAAGGTTATACTATTGGGGTTGTCGGAAAAGTCATGACGTATTTTTTCTATGTTTTTCGTTGCAAAAATGTGTCATGACTTTTCCGACAATCCAATAGTTTAGGAAACTAGAAGAGAGCACTGCTTCAACATAAGTTGTTCACGATCTATCTAAAAATAAGTATCAGAGGGCCGGCCGAGTGGCTCAGTTGGTTAAGAGCTTGCTCAAGAGTTTGAGCTCTGAGCAACAGCAGTTCAAGTCCAGCCCGAGCTGAGCAGCCGCTGAGCTGCCAACAGGTAGCAGGATGGCTCAGCTAAAAAAAATAAATAAATAAAAAAAATAAAAATAAGTATCAGAGTTATCTCTTTCAACTAACCCAACTCTACATTTCTTAGACTGCATTAATGTGAACACTTAGATCAAGCCATTCTCTTGCTTAAAAACCTCTAGCTGGCTCTTCCTAAGGCAGGAATCCTTGATTTAACTTCATTATGATCCATGGAAAAGTACGAAGGAATGAAAACATGTTTCAAACCAAAGTAGTAAAAGACAAGCCCAAAAGACTTAAAATGGCAAAATGATGAGACATTGCAAGACAGGTCTGCTGCTCCACCGAAGGCTGACACCTCTGAGTGTCCGTTGATTTCACACCTTCTCAATTTCCCATCTCCCTTCCATCTAAAGTAACCATAAGAAATTTTTGTTTATTGACAATTTGTATAAACCCTGGTCTAAATTTTTAAAACTAGAGGGCCAAGGTTTTTTTTACTTTTGTTAAAGGCAGCAGATATATTATTAAACATGATATAAAATTTTGTTAGTGATTTTTTTCCATCACTAACAAAAATCCTATATAGGGAAAAAAAACCTTCACCTCAGCCTACTGGATGGATCATAATCGAACCCCTCAGTCTGGCATTCAACATTGTTTATCAACTCTCTTCACTTAAATTACAAATTAAGCATAGAGAAAAAAATTCCTTGATATTTAAGCTAGCAGCACTAGTTTGAAAGCAAAGGCTAAAGGCAAGAAAAAGCCAAAAAAAAAAAAAAAATGAGACAGCCAACTTACAGCCAATTTCCCTAAAACACAGGTAAATTCTTTCAGTTCTTAAAAATGTCTGTTCTTTCTTTGTGCAACATCCCCACCTTGTGGACATCTAGGATATTGTTAATAGCATCCATTTCGGCTGGACTGAACTTTTCACAAGCATAGGCAGCAACAGAATTCAGGTACATGTAATGCTGTCTCCTTAGCTATCCTTAGCTAATTACAAAGTAGTATAATATGAAATAACATAAATTTTAAAGTATACCCTCTATAACTGGATACTAACTACATTTCTCTTTATTATCTACTTTTGAATATCCTCAAATTCTGGGTAGAGGTTTTCATAATACAGTTACTGGCTTTATGAGGTAGTAATGAGAAAGAAGCCAGTGGAATCAAGCTATGGTTTAAGAAAGAAGCATAAATAAGACAACATTAAAAGCTTTTACCCATCTATAAATTTCACAGGATGTCTCTAAAAAAATAATCAGTCATAAAGCCTCTCAGATGCTCTCTCTTCTATTATTACCTTTTTTGAGCTGTACACAATGTGGCACAATATGCATTTTCGTTCTCGTACCATAGTGACCAGATCTGAAGCACTCAACGTCACACCTGCAATGAGGAAGTAACATTTAGTAACCTGTTTCCCCAGATGTCTTCTTAGATTCATCTTAACATAGCCAAAAACACAAGTCTTACATCTCCCTCACCTCCATCCACCCCCCCCCCCCCCGCACCCCCGTCTTCTCATCTTGGTAAAGGAAAATTCCAGTTTTCCAAGTACCTAGGGCAAAAACTTTGTTAGTCACCCTTGGTCCCTTTTTCTCACCCCATATCCACTCACCAGAAAATCGTGTCAGTCCCACCTCGAAATATACCCCAAATCCAATCATTCCTCACTGCTTAGCATATCTATCATTTCACATGGCACTACTGCCTTGACTTCCTACTTCTACTCTTATCCTCTTAGTCTATTGTCAAAACAGTAGCCAGAGATTCTCAGAACAGGATCCTTTTAAAATTCAAGTCAGATCACTGAGCTCCTCTGCTCAGAATCCTTCAATAATCTTCCCATCTCACTCACAGAAGACCCGAAGTCCATTTCTCACTTACCCTCTGACTCCATAAGCTACCATGCTCCCTCTATCCCTCCGCCCCAGTCACATGGCCCTCCCTGCTGTTCCTTGATCACACCAGGAATTCTACCTTAAGGCTCCGTCTGTATTTCCTGTTCCCTTTGCCTGCAATATTCTTCCGGAAGATGTCTATATGGTGCTCGTGGCTCACTCTCTCATGCTGCCTCATCAAGGAGGCCTCACCTAATCTCCTACGGAATAATGTACTTTCTGCCCCCCTCCCACATTTCCTCTATCCCCCTATTAACCTGCTTACGTTTTTATTGTTTAATAGCACTGTGGTAGATTGTTCCCACAGATGGTCACAGCATTATCTCCCACTCCATGTGCTCTTTCGCAATGTGATCTTGTCATCACTGCCCATCAAAAGGTGGAGTCTATTTTCCCTCCCCAGTGACCTGTTTGGGCCAATAAAATGTGGTGGAAGTGACAATATAATTTCTGAGACTGGGCCTTTAAAAAGCTGCAGCTTCTGCCTTTGCACTGTTTGAACACTCCCTCTTGAAACCCAGCCATCATGCTGTGAAAGCCTAAGCCACAAGGAGAGGCCAAGGGAAAAAAACTGACGCCTCAGCTGAGCACCCAAGCAACAACCAGAACCATCCAACAGCCACGTTGGGTGAGTGAACCATGTCAAGTGTTCCAGGCCCAGCTGCTAATGAGGGACCCCAAGAGAGACCAGTTAATTATGCAGATGAGCCCCGTTCAAACCACTGAACTACTGGGTTGTTGGAAAAGTCATGATGCATTTTTGCAATGAAAAACATAGAAAAAAATACGTCTAGACTTTTCCAACAACCCAATATAAGAAACAATAAAATCATCGTTTTTGAGCCAATAAATTTGGGGTAGTTGGTTCCACAGCAAGAGATATCTGAAACAAGCATCTTTTACTGCCTGGCATAGTATATATTTGTTATTTTCTATTTACCCCATTTAAAAGTTAAGTTCCATGAGAACAGGGACTTTGTATATTTTGTTCACTAGTACAGGTCTAGCACTCAGAGTGTCTCGCACACTGCTGGTAATCCATAAGTATTTGTTAAATTGTTCCAAATGAAACTACCTTGAATTACTACATGTGAGATAGAGAGAGCTGAGTAAACACTGGGGTTTGGATTAAGACCAGAGAGTTTCTATTTTATAATTCCTTAGCACTAGCATACTTTCCTCTTGAGTCGCGTAGGATACTCTCTACGTGAGAATTTAATCCCACTCCCCAGGTAGCATTGCTTTCCCCTACACAAACACACAGACACAGACACACATACACATACACACACACACACACACACACACACACACTCCTCGCTCTAATAAATATATCTGCTTCCTTATCTGGCTTCAGTCTTTGGAGGACTTAAAACTATGAGCTAATGAAATTACAAACTATCCTAATCTAATCTGTAGCTCCTAGACAACATGGCAGAAGTGCCAGTGAGAAGAGGCCTAAGGTTCTCTACTTCTCTTGGTCACTCAGCAGTTTCCTTGCTATTGCAACCCATTTCATACCACTACTTAATGGCTAAAAAAATTTTATTCAGTAACGAAGTGCAAAACACCAAAATAAGAGGATAGGTAAAAAAGCTGAATGTCAGGGCCGGCTGAGTGGCTCAGTTGGTTAAGAGCTCGCTCAAGAGTTTGAGCTCTGAGCAACAGCGGTTCGAGTCAGCCCGAGCTGAGCAGCCGCTGAGCTGCCAACAGGTGGCAGGATGGCTCAGCTAAAAAAAAAAAAAAAAAAAAAGCTGAATGTCAACTAGATAAGAAAACAAAGAAATACACCTGTATGGATAGGTACAGTATTATCTATGTTTTCAGTATTGCTAATAATCTAAATCTCAAAATAAACATAAATCACTCTGGTGCTAGGCCTCACAGCACAATTCTCTTAATTCCCTTATACCCTAACATTTACTTCAATGTTAATTACTATTTACATGCAGTATTTTGTTATTTCATTCAACAAGCATTTACTGAGCATCAAGCACTGTTCTAAAAGTTGAGGAAAAGAGTAGTAAAGATACGTCCAGAAATGTTCTTAATACTGCTTCAAGTTATTAACTATCGAAACCAAAACAGGAACAAAAAACTTAGAAGCAATAAAATCAATGAAAAAGTGTGACTTTCAGGGGATTAGAAAGCATAAATTAGTAACTACAATATCATCACAAGAATATGACACAGTTTGGGGAATATAATCAATAAAGTTGTAAAGATTTTGTAGGGTATCAGATGGGCACGTCTTGTTAGGGAGACCACTTCATGGACGGTGTAGAGGCCTGATCACTGCACTGTACACCTGAAGCTGAAGCGGAATACTAGAGTATGTCAACTATAATTTAATACATATATATAGTCACAGGATGTGGAGTATAGTATAGGGAATAGAGTCAATGGAATTGTAATAGATATGTATGATGTCAGAGGGGCAATAGATGGGGGAGGGGGGTTATCCCTTTGTGAAGGGTGACGTGTATAACTATTACATTGTTTTGTATACCTGAAACTAATAATAAAAAAAATTTTAAAAACCTTAAAGTTAGCACCTGGTCTACATTAACACTTAGAATAAACAAATAAAAGGGGAAAAAAACGTATGACTTTTTGGGACAAGTAATAGCAGTTATTGTGGAGTTTTCATATATTTACTCAACTGAGAACTATGCACTAAAATACAAACTGTGTTTCTATGTAATAAAGCCAAAGACATCAACTCCAAGTACATGGATAAAGCCATATAATAAAAATATTCTCTATCAACCTTTTAAGCAAGATTCCCTCTTTTTATTTATTTTTCCTTTCACAAGCTCCATGTTTCTAATCCTCATGTATTAAGTCAATTCATTTTCACTTTTATAAGAAATCAAAAAGTATCACTGCTAGCAAAGTATTTAATCAATAAGGAAGGCCTAGTATTTAAACACTGAGCTGATATGATTCCAGCCAAAGGCAATGGAGATTTAATTTGTATGTCCTTAAAATGAGTAATATATGATTCACTATTTCTGAAATACTAAATTAGCTCACAAAGTGCTTGAGAGGTTACATTATACAAGTCAAGTAAGTGGAAACAATTCAACTACTGCTGTCCTCACTTTAACCACCTTACATTTCCCCCCATATCTTTTAAATATACCCACCATGAAATCTTTCAAATTTTCTCAAATAAACTATGAGAAACATTGGTGATATTTCTTAGTTGTAATAGCCTAAAAAATCGTATAATACATATCTTTTCTCAACATCCTAATTACTTATACTGTCAGTACAATTACCCAAAACATATTATTGATATTTTTCTTTCAGATTCCCATTTGTAGACACCAAGTCCTGACAAATTTCTGTTTTTCATTTTTGTTATCTATTCTTTAGTGTGATAAACTTGCATGGCTTTACATCTGTTCTTCTCCCTTCACTCCACAGTTCTAGTCACTAATGTTTCGTACCTTGACTCCCACCGCCAATATATAATAAGCAAGTTCTAAATTCAAGCAGTGTATGAGAACCACCCACACAGCTTATTAATACAAAGAAATACAGTTGTGCAGGCAGAGTAGAACTATTGCATTAGAATCTCCAGAGACTGCATTCTGTACTTTATTATGCTCTCCCCATCTTTCTACAGGGTAGCTCCTCAAAAGTGACTTAAATTGGTCAGCAAAACAGCCTTCCAAACAACCACTACCTCATAACACTGTAATCCATCTCAAACATCAATGTCAGACTATTTCTCCAAATATTCACTACATAACTCAAGGCTGGAAAGCACCATTTAGTGTCAAAGAACTTTATTTGGAACGTTGTCACGTTATCCCATTTTACTGTTAATACAACCTGCAAAATAAGTAAGAACAGGCTGTTTGATGGTAGGTATGTCTGATCTCCCTGGCCTTACCATGAGGAAGCCATCTGTCTTTTCATAAACCTCTACCATTCATTACAATAAACCCAGCAGTACTTAAGATATTTGAACCCTGACTTAATTAAAGCCAACTCAGACAATATAGTGTCTTATTGTCATAAGACACTATACAACACTACAGGGACAAAAAAGCTTAATTACTGGTTTGGGTGGGGGTAGGGGTAATGGAGTGGTACTCAGATTAGAATCCCATTCTGAATTCTACAAGTGATTTTCTGTGCCTCTTCCTTAACCCTGACAGAAAAGTAATGGATTTCTGATGAGCAAGACAGAGCAAAAGAGAGACAGTGTGCAGTGATAGAACAAGTTTTGCCATTACCCCTAGGTTGCCCAGAAGGTTATGGAACAAAGATATGACTGGCACTTGAGAGGTGTCCTCACATCGCTGAATGGGCTGCCCCAAAAAGTTTCAAGGCTCCTTGCTAAGTTGACAACAGAGGTCAGGAAATATTTGGGGGCATATCAACCTATAACCATAACTTTGAAAGGTTTATTCTGGGTTGCTGTCCTATTTGCTAGTTCTGAATTTGTCTGGCTCCTGTTACCCAAGACGAAGCGATTGGTGGTTTCCTGCATTTGGTGTCTGACAGAGCATAAGCACAGCTCATAAACATTTTACTCACTTGCATTCCTACTTTTTATATTATCTGCCCTAACACCACGTTTAGCAGGAGTATATGTAGCAATCACTCTTTATTAGTAAGCATAGGAAGTAAACAAAGATAGGAAGTAAACAAAGATAGGAAGTTAAGGCTGTGACTCAGGAAAATGCATGAAATGTTGAGCCCCAGCAAATGAAGCTATTCATATCACCCATCACCAGGCAAGGAAATGGACAGGGCAGACCTTAAGTCAGAACTAGGACTACTGTTAAGTTCCAATTCCTTACTCAGTTCTGGAACTTGGCACGCATTATGTCCTAGAGGGAAAAATAACTGAGGAAGCAACTGGGATAACACCAACCCTAACAAAATGATAAAAATGTCAGCAAAAGTTATCATAAAACAGAGTAAGTCCTAAGCCCAAAGACAGCTTGTACAAACACTGTTTTAAAAGTATGACTTGGATAGCTTGCTGCATTTACTTAAACAGTTTAAAAATTTTGCATTCCTGTATTCAACGTATCATTTATATATATTTCCAAGCAATCCCCAAGATCCACATAGCAATTTAAAATTCTGTGGCAAGAACTATAATCACTATACGCTAAAGAATGAGCCTAGCTAACTGCCCAATATTCTTCTCAAACAGCTTTATTGTTCTCCATGCAGCTTGTTGCTAACAGCACATTCAATAATCTCCATCCACTCTATACAAGTCTGACTGAAATAGCAATCACCTTCATTATTTCATCTCCATTATAGAATCTTTTAAGTGCATGGTTGACTAGACCACAGTAATGGTGTAATACAGTAAAGCATTTTCTCTGGCAGTTTAATTGATGTTAATAGCTTTCTAAGTGCCTTTGTCCCCGTATTTTAAAAAATCATTAAGTCTCCAAAAAGGTCACCATATATTTTATTAGATTTTAGGGAGAATTTATGTGCTGCTAAAGTAGTAGTATTTGCAGATTTTGAAATCTGCAAGAGACTTCAACATCCTTGTAAATGTCAAAAGTCCAATGTTTACTAAAAGCTCACATGTGCATACTGCACATGTGGCAATGATATGCCCAAACATCTCAGCAAGGATGTACGCTTAGACAAAATTTGCTACTGTTCAAAAGTTCGGCATCCCAACAGCATGAAAAATATCGAAGTACACAAATTTACCTTGAAATCACCAGCCTACAAGGAATAGCTATATAATTTCCTCCTAAGTAGTCTCAGCACCCCCTCAAACTACTCTCGGGTAACCCTGAGCTTTCCTAATTCCTCAGACTGGACCATAAGTAATCTCTTTAAAATGCAAATCTGATCATAATATTCCCTTGCTTTTTTACCCAGTGCTGTATTTTGGAAAATTTCAAACACAGAAATACTAAAATAACTTTACAGTGACTACCCCGCATCCCGTTTCCCCCATACCTCTATACCCACCACCTAGATTCTACCATTAACTTTTTACTGTACACATACTTGCTCTATCAGATAACTATCCATCTATCCTTGGTCACTTAAGTCATTGATGTGTATTATGATTTGTTAATAGTTTGCCTAGAATTTTTTGGATCTATGTTCATAAGGCACACGGTTTTGTAATTTTCTTTTTAATCTGTAACATCTTTATCAGTTTTTGGTTAGTAGGGCTATACTGGCCTCTTGAAATGAGTTCAGAAATGTTTCCCCTTTGCCTGTTTTCTGAAAGTTTATATAAGATGGATGTTATTTCTTCTTTAAATACTTGACAGATTTCATCAGTGAAACCACTGCGGCCCTGACTTTTCTTTGTGGGAAGGTTTCTTTTTATCATTAATTCCATTTCTTTAACATATTCAGATTTTGTTTCAACTTGTGACAGTTTTAGTATGTTGCCGTTTTCAAGAAATTGTTCATTTATACTGGCAAATTTGTTGGCATAAAGTTGCTTATAATACCCCCTTATTATCCTATAGGATCGCTAGTGATAAATCCCTCTCATTCCCAATACTAGTAATTTGTGTTCTCTTTTTCATTATCAATCTACAGGTCTATCAATATTATTGATCTTTTCAAAGAACCAACTTCTGGCTTTATAATTTTATCTATTTTTTTGTCTTTATTTCATTGATTTATTCTGTCATTTTTATTATTTCTTTCCTTCTATCTACTTTGGGTTTATTTTGCTCTTCATTTACTAGCTTCTTAAGGTAAAACTTTAGGTCATTCATTGTCTTTAGACTTTTCTAAAATAGGTTTTCAGGCAATACACCTCTCTCAACACTGCAATAACTGCACTGTGTAAAATTTTTTTTACCACTTTTTAATAAATTATTTCTTTTAGAATAGTTTTAGATTTATAGAAAAATTGCAAAAATAATAGAGCACCCATATACCCATTAATATTTTGGGTATTAAGTCTCTGAAAGTTACTTTAACCTCCAGTTTCCCATATTATGTATATCTTAACATTAGTATAATTTGTATACTAATTTGTATAATAAAAAAACAACAACACTGACACATTAAATCCACATTTTTACCGAGTATCCTTTTTCTCTTCCAGGATCTCAATCAGAATACCACATTACATTTAATTATGTCTCCTTAGGCTCATCTTGACTATGACAGTTATCCCACAAGTTTTGATGTACTTTTATCATCCAGTTCAAAATACTTTCTAATTTCTCTTGTGATTTCTTTCTTGGTTCATAGATTTAGAAGTTTCACTGAATTTCCAAATATTTGTGGTGTTTTTTAGACATCTTGACTTCTACTTTAATGCCATTACAAAGAACATATATTCTGTATTATTTCAAGCCTTTCAAATTTGAGACTTGATTTACAGCCTAGTATCTGGTCTATGTGTACAGTTGGGGGGAAAGGCGTATTCTGTAGTTATTAGGCGGAAATCTAAACTGATTTTTTGTTTATCGGTTATTGAGAAGAGTTAAAGTCTCTATAATTGTTTTCTATTCCTTCCTTTAATTTGTATCAATTTTGCTTGATATATTTTGAAGCTCTGATATTAGGCACATACATATTTATGATTATGTCTTCCTGATGAATTGATTCTTTTATCATTATGAATTTAAAATGTAAAAGGTACAAAACAGCTTACATCTGAGCTGGTTTCAGGAGAGAAATACAATTTTACAATGGAAGACTCAGACTCACCACCTGAACCCACTCATCAATCTCAGAATCACTAATAGAGGAAAACTACTGTATACAGCATGGCCTATGGTATTGTACCCAAAGTGTGTAACCTGAATCCAATCAAGTGTTTAGCTCTACCTTCCAGGTTATAGTAACAAGTTAAATGATATCACTAAGAATCAATCAGCTAAATCCAGACAACTGACCAGATCTCTTCAAGTCATGATGATAAAAGGGAAAGGGGGAAAGAGAGAGAAAAGTAAACTATTCTTAGTTGAGATTTAAAAAGACTTCAAAAGACGTAACAGTCAAATGCAACGTATAGATTTGATTGGAAATTGGATTAAAAAAGTTTTAAAAAGGTGGGGACAATCTGTGGAAAATTCAAAGGACTGGGTATTAGATAACACAGAGGAATTACCATTGTTCGGTGTGGTTATGATATTTAGCTATGCAGTAAAATGTTACTTTTATTAGACACAGATATTAAAGTATTTAGAGGTGAAATGTCAGGAATGAGACAAAATATAAACAGATTTTAAAATCTGTGTGATCAACATACATGGGTTCAGTATGGTATTTTCTCTACTTTTCTGAATGCTTATAAGTTTTCATAATAAAAAATAAAACAAAAAAGCTCAGAGAAAATTATTCCCCTCCCACTCATGTTTCCCAGTCACCTCCAGTCAGTTACCAGTTTATGTATTCTTCAAGGTATATTCTATACATAATATGCAAATACATATATATTTTTAAAGCCACAAATGGTTGTACATTCTCTTTTGCACTTTTCCCCCCCACTTACTATTATACCTTGAAGATCACTCAATATTAGCACATAGAGGGTTGGCTCATTCTTTCTAACAAATACATAATTTCTTTAACCATTCCTCTATTGACAAAAACTTGGAAATCTCATTTCTTGGTTGTCTCTTTCAGGTTAAAAATTAAAGAAACAAATCTAATTGATTGTAAGATCTCAATTCGCGATTTAGCATGCCGGATGTGCAATTGTCTGCCTAGGTGCTCTTATTCACTGAGTACACAAATTAATCCCAAACTTCCCACTTAAACACTGCAGTTACAAATTTAAAAACACTCAACTGGTGTACTTCTCACTGAGCCATTTCTTGTCCCAGAACCAAGTCAGCCGGCATCTACCATTATTCCTTGCTTCTCTTGTACAGTAGCCTTCAAACTAAATGTGCTCTAACCTAGATGTACTATAATCACCAGTTTTTCCTTTTTAAATATCTTTATTTTAATCAAAGCAATTGGTTCTGAACTAACCTGATCAGACTCCTTCACATCTTCTACCTTCTTCCAAACCATTCTAAAGTTCTCTTCAGAAACCATCTAATAGTATCTTTAATTAAAGCCTTCTACCATTTTCTAGACACAGTAGTTAACTCTAGAAACTATAACTGTAATGTAGTTGCTTCTCAGCAGAAGTGCTTAGAATATCTAACTTGGTGCAGGGGGGCAGGGGTGGGGGGGGAGATAAGCTTGGTCACTGTATGTGAATTTCACCACTAAACTCTGGCTAAATTAGCTTGAGCAAATTACCATCAAACTCTTATCTGAAATGTGCTCCCAGAAACCACCTTCCATTACAATACCTCATTAATTTTTTGACCGATGCGAATGTATCGGCACATGTGTATGTAGTAACGTGCTTAATAAATCCTAGTTGACTCTAAATGTTATCTTCCATTGTTTCATTCTCCACCAAACTTGAGAACAGGGCTTAAAACAAATTTTAAGATTTTCCATGGGGTTTAGAACAGTATTAGGCTCTTAGTAAGTGCTCAAAAGTTCCTTTGGCTTGAGTTAATTCGGTATAAACCTAATTATGATGGACAAAGCACTCATTTGCTAGATAAAAGAACTTCCCTTAACTAGGAAGGCAGTCCGAAGTTGCTAAGAGCCATAGAAATCTGAAACTTCCCAACAAGATGACTTAATCTCAAAGACCCTCAACAGATGATGCTGACTCTCAAAGATGATCGAATTGAGCAGACTAAAGGGAGAGTGGGGTGCAAAGCATTTCCTCTCCATAATTATGCACCAAGATTCGAACTAAATATTAAACTGACACATAATAAAAACTCCATCATTAGTAGCTATTATTAAGACACATCCCGCTGGGAGAGAAGACCTTAGGAGGAACAAACAATGAGGCTGTCACACTCACAAGAGGTCGAAAGGTGTCCCTGGCCTAAAATCCGCAGGCCTTTAAGCACCTGGGTGTACGGACTCACTGTGGCACCGGGGGCCTAAGGAGGTCAGAGGCCTCCCCTAAAGGTCAAGGATCTGCAGCCACGTTTCCTACTGGGGTGGGGAGCAAGACTGGAACGGTCCCGCGAGAATCTGTATCCCGAAGCCAGAAACACCGCCTGCCCGTGAACCTGCGCAGGCTCTGGGAGAGGGGACCACCAGGTTGCCCGTGCGCCGCAGCCTGCAGGAGCAGAGACCTGGCCGCGCGTCCTGCAGCCCCAAACCTCCCTAAGAGACAGAACACCCGACCCTCGGGCTCCCATACGCCTCTACGCAGCCCAGCCCCTAGATACTCACCCTCACTACCGACTTACTCCATCAGGCCGCCGAGGCCCCGGCGGGGGAGCTCCCTGACGCCACCCCCTCAGATTTGGGTCCGGCGGCCCGCTCTGGGCCCGCTCCCCGCCGGGCACCGCCGCCGCCGCCGCCGCCAGCGCGCAGGCGCACACAGCGCCGTCGCGCACCCCTTTTTTTTTTTTCTTTGCCATACGCCTTTGTCAATAATCTAGCTTTATTTGAACACACGAGAGTGAACAACGGACACAGGGGAAAGAGGCTTTTCTCAAAAAGAAGGGAAGACAACCAAGACAGGCTGGCTTGCGAAAGACAATCCGCTGCATTGGACTCCTCCTGTGACCAGCCTCTCTGACTCCTTTTTCATTCTCTTTGCTATTTCCGGACCTCCCTCTTGGTCTTACTCTCTTCCTAAACCCCCACCATTCCATTTAATTGGAGGCAGCTGTTTCAGCTAAATTTCCAACCACCCCTTCCTTGAAAAACTTATTGAAGCTTAATGAAAGTTGCAAAAGCTTTAGAACAGACAGACCTGAGTTAAAATACTGACCTTGGTACTCATTTGTGACTTTGGATAAATTACAAGTTTTCTAGGAACCTCACTTTCCTCAGAGTTAAAATTAAGGTTAACATCTTATCTTTCAAGGTGTTGCTAGTTTTAAATGACATTACATAGGTCAAGTGCCTATCACAGAGCAGACAATCCATCAATACCTATGATTATATTCTTATTGAAACTGGGCCTGGTTGGCACCCCCATAGTAGAAGTCTCTCCACGTCCCTGGCCTCACCTTTCCTTGGCCCACCTATAGCTTAACAACAGATCATCCCCCTGTGGCTTGAGCTCAGAATGTCCCCTGTCCCACCCAGTTCCCTGGTTTAGAAAATTACCCTGAAACTTATTATTAATACCCTTAGGCTTATTGATTACAGTCCCAGTGGTCTACCAGGCTAATCCAATCATCATTCCTGGGTTGCTGGCTCCACCAGAGAATCACGTGGCCACAGGGAAGGCTCCATGGAGACCCCCAGAACCTTCATGTAGCCTCTGGAGAAAAGCCCAGATTTGCTTTAAAAATCCCAAGCCGGTGTGAGAAGGTAAGGCAGTTTTCGGAAGTGTTAACCGGCTGCCTTCTCAGACCACTGGTGCTCTGATAATAAATGCTTATTCTATGACCCAACTTCTGTGTAGATCTACAGGCAGCGCGAGCCCCTGACTCATCTGACCTTGGTTTCATTATCAATACCTACTGTATTTATATTTATTATTAAGCTTAGCCTATACCTCAAGATACTATTTTAGTGACTAAAACTAGTCAGATAAACCAAGTTACATTAAGGTTGATAATGGTGTGAAGGGTTACTCCTATATTATTGAGCTTCTAATAACATCTATGTTTAACAAGAACTTCAATGCCTCAAATCAAAGTAAGCAGCTCCCTCCAATTATATGTAAATTCAGACTGGCTTCTAGAGGATTGAGCAACTATTCCAATTCTGTATTTGTGACATCACAAGTCCTTGAAACATTCAAGGTCTGGGGTCTGCTGCTCATCCTACTCTCCATCAAAGGCATGCAATGGAAGAACTGCTTTACCCTGTAAGCTCAGGGCCATAGTCCAAGGAAAAGCTTATAGAAGACCAAGGTCAGCTGTTGGTGAACAACATCAAGGTAGATCGGGGTTTCACAACCTTGGCACTATTGACATTTTGGAGATAATTCTTGTGCTATTCTGTGCATTGTAGGTTATTTAGCAGCATCCCTGAACACTAGATGCCTCTGGTACCCCACCCCCTTACATTTTCCCCCATCCCCATCATCTTGACAATCAAAAATGTCTCCAGACATTGCTAAATGTCCCCTGGAGGGCAAAAATATTGCTGGTTGAGAAGAATGACATTACACCAGTGACCATCCCAACCCTAAATAAACACAACCATACATTTTCTCCAATTCTACCCTCAAGAAGTGATTACTGCTTGAGAAAGCTATGCAGGAAGGCATAAAACCATGAGTNTGTTAAGAGTCAGAAGGGTATTGTTTCAATAACCTTTATTATTTGAAACCAGCAATTGATGAAATTGTCAAGCCATGCACTAACGGGCCTTTTTTGTTTTTCCTATTGACAGTATTGGAATATGACAGGGAAGATCAATGCACCATGAGTTTGTGACTTAATTTTTTTTTTTTTGTGGGGGCGGGTTACTGTGTTAAAGTGTGTTGATTTGGGGATATTAATTTTCCCTGTAGCTGTACTCCTCTGAGAACTTAGGTTTCTAAATGATTCTTTCCTGCTATGTCAGGCCTTATAGTTTTTGTTTCTGTTATTTTTGCTATGTTTTGTTTTGCTATCAGCTCTTTTTCCTTCTTTCAGTCTCAGGATGCAGGAATCAAGACTATTACTATGCTGGATGAACAAGGGGGTGAGTTACAGTTATTGGCAGAAACTCTTGATTTGACTTACCATCAGATCAGTCACGTTAAAAATATCAAATCAGCCTTTGGGAGTGCCTTCCCTCTGTAAGATAAGAGTGATTTGTTTACTTCTTCTCATTTGAATTATATCATGTTTATTGCCTGTTAGAGGTGAGGGCAACAATGTCCAGTTGTATCCCAGGTATCTGTTAGGTGGTAGGACTTACTGTGTGCATTGTTCATATGTATATTAAACATGATATTCTTGCATCATTTTCAGGAATCAAGTTAAGTCCTTAAATAGGTGTAGAGTCAGGTGAGCTTGAAACATTCTGTTTGAGTTAGCCCTGAGCAATCTGGTTTTTATTAGTCTTATGACAGCCCTCGGGTTTTGAGCCTATTCAACGATAGAAATGCTGGGGATCTGGTCTGGTCACAGTGCACTTACTTTGGTTGCAAGGGTGATCTCTAAACAAACCCTCACATGCTTCTATTATACAAATTTCTTTAGAACAAATCTTGACACAATAAGAAGCCAGGTGCCTCAGGATCAGTATGTGAAAGATTGTTTTCATATTTGATAGTATGTGATACCTTCTGGCACTGATACAGTCTCTATGGTGTGTTATTGGTGGATTTGAGGTTGAAGTTTGCTGTTTTATAATAATACTTGGCACTGTAAATGTAACACAAAATGTAACTTCCACAACTTATTCTTAGAACAACTAAACCGCATAGAAGAAGGCATGGATCAAATAAATAAAGACATGAAAGAGGCAGAGAAGACTTTAACGGAACTCAACAAGTGCTGTGGCCTTTGTGTCTGCCCATGTAATAGGTGAGTTGATAAATCAGGATCTTTTAAAAATAAATTTAAAGTGAAAGCATCCTCCCTCCCTGCCTCCCAATAAGGTCAGAGGTGTGACTGGGCCTAAATAAAGAACTTTGTTAGATAAACTTAAGCTAGTTCTCCTTCGGGCAGATCAAGCTCTTCACGTAAATGGATAGATTCACTGAAATTTTTTTTTTTAAGATTTTTATTGGGGAGTTGGAGGAGGGGAACAGCATTTGGGAATCAGGGAAGGGGAACAGACAAGTTGCTGTCCCTTTGTTTTTCAGTCTAGTTGTGGAGGACATCGCTTCACTGGCCCATGTTGGTATTTATCATTGCGCTCTTCCCGGGTGAGNGTGTCCATTTTTTTCAGTGAAGACATATGGATCTCCTGCTGATTATGTTCTAAAACCTTTTTGTCTTTGTATTCCTTCTTCCCAGTAGTACCTTCATTTTCTGAATTAATGTAGATTGTTTCAGTTTCTAAATTACAAAAACAGCTGAAAACCATGACTACTCTGGTCTTTCTAGTTCATCTATTTAACTGTCTTTGAGTCTGTGGAGGAAATAAGATTTCACGATTCTATTGTAGAATGCATCTGGAATTTTGAAATGAGTCACCAGGAAGGGTGCTTAGCCTATTTTTTTGATATTCAGCAGTTCTTATATCATCTTATTTGTTAAGAGTAGGTGAATCCAGCAGTAAGACTATCAGACCGTGCGCTATCCTTAGTTTCAGAGTAGATCCATACTTGAACATTAAGTCTGTTCTTTACTGACTCAGTCCTTGGGCCAAATTACTTACTTAAACTGAGCCTTGGTTTCCCCATCTATAAAGTAGTATAACAGAGATAATGATATACTTACTATATACTTAGTAGGGTATATGACATATAGTAGGTACTCCATGAACATTTCTTCCTCCTCACTCCCCCCAAGGTTTATAATAGAAAGAAATTAAGAGTAAATTAGGCATCTTCTATCTAGTAAGTCCAAATGGACCATTGTGAGGGAGATAAGGTGTGAAAGCTGTGAGAAAAATTCTTTTCCTCTCAAAGGCACACAGTTAGCGTAGTATATTAAGTTCCTGGAGCATTGGAAAAATGACACAGATATTTAATCTATTAGGTTATATACACCTATGAAGACTGAGTTTAATGGCATCTTTGTGTCAAGTGATGTTTTATTTTCCTTCCCCTTCCCCTCCTCTAATTCTCTTTACTCCAACATTCTGGATAGCCTTTTCCTCATTCCATGAGAAAAACTACTGGAGATAATAAATATGAGTAAAGCTATGTAGCTAATTCTAGGTTGTACCCTGCCTGATGATACCTCTGAGCAGTTTAGTAAAAGCTAATAGCCTTGGAAGTATTCTTTATTTCTTTTTGTCCTTCCGCTTACAATTCTGCTTTGTCTCTCTTACTCCCATTTACTATAATCATGTGCTCAACACTCTTGAGAATCGGGAGTAGAGAAGTCCTAGGCAGCTATGTCCCGATGTCAGCCTGCCAAACATGTGAGAACTTCACAGAAGTCTGTTTCTTGTCTTGTGTGTCATCTACTCAGGAAAGAAAAAAAGTACTAGGCAGCACTTAGAATTCGCCGAAAAGAGTGTGTTCTTCAAAACGACTCCGTTGCCATGCCAGGAGTGACTCTTCATACCCACCTCTCAATTACGTCTGCTCTTTATGATAAGTAGAAAGCAGAACTCTTGGAATCTTTAGTTCTGACAGAGGTCAGTTTTGCATTCAAGCCTCTCTTTGAACCTACCTGGAGTTTTGTTTATTCTAGTAGTTATTTGCAGGCTTTGTGCTACTGTTATACGTAGCTTTGTTTTTAAGATCCAGTTAAATACTTTGAGAATATACCTTGTTATTCTACATATTTGTTGCTTCAGCACACATTTACTGGAGTACCAACTGTCAGATCCTGTTAGGTGTTAGAGATACAAATACATAACAAAACCCTTGCCCTCCAAGTGTTCAGTTTAGTACATTTCCAGTTAACTAGGCTCCCTGTTTGTCAGTAAGTGTACTCCGTGGCAGGATTTCTCAACCTCAGCATTTTGTATTTTGGGCCAGAGAATTCTTTGCTGTGGGGGGCTGTCCCAAAGAGCAGTATAGGATGTTTAGCAGCATCCCTGGCCTCTACCTACTAGATGCCAGTAACACTACCCCTCCCCACAACTTGTGACAATCAAAAATGTCTCCAGACACGTGAACCAGACTTTGTCTGTATCATTGACAAAGAGTTTTGGTAAAATTAGTTGTCAAAAATTTAATCTATCAAATGTAATGCAAACAACCTAGATCTGTCACACATTGCTTATTACTCCACGAGTCCACATACATAACAGAGTAGTGAATAACACCTACTTATGTTTTAGTTTGAATGTCTATGAGACATCTTTCTGAGTTACTGTGTATGGGAGAATAATCATTCCGTTTCTTAAGGACTTCACTAAAACAACACACAATGCAGTAATTGGAAAAGGAGAGTCTACTGTTAGTAAAAACCTTAGTTCTTTCTGGGCTCTTTGTATCAATATTACCCTTTTCTTGTTAAGAATGAAAATATTTCATTTTCTCCAATGAGTAGCCTGGACAACTGGCACATTTTTAGAATGTTTTCTGTGTTCTTCAGAAACATGACTTTGAATTCTGTTACATTACTAATGGAAGACTACCTAACAGCCTCCTTTACCTTATTACTTTTCCATAATCAAACAATGTATAACAAACTTGTACAACCAGAAATTCATTTTAATAGTCTCTTAAAGCTTGTCTTNCTGAGGCCTTACATTGTGGCACTTCTGTGATAGTCTAAAATCATAAATTTTTTAGAGTTGATCATGCTTGGATTTTGATTCCCAAATCAAAATCATGATAGATGTTTAATAATTATTATGAAAAATTATAATAGCTTTATTGAGCACTATATGACAGCCAAGGTTCTTTCTATATGCTTTGCATGAATTAACTCAGTCCTTATAACGGCATTTGAAGTAAGCATTATATTATCGTTTAATGAGAAAAGTGAATCACAGAGAAGTTAAGTAAGCAACAGTCAGGATTTGAAACCATTAGCCCTCCAAATATTGGGCACTTAACCACTACACTGCTTTGCCTTTGTATAAACAAGAATGCCACTCTTAATCTACTGTGAGGGGATATTCTTCTCCAGGGGCCTGAGTATTTATGTTCTCTATCTGTGACATCTGACTCCTGGTATCAGAATATTTGAGAAGCTAACCAGAAAGCTTCTAGGTGAGCTTGGAATCAGAGCCAAAATCTTGGGTGGTTTGGGTGACTATTTCATTCTGGCAAGGTGAAATGAAGCCTTGCCAGTCATCCCCACCTCATACTTAGTATCTCCCTGGCAGATACCATACTTATGTCTGCCAGATAGTATCTCTCTTTCCTGGAAAATGAATGCTGCATTCTTGAGCCTCTTTATCTTTCATATAGATCATCCCTTTTCTGTTGCCACAGCCTTTCTTTGAGACAGGGTCAGTATAATTGATTTTAATCACATCTAGATCTGCTTTCCCAGGATTATACCCTGGTCACTTTGAGTAAACTTTTGGAAGTTTCAAGGTTAACCAGAACTTGAAAACTAGGTGTTGGACATCAAGCGACTGAGGTATAATAGGTGCTTCCGTAAAACTGAAGTATAATTTTGGTCTTTTGGGTTCATGATTTTTGGTGGTACTTTCTCTTTGGTTTCTGTCTTGAATCATGTGTTTCAATGCTCTTTGAAACCAAGATGTTTAATAGAT
>NW_017731442.1:2715063-2717605 GCF_001890085.2 Hipposideros armiger
ATCTGGCTTTGTTCACTTAATATAATGCTTTCAAGGCTCATACATGTTATAACATGTAACATTCCTTTGTATGACTGAATGATATTCCATTGTATGGACATTTGTGGGGTTTTTTTTCCTACTTTCTGGCTCTTATGAATAATGCTGCTTTGAACATTCATGTACAAGTTTTTGTGTGGACGTATGTTTTCATTTCTCTAATATACCTAATAATGGAGTTGCTGGGTCATATGGTAATTCTTTGTTTAACTTTTTGAAGCCTAAATTCTGGTCTTCCATTGTTAAATACATTTTCCCTTCATTAGGTACCAGAATTATAACAGGCATAGGTTATCATTCATTAGTGCTTGTCTACATTTTAAAAAAAATTATCTAGAACAATAGATTTCAACCTTGACAACACATTGGAATCACCTGGGAAGCTTATAAAAAAAAAAAACGACTGATGCCTGGCTTCCACCCCATGGAGAGTATGATTTTTTAAAACTTTTGTATATGTTTGAATTTTTTCATAATAAAAAGTTGAGAAAGTAGCATAATGACCCGCCATGTATTATTCACCCAGCTTCAACAGTCATGGCCAACCTTGTTTCCACTATACTCCTACCCATTTCTCCACCCCCAAATTATTTTAAAGCAAATCCTACAGACTACCATTTAAATGGTTTCTACTTCATACATTTTCTTTGAATCCTGAGGGTAACTGATTGTTGGTAGGATGTTTAGAGAAAGAGATACACTAGAGGTGAAAGGCCATGACAGGAGATTAGACTATACTCCAGTATGCAGCTGTTGTAAGTTCTCCCTTCTACAGTAGCTAAGTTCTCTGCTTCCTTATGGGATCCTCTTTGATGCACTTCTTAGTATTTTGCAATGAAAGTACTAAGAACTTATTCAGACCCCATTCCTGCCACCTCATGTGAATATGTTTCTCAGCCAAACCTTAGCAAGGGCCTTTCCCCTAAACATCTTATAGCAAAATGTTTAAGACAAATCGTTCTTTTGTATTATTTCTATACTTTTATGGTTTGGAATGGATGATCATCTCTTAGTGGATGGAGATATTGCCACAAACTTATATTAACTGTGAATATGTGTCAACTGGAAGATCTTTCTCAAGAGGCCATGAATTGGTATTATGCTTACAGATTAGGGTCTAGAATTTATTTCTTGTCTTCGTTTTCTCCAGTCTTATAAATCTGTTTTCTTGGTTGTCACAAGCTGTCATTTTATGATGAAAATAAATATATAAAATTTAGAAGTCATCTAACTACTATATGGAAAATTGGGAAAAGAAGAAAAATCACTGTTAATTCTACAGCCATTGGTTATATTTTGATGATTCCCTTCCAAACTTTTTTCTACCCATATTTTTTCCCTAGGCAATTGTAGCATATATTTGATTTTTTTAAAGTTTTACTTTGTTCACTTTATATACTAACCTTCATAACCTAAATCCTTTTATGTGGTTTGTTTGTCTGCCTTAGCCAGAGAAAAAAGAACTATTTAAGGGCAGTCTTTAATTTTTTACACATGCAAAGCTATATATATTTGTCTAGATAAGTACCTATCAACTGGAAACTTGGTTTAATTTAAACCTGGTTATCTGTNTGCCACGCACTATAACCTAGCCACTATAATTTGTTTACATAATTATCTCCCAGTCTAGACAGATCAAAAGACCTTGACGGGCAAAGAACGCATTCCATTCACTTTCTTTTCCTCGGCGTTCATTTCGCACCGTGCATGGCACACGGTTAGCCCTCACTCAACATTTGTTGCGAGCACACTTCCCACCTGCGGGCGGGACTCCAATTATCCCGTTAACGGGTGGGTACCCAAGCTCTCCGCCTGCGTGGCAGGGAGAGTTAAACACCCCGCACCATGATTGGCTCCAACTGCTGGGGGTGTGTCCGCGCCTGCGGCGCTGGGGAAGTGCGCAGGCGCGCGGCGCCGGCGCGCGCAGGCGCAAGAAGAGCACCGCTCCCAGTCTGGTCTAGTAGTGTCCGAGCTGCCGCGGCTGGAGAGGAGTGGCCGGAACTGCTTGGTGAGTCTCCAGGAGTTGGGCTAAGGGAGCTGGCCGGGGTGAAGATTTGGGATCATGTGCCAAGAAGAAAAAGTATATCGTGACGGTTGGAAAGTTGGTAGGGTCGGGCTTAAAGGGAAGAGTGGACGGTCTGGCCCATACTGGACGGGTTGGGCCCGGAGCTAGGACACGAGGCGCCGGGAGACTGTCGAGGGGCTGGCGGAGGAATGGTGGTGGGATGATGTTTCTTTGGACCCGTCCTTGAAACCAAGCTGAAGTAAACTCTCACTCCCTCACTGTGTTGCTGTGGTAGGGGTTAATAGACTGGTAACTACAGTGATCAGATAACTCTGAACTATTTTGAAGAAGGTCTCTGAGGTTCATGGCGTTGGAGAGTCTGTGCTCTCCAGGAAAGTTAATTACCTCACAGCTTTACTGCAGATTCACGAAGATAAAGATCGGTGAAACGAATTTCACAATTCGGGGGGAGGGGAAGCCTTGGAAAGTGCGGTTTCA
>NW_017731442.1:2720115-2721078 GCF_001890085.2 Hipposideros armiger
AACATCCAGTGATCATTTGTCATTCATTCTTTGGGCAAGAGGTAATTAGAACACATTTATGTAAATATTAGCAAATATGAGAATAAACATCTCTTCTCACATTACTGTGCTTCTTTGACAGGTCATCTGAAACCAAATAAAATGATCATATATCTTAGCCTACGGTTTAAATATTTATCAGTGTTTCTAGAGGTTTTTTTTTTAGGTGCTTGTGATAACTAGAAAATTGCTGTTAGTTACAGAATACAAATGACTTGTGCCATTATTTTCTTAACAATAGTACACTCTTTCCTGTAAACAGTAGAATTTCTGTATGCAGTTTAGTGTTTGCTTCTTTACTTTAGTTGAGCTTAAGCATAGTAACAAACTTACTTAAGTAAAGGTCATATATTTTCTAACCATTCAAAACACAGCCTTCAACCAAGAAGCAAGCAAGCAAGCAAGCAGACAGGCCCTGTTGCTCATGGGACAGCTGTCAATATTTCACGTATCATGAAGCATACCACCATCATAAATTTTGTCTTTTAGAATAGTATCTGTGTTATTTTACTTCATATTTTTAATAGACTTTTTAAAAACATTACCACCTTCGAAAGTGATAATCTGTGAAATCATGGTTTTGATGTATTTTATACCTTTTTCTAGTATGCATTATAGTAAATACGTAACTATTAAATACATAATTGTTGCTTATATAATGGCTAAAATTATAGGTTGTTCTTGCTCTGCACTTTGGAAAATACTGCTTTTGGGCCTAAGCTACTCGTTTTTAAGATAAAGTGAAGACTGGACTACCGATACTCTAAGGCCAGTGGACTTCAAAATTCTGTGAGCCCCGTGATGGCCTTCACTATTATGACAAAATTCTAGCAAATTTACTTTTTTGGTTTTACCAGATGAAATTAGATTAGAATAGCAAAAGGGGAAAAGGATGTTTACACTTTGACATTTCTGTGAAATCAG
>NW_017731442.1:2724283-2727599 GCF_001890085.2 Hipposideros armiger
TCCTCAGTGTTCTTCATCCGTCAGCATAAGGGAGTTTTCACCTCTCTTGGGGAGGTCACCATAGCTAGGTGGTAGTTTTTACCACATTCTCTTCTGACACCCCTGGCCTATAGCTTCTCTCTTCGGTTGGACTCTAGTCTGGCTTGACTTCCTAAAACCACAGGCCTTTGCAACTGCTTCTCTTCCTCAACTACTATCAAGTCTGTTCCAAGAAGGTCCCCAACCCCCACCCTTTCCTGCTGCCAGTAAGGATCATGTATTATACAGAGTCTAAGAGCCAGAAGAGTTGTGTTTTACTCTCTTAGCATCAAGGAGTTGGACTAGATAATCTGAGGTTGATTTCTCTTCAGAGACAATTCTCTGAGATGAGGATTAAACAGAAACATTGTTCCCAGATAATTGGTTAATTCAGCAGAAATCTCTGTAGGCTAGCATTTTCCATATGGCATTGCATGGAATCCTGGTTCCTTGGGATTAATAAAAATATTTTGGAAGGAAGGATTTTATGGCAATCTATATTTGATTGGGATAGCCACAGTTAAACAGATTTCTTTACTGCTTCAGGACTTCTAATTTCCAACTAAGAATTTAATTATCCAGCCACTCCATAATGTGAGGATAAATATAAAAACTAGGAGATGGGGAGATATGAGCTAAATATCTTCATTGTAGAAAGTCAATGAATCATATCCAAAATTTAAATATCAAGAAACAACGCTATAAGCATGTGATTTAGAAATGTGGAGTTAAACCCTGGAACAACTAGTATTGTTGAAATTTTTGCCTCTAGGGTCCTGGGAGCAGGAATTGGTTTGGACAGGAGGGAGGGCAGAGGAATGCTAATTACTGCTGTGGAACCATTTGACTTCTCAAACAATGTATATATACTTGGTTAAAACTAAATATGAAAGAATATAAAATCTTCAAAAAATACTTTTAACTGGCTGCATAACATTCTATCATGTAGTTATACCATAATTATTCAGTCAAACCCCCTATCGTTTATTTAGATCACTTCAANGGCAGCTCAGCTCGGGCCCGGGCTTGAACCGCTTTTGCTCAGAGCTCGCAGTCTTGAGCGAGCTCTTAACCAACTGAGCCACTCGGCCGGCCCGTAAGAAGATTTTTTAAAATTAAAATGGCAAACAAAAAATATAATAGAATTAAGAGAAATCTGTAATCAAGGAAAGAGTGAGGAAGTTTCACAACCTCTCCATTAGTATTTGGCTTTTCATATTAATTTTCATAATTTTAGGAAAGACTATCATTACCTAGACATTCTTACGAAAAATGAAGTGTGCTCTGTTTTAAATAGTTTTCTTGTTTTTCTTTTTATCTAGATTCTCAGATGTTGATTGTTTCAATGAAATCAGGCAGGAATTGAAATGCATTGTTGTGAAAACTCTGAACATACTTCTGTTCTGTTTGACTGGCATTCACTATTTTCTGCATTTCATTCTCTCACCTAATCTTTTCCTTTCTAATCTGCTTACTAAAAATGAAGATTTAACATCAGAAGCCGAGCTCAGTAACTGATCAAAGGGAACTTTAAGATGCAGTCTTGTGGCGCACTTTGGGCTGTTAACCTGCTATCTAAAGGTGATGCTTCAAATGGCTTTTCTGTGCATGTGCATGGATTTTGTGAATGGTGGAGACTGTCTTAAAATCTGTGCTGTGGTGTGTAATATAAAGTGAATTTGCTCTTGATGGGTGTTGTCTGTCAAAAGATGGACTTGACAAAAAGGATCTTAATTTATCATACCACCCTTTGACTAATGGCTCTGATAAAACTAAGTTTTTGCTAAATAACATCCCTAAAGTTTCCTAAAAAGTTTTAAATAAGTTGATGTTTGTGGAGAATTGCTGTATTCTAGTTCTGATCAAAGGTAAGGGAATTCAGGTTAAATTCATCTCTCTCTGTAGGATTTTGATTTCAGCATCCTGTTTCCTATTACATTTCCCTACTCCTTTCCGGTCCCAGAATCAAAATTTTCTCTATTAAAGTATTGCTACTAATGATTTGGATACCCCAAGATTTAGAATACTACCAAATTGAAGAATTAATTTCCCAATCTAGTCATCTTAAATGCCATTTGGAACAAGATGGGATATAAATTTAAAATGTTACCATATCTAGTATCTTTTTTAAAAAAAATAAAGGTTTTCCCCTCTTTATATATGTTACAATCTGTTCCATAATTCCTATTTATTTTGTCATATGTTAGCTTGCTATGGTTTCATGTTTAATTAATACAGAGCTAACTTATCTTAATTTTTTATGGAAGTTAACCCTCTAGTCAGACTTCTCTTTATTCGAATGTTTGACTCCTTAATGTTGGATCTTTACAGGAACTATGAATACCGTGGTTAAATGTTAGAAAATTAAGTGTTTGATTTCTACACATTGTTTTTTGCTCTCTTTTTTTCCTTTCCTATAGCCTAATCACTCAACACACACACACACACACACACACACANCATAAAGTTAAGATTTGGCCAGCCGAGTGGCTCAGTTGGTTAAGAGCTCGGTCAAGAGTGCGAGCTCTGAGCAACAGTGGTTTGAGTCCTGGTTCATCCTGGCCCGAGCTGAGCAGCTGCTGAGCTGCCAACAGGTGGCAGGATGGCTCAGCTAAGAAAAAGAAAGTTAAGATTTGTGTTCATCCTAGTGTTGTCCATTGGCTTTCTATTCTAAGATAAGTCTGTTGACCGCGTTAGACCTTGAGTGACTTTCCAAAAGTGCATATTTTAATAACTATGACTTGTCAGTCAGGGTTTAACAGATTACTTTAAGCAAACAAGTTAGAAATGCACAGATTTTTTAAAATCCAAACTTTTAACTATGTTTTTGCAAACTTCTTTTTTTTTCTCCTGTGTTCTATGTACCCTCTTGGAAGAGTACACAGGAGAAAAGGTAAATGAGCTTCCTTAAGATTAGGTATTAGGAGAGCAGCAAAGAGGAAGAAGTCTTCCCTAGAACCTAGAGGAAAAGAGTGAATCCTAAGATGGCCAAATATCATAGGAAGTAGGAAATGGAGCTACCGAAGTATTAATTTTATTTCTTTCTGTGTATCCCAGCTAAGCATAGGCAAGATTTTCTTGGACACTGGTGAAAGAGAAGGTGGAGTATGGTCCTGAAGCAGTCTTTAGCCTCTAACCTCAGTGGGTCAAGAGAAGGCACTTCTTTTTTTTAAGTTTCAGGTGCACAAAACAATGCAATAGCCAAACATTTCACTCCCTACAAAGTGACAACCCCCCTTCCCCAATCTACTGTCCCTCCCACATCATACATATCTATTACAATTGCACTGACTTTATT
>NW_017731442.1:2732444-2751863 GCF_001890085.2 Hipposideros armiger
TTTTTATTTCAAACTTGCCATTTTTGAATGTGATTTATATAGAAAGAAAGTAGTAAAGATTATTAGACTCCTTAAAACTGACAGGCAAATCTAACTTTCCAGATGGAGTTCTTAATTGCATTAAAATCTATCACAAACTTGCTTAAGTCTGATTTCCCATGAAGTCTGATTTCTTCCTACGGAGGCTGTAAATTTTTTTATGCAAAAGAGTTGTATTGCAGATCAGAGCCATTCTTTCTTACTGTAGACCAAAACAATCTGAGCCTAGATGTCTTTTTAGCTATATTCCAACTATATTCAGCTACTTGTAGATCTCAAAGCTAAGGAATGTTAATGGGCCAGAAGAGTAATTTTGCCGATTGGTAATCTGTGCACTTAAAGGCATGCTAAGGATCAGGTTGAGGTTGAATCCAAAGAATAAAAACGTGTCTAATGCTATCAAAGCAATTTTGCATCCATTATCAACAGAACCTTTTCACAGCCCTGTGAACTATTAAATATTGTTATTACCTTAGGTTTACATATAAGGAAAAGAATGCTGAGAGATGCAAGTTTGCATAAGGTTCTACAGCTACTGAATGACAGGTCGAGGATAAAGATTCAAATCAATTTACTGTGGTTTAAAAAAATAATAATTTTGGTGTATACCTTTGCTTCCTCCAGATTAGTTAATTCTTCAGTGCCCTAATATACAGAAATACTGTTAGAGTGATCTAAAATATTCTTTCTAAAACAGATTGGAAGGCCCTTAGAACAGTGTTTCTTTTCCATGCTTGGGCAGCTAAATGACCCAAAGCGCCATACACATTAAGCAGAATCTTCAGTGTGTAACCTGTGTACCTGTGTGTTCAAGCATCCAGGTCCCTCTGGTGCTCAGTCAAACTTGGGAAATACTACCTTTAAGGCATTTAAGATCCTTTGAAAGAAGACAAATTAGTTTAAAATATTATTACTTGTATTAGATAAGCAGCTACCTGACAATGCCCTTAAAAACAGGGTAATGGCAAGTGGCAGGATAAGCTATCAGAAGCATTACCTGGAGTGGAGGTGCTGCAGGAGACATGGATCTATCCCGATGATGAAGATCCGAAGTCAATAGCATTTAAAAATGACTTCTTCATAAACGTGCAGGACATGGCACAACTGTGTGAAAAGAAGTGCAGGTTTTTTTTTTTACCAACTTGTTTGAATGTAAACATTATCATGTTTACATCCAATGCAAAGCTGTAAAAAAAATTGAAATTCATACTTTTGTACCTCTTTTCCCCTTTGACGTTAGAAGAACGTCTTCAAGGATCCAGTCCTATTAAAGGGAGAAGAGTTTAATAACCAGTCTGATTCTTTGTTTATAAATTGCAGCTTAAATGAACTTCATTCCATAATATCACGTTAAAAACATTTGTTTGCATCTTATGGCCTTTACATCTAATTGTGGAAGGAGGAATTCTCAAAAGTTTAAGAAATTTCAAATATTCACTCTTAAGGTTTTGAAGGCAGTTGGAGCTTGGATATATCCGTTGATCAACAAAGAGCCCACAAGTCCGCTATCCCCGTCTACGCTATGTGTCAGTACTCTAAGAAACACAGTGTCTTAATGTTTAGCGACTTGAATTGCAGCCCTCATTCTTTGACCTGTTCCACAATCTGACATGCTAACAAAAGCCCCACTTTTATTAATACATCTGGTTGTTAACTTTTTGATAAACTAATATGTGGGTTATTTTTGTTTAATAGCTATTACTCTGCTTTAGAATTTTGCCTGAGATCTATCTTATTAACAAAGAATACATTTAAATGGGTTTCACCAAACTAACAGATATACGTAAAAATTCATTTAAAAAATGTATATCCCACCTTGTTCCAGGAAAGATTTAACATGGCTTATTAATAAGTATATTAATAAAATATAATAGCATAAATAGGAAATTAATTGTGAGAACTTAAAAGTGGAACCAAGAAAGGCATTTAGAGAACTACTAGCTCCTCAGTGTTCATAGACTTATTTACCTTTTCAGTGCCTCTTTTCAAAAAAGTAGTACTCTTTTTCTAGCATTAATGAGTAAGATCTAAGTTCCAATTCTATGATTGCCAGAAATGAATTCTTACATGTCTATTAAGGAAGGAGCCAGCTGTGATAAAAATCTCCCCTTTGCTTTTGTAGTTTTCAAAACCTCATTAACATATTATGTGGAATAAATCAGACTAATATTATAGCCATATACTAGTTTGCTTTTGTATATAGAAAAAAACTAAAATTGTATAAGTGAAACTATACCTAGCCAAATAATCAGTAAAAAAGTTTTATTTATTTATTTTGTAATAGCTATTTAGAAGTCACTTTAGTAGGTTCTTGTTCTTGCTGATTATACCAGTTTGAGAAGTAAATTCCATGGTAAAATTCTGGCTTTGGCTGATTTTTTGGGTATACTAGTTACATCTAAAGCATGTGCTTTTACTTCTAAGAGGCCTAGATTTAGGATCTTTTTTTTTTTTTTAATTAGGAAAATTAAACTCTTAAATGAAAAATCTAAACCATAGGACCTATAACTGCCACCAGTGTGGCCGAGATAGTTATTCATTGGCTCTTCAATTTGGAAATAATTCATGCCTTTCATTCATGATGTTTGTTTGTTTCTTAAGGAATTCTTTTTAAAGTTTTAATGCAAAATCCTAACTTTAAAAAACTGATCAGCTGGAACTACGCTGGTTCAAGTAAGTGGGCAGCTGGGGTTTAAGTATTGCCTACTCAGCCTTCTTACTCTTCTATCCCTTATCAACCTCTAGAGGCCTCCAAGGAACCTCTTACAGTATCCCAGAACACCTTTCCTAAGTAATTTTTTCCCCTTGTGTCCATTAAACCTCTTTTCTGGAGAGTATGATAGGTTAGGGGAAACTGAAAAATCAAATATTTGCATTTTGCCACTTGCTAACTGCTTAATGAAGATTTGGTAGAAGTATTTGAACCTTTAAAAAAAATTTTAATGTCAGTGAGCTTACACAATGCATCTTTTTCCTCTGCCATATTGTGATGGATCAGAATACAGATAATCTAGATCTAGCTGTATGTATGTAGCTTTTGTGGTAAGGGTGCTAGGGTCATCCTCAAAGTGACAAGCACTAATAATTACAACTCTCCCTCTCCTGCTTTTTGGTGTCTCCCTGCACTCCTGATTCTTATATAGGACAAAGAACTTTGAGGCTGGTAAGGCCTATAAGGCAACATGGGGAGATGGTGGAGACAACTCTTCTAGCAATGTAGTATCTAAGCAGCCCGGCCGAGTGACAAATGGTCAGCCTCAGCAAGCAACCACAGGAGCAGCCAGTGGTGGATACATTAAACGGTATGCCAGCTCCTCCCAATATTTTTACCCCTTTCCTAAATGGATGGCGCATCTAGGATGGGTGTAGTTATACATGAACCCTAACTCATCGATTAAAAATAGTATGTATTCCATTTTTAAAATGCATTTAAAAATCTGCCTTCTGACAAAATGTTGACAGTGGATATTGAACTTCAATGATGAATTAATTTTTCTTTATATTTTTCAGTACTTTCCAAATTACCGAAGTTAGCTGTAAATAGGAAAATGTGTTTTAAAATGTATCATCTAGAGCAGAGGTTAGCAAGGTCTATAAGAATATCTATAAAGGGTATAATATAATAAATATTTCAGACTTTGTGGGCCATATCATCTCTGTTGCAATTATTCAGCTCTGTTGTAGAGAGGTTTGTTAAAACACAGGCTGTTGGGATCCACTTCCAGTCTGTTTCAGTAGATCTGGAATGGAGTGTGAGAACTGACATGTTTTTGTGTGTAACAAGTTCCCAGGTGATGTTGGCAATCACACTTTGACAACCATTGTTCTAGAGTTTTTTCTTAATCTTCTCTTACATGGCTTTAAGACGTTTTGTTCTTTTTGGTCAGTCTTTCAGTTTTTACTATAGAATGTTTCCAATAATGGTACCCTACATTCCTTAGAGTCTAACATTTGCTGAGTCATTTTGGTTGTTTATTTTTATGAAAACTATATCCAGAGTTCGTCCATTTATAATTCACTGAAAAATACTGAATTAATATATTTTTGTGATAGTATAACTAATGATGCCAGAGAAGATGAAATGGAAGAGAACCTGACTCAAGTGGGCAATATCCTAGGAAATCTAAAAAATATGGCCATAGACATGGGCAGTGGAATTGACGCTCAAAATCGACAAATAGAGCGGATCACAGAAAAGGTAAAAGCTTCTTAGTGCCGTAGGAAAATGAGACGTGCACTACAGTGTTTTTGTAATCCATATCTGTGCTAGATACTTTGGCGGAGAATAATAGGATAAGATCTGTCCTCACTGATGATAGAGTTTTGAGGTGGCCAGTTCTAACACATTGAAAAACAAGCGCTAAGGTCTCCTGTTGCATGACAGTGGGTTCATTTTGAAACCAAGACCTTGGAATGAAGTGGTTTTATTTAAAATTTCACACTTGAAGCTTCGAATCTTCTCTAATCTTTGTTTTCGCTATATTTTTTTGTTGTTGTTTTTTCTTTCCTCAGTGAGTGAATTAGCTTTTGGAGTTTTATTTTGTTAAATAACAAATTAGTAAGTTACTGAATCCTCATCTCATTAGTCAGTAGGTAAAAACAGTTCTGCAGAATGGTTCTTGGAGTGGACACACACAAAAGTAACGGAAAAATGCGATTGCCATTTTTTTTACTTCATGTAATGTAAACAACACAAAGTGAAATTGTGTTCAGTGTTTGGATGTGTCACATCTAAAAGCCATTCTTACTGTTATTTCGTTAAAATCTCAGTGTACTTACTTTGGAGGATGGGGTGAGTTTTTAAACTCAGCTCTCTATTGAATCTCTTACAATGGATTTCATTGAGGCAAACAATGCTTTCATTGCTATCCTGTGGGTTTAGGCACATATTACCCATCATTTTAATTCAGGTATTGATGTGGATGTGGTAATACATTTGTTCCAAAGATCTTGGGGAAGATTATTTTAGTCTCTCTGGATTAGACCTACGGTAGGTCCAGATGGGGTTCTATGACTCAGCTCCAGGGACTCCCACAAGGTCCAGATCTGTAGCAGAGAAGAGCATTGTTATATTTCATTGCATCTAAAATGGCATTGATTATAAGGTGCACCCTAGTTTCAGACATAATAAATGACAATGTTACAGAATTCATGAAATATGGGCAAGCTCTGTTATACCTTTGTCAATTTATATTTCCAAGTTTTTCCAAATGAATTTGATATTCTGTTCTTGCCTAAAATGAGTTTTGTAATGTGACTTCCACTATTTCCTGAATTTTGTCTTTCAATTACTCCAAGTATATGAAATTTAACTTTTATTAGATCAACTTACCTTGTGAAGTAATGCTGATGTCTTTTTCTTTTTTTCAGGCTGACACCAACAAAGATCGTATTGACATTGCCAATGCCAGAGCAAAGAAACTCATTGATAGCTAAAGTACTGCTGGACTTCTTTACCATTTATTCACTTGCCTATATCTTCCTTCAAAGTCATTGCCTTTTCAGAGTTTGAAATTTTGGTCCCGCACTCTTCTAATCAGGAGATAATGTGGCAGAAGGGTGAGGAGTAACAGCCCCCCCTATTTTTTTATTTTCTCTTTTTCCCTTGAGGGTAGGCTGCTTCTCAGTCTTCCAGCATTTTCTTTCTCAGTTTATACTCTTAGTTGATGCCATACATCGTAGATAGTGATGTTTTTTTCACCCTCCTCATTTACTGTAGCAGGTTCTTCTGCTTTCAAGATTTGGAAGCATTGCCAAAGACAGCCATAAAAAAGGAAGCTGGGAGGATGGGTGGGGGAGTGCAAGAAGGGGAAGCAAGAGGCAAGAGGTTGTTACCTCAGTAAAACTTTCAGGCCACAAAGCAAAAAGTTGCATAGCCACAGTAAAGAGTTAGTTGGGTTTAGTTTTTAAGTTGCAGTTATTGCCAATTTAGGCTCTTTGTTTTGGAGCTTTTATATATAATATTTTTGTTATACATCACAATTTTGCAACCTCTGCTTCAAAAAAGAATGGAAGTTTTCTTAAAGTGAGCTTAATTCCTGAACTCTTAGTATTTCATATATGTAAATAGATTCTGTGATCACATTGCATATTGCACCATACAGGAACACTTTGTGTAAATGAATAGCTTTTTATTTTCATATTAGTATCATGGTCCCATTACAGGCCTATTAACCTCATAAATTTGTCATTAGCCTTTGAAGAAAAAGATATGTAAATATGTAAGTGTAACATGAGAATTTCTCTCTAAAGCATGGCTTAAAATTTTTTGGAGAATTTTGACAAAGTATATCACGTGAATTCAGATTTACCTCAATGCAAGAATTATGTTTTAGATAGGAAAAAAGAAACTTGTTTTGATCTCAGGTAGAAAAATTGTTAGATTGCTTTGAGTTTCATGTAGATTTAGACTTAAAAAGCTAGAATTCTGTTTAACTGAAAGCGATTTAGAAAATTATACTTTTGGTTTGATTACTGATGATTGCATTATCATTCATCCTCAGCCTCGGGTATTGAACTATGTTCAGAATTACGTTTATTTGGATCCTGAACAGTGTTGTAAGAATCTGATTGGTATTTGTCACCTTTATTTACAAGGTAGCAAAAAAAAGGGCACCTGTGCACTTCAAAGCTACTAATGTGATTGGTTTGACCAATAACCATTGCTTAATCCTTACAATTAAATGTTGTAACTAATGGAACTGTTCTTTCAAATAGGTAAGTGTGTTTCTGTGACTATTTTGGGTAAGGGGCAATCATTTCATCAGCTCTTATTTAACCAATTGAGTAAAGGTCCATAAATCAATAAGCAATCCAACAGAAAGCTGCCTTTAGCATCTTTCCCATTTTTATTGGAAATATGACAGCACTGTCCTTTCTGTGATTTGTTATGAGGTGCATTTTAATCATTACTAGTCTTTTATTCATTTGCACTTAAATACACTAGTGACTGAAAGGATAATGATTATAAGTGAGAACTATAACCCACTTGAGATATAGTTAATATGGGAATTTTCAGAGGCTGAAGAGGAAAATACAGAGGGTGCCAAAAAATGTATACACATTTTAAGAAAGGAAAAAACTGTATTAAAATTGTAATAATATATACTGATAACAAAAGATGAATGAATACAAGTCACGTTTGACCTCTGCAATTACAAGAGATGTTCAAAGTGTAACAGCATAATTTTAATATATTTTTTTCCTTTCTTAAAATGTGTATACATTTTTTTTGGCACCCTCTGTAATTAAAGTGAGATTCAGTTAGGCCCTGTGTAATAGAAATACTCCATGCCAGAAGGAGTAGTTTGGCAGGTGATGGTATATATATATATATATATATATATATATATATATATATATATATATATATATATATATATATATATATAAAGTAAGAATGTTTAAAACATTGGGGATTGTGCTATACCTAAATCCCCTTCCTAGAAGTATTAAAAAAAAATTTTTTTAACAGTTATGGCTAAAGGAAATAGTTTTGAGAATACCAATATGCTACCCCCACAGTAATAATAGAAGTGTGAACTTAGGCACCAAAATGTCTAAATTTACACTCTTAACTCTGCCACTTGCTGGCTGAGTGACTATAAGCCCATTTCTGTGCCTCAGTTTCCTTGTCTATAAATGGGGATTATAATTCCTACCTCAGAATTATTGCAAAGACTCAACATGGTAATGCATGGGAAGCACTTAAGAGCAGTGCCCAGCAAATGTAAGAGCTCAATAAATGATAGCTACTGTTTGTTCTCCAGAATGGAGCTCGTTTTGGGTCAGGGATCCCTTTGTGAATTTGATGAAAGACAACACAGCCTATCTCCCCAGAGAAATAGAGACACAAACATGAATATGCATAAATGGGTCTTGAAAACCCATCCATGGATCTCAGGTTACAAACCCTTTTAAAGATTGTGCTACTGAGAAAAAAGAGGGATGAGGCAATAGAAATTATTGGCCCATCATACACTAGAAATACAAGCTGTTGACTTAAAGCCTTTTCATGTTTTTCTCCTATAACATTGTTTGGAAACTTGTTTCCATTACTTTTGAAAGATAGTAACTGAAGTTGGTTAACACAACTTTGGAGTCACCTGAATTCAAATTTTGGTTCAGTCATTTACTATCTGTGTGACCATGGGCATAATACTAACCTATAACTAAGGAGTTAAAAAACAGTATTCCCCACTGAAATGAATAGTAAGCTCCCTCTTCAAGTTTCTAGTCTTATAATGACAATGATCTTTATCCCCTATAGTTGTGCCTTTTTTTTTCTTCCTTCAGTTTTAATTCATCCTTTAATTCAACTCTGTATCTTTTCATGCCCCGTGTGGATTATGAATATTGGGTTGTCGGAAAAGTCATGACACATTTTTGCAACAAAAAACATTAAAAAAATACGTCATGACTTTTCCAACAACCCAATATTTTCCAGATATATACTCACTTGTACTTAGAATTAGTTTCTTTAGGTCACTTGCTTACTAAAATTCTAAGTTATTCCAGTTACAGTCCTAGTCAGATTTATATTTCTCAGATTGATACCCAAGTTCCTTATTCTCTAGTCATTTGATTTTTATCCTTTTTAACTTGGTGTCTGCTCTAAGCCTTCCTTTTCTGTACAACTTGCTAAATTCTATTTTGATACCTCACAAATGAAATAAAGGGCACCGTTTGAGTACTTACTCTGTCATGGGCACTATGGTAAATGCTTTTTATGTATCTCTTCACCATATCCTCATAATTTACCTGAGAGGTAGGATGTATTGCCATGTTAACAGATGAGACTAAATTGCTCAAATTAATAGTTAGTAAATGACAGACTTTGGATTCAAACCAGGATCTTTCTAACTCCAACGCTTATGATTTTATTCAGTATTCTACACTGACTTCCAAGCAAGCTCTAAAAGAATGTAGGTGACTTAGGGCTGGTGGCCACTAGAATGTGGGTCTCCAGATCACAAGTCACCTTACTTTGTTAGCTCATATTTAAGTCTAAATACTTGTGTACTATAACTGGGCATATTACTTTACATAGTTGCTGCCTTCAAGTAGCTCAGTCTAGCAAGAGACAGCTGAATATAGAATGTGAATATAGACAGTTGAATATAAAAGTGCTATTATAACAGATAGAAGAGCAATTAATTTGCTTAGACTTAGGAAGGGGCTTAGACATAGGGAAGGAGCATGTTAGTAAGAGGGCATTTCTGACTGAGCAAACAATGTAAAGGTGGATAAAGGCGAAAGACATTACACTATAGGTCTAAAGAGCAGAACAATCTGGTATGAAGAGGTAGGCAAATGACAGTGAAGAAAGAGTATCTGGGGCAGCCGGATAGCTCAGTTGATTAAAGCATGTGCTCTGAACAACAGGGTTGCCAGTTCAATTCCCACATGGGCTGGTAAGCTGCACCCTCTACAGCTAAGATTGTGAACAACAGCTTGACCTGGAGCTGGGCTGCTGTGAGCCTCCATGAGCGGCCGGCCGTCGTCTGGTGACCAACTGCCATAGCCGGGTAGAACACAATCCTCATAATACCAACATGGGCCAGTGAGCTGTGTCCTCCACACCTAGACTGAGAACAACTTGACTCAGAGGTCAGGGGCGAGGGAGGAAAAAAGGAAGAGTATCTGGAAATAAGGCTGGGTCTAAGTTGTGAAAGTAGTGGTGACTGTCATAAGGATGGGGAGTTTTAAAACTAATTAAATGGCTGGGAACATTTAAGTTTAATTTGTAAGTTCTGATTTAGTAGATGATAAGTACTGATAAAATATTTAGAGAAATTAATTGTTCAGTGAGTAGACGAATAAGATTAAACATTAAAGTTTATTTTTAAAAACTCAATAATGATAAACTGACACCCCTGTCCCTCCCCAAAATGAGAAACAAAATAACATGGGAAAAAGAATACCTAGACCAGATTTAAGGTCAGGAGACTTCCTCATATATATTAAATACTAGCCTGTTACGATCTCTTGACTTAAAGGTGAAACTAGGTTTGTAAAATGAGAACTGTCAATACATGACACATAATACCTTTGTACCTTCAGTATCTCTTAGTAAGCATGGGTCCGATACCACAAAATGTTTATGAGTCACATGAAGGCATCACAGTACTCATGCAGCCCAAAAATGAAACTCCTTTCTAATCAGTTTATTTTCAAATAAGGGGCCATTTATAGGTTAAAGTTCTCATGTCTTCCTTTTAAAGGATTAACCTTTCTTCCAGCCAAAGTTTATTACAAATTCTTTATTTAGTATATTCTTTCATTCAGAGAATAAACTTGTTAAACATAGGTTTTAAAATATTGTTGTAGTTTTTTGATAGGTAATTTGATTAGTAGAATTATAAATACAAAAAGGAAAAAGGATTACCAGAAATGAGACATTATTTCTAACAAAGCTTCAGGAAAATCTTGATACTTAAAACCCCTTGTATCGTACAAGTTTTGCATATATGGTTTTAGCTCTTCAGAGCCCTCTACCAATAAGGCACCTGCAATAAAGAATTTGCAACTGCAGCCTTGGGGAACATCTCTTAGTGTTGTATTGGTGCTTCTCTGACAAAGTACACTTCAATCAGGACAGTCACATATTTATGTACATTCTAAATTCCAAGTATAAATACTGTAACTGAACTGATAGACTGGAATAAAATCACAGATCCTTAGATTAACCATAGTAGCCTTTCACAAATTATTTGAATTTCAAAAAAATGTGAAATGTTAACACAAAGGTGGAATGGCAGCTGACTTTATAAAAGCTTACACATGAAATGTCAAGCTGAGGTGTGGAGCTATTCTATTACCAGGCAGCATCCCCTCACTGTATAAATAGCAACTTACTACTGGTTTCTTAAAGCCAAACTTATGATGATTTTGAAGATCAACACTGTCCATTGCCCTATCCATGACTCAAAATGGAGAACTCTTTCTGTCTCTAGATTCCTTTTAGCTTATTTGAGATAAGCTCTGGAAAGGAAAAAGATCAAATGAAATTATAATCTCCTGGAGTATCAGCTCCTCACTGCAGATATCCTTGACAACAGCACGCGCCTTTGATTCAGCCAGATTGCAACAGGTTCCAAATCAGTGTCCTATAAGGATTCCCATGCTCCTGGAGAACATCACGCAAACTTCTTCTTGGTGGCCGTGTACCTCTCCATGTACTAAAAATCATTAAAGAAAAATTTTTATGTAGTATTTTGGCATGAGCAAATACTAGCCTATTTGGGACTTAGGTTTTTATATGATTTTTTTTTTCATTTAGGTTTTACTGGCTATGTTACTTTATTTCCTACAAAATCTACCTATTCTAAATGCAAATTTTAAGTACATAGTTTTGGGGTCTTTTAAATTTCTTAATGTTTTAATAGGAAACCTATCCAAAAACAAAGATGCTTCACCATACACCATCTAGAGAAAAAGTCATTTTGGTATACAAGAATTTGCACCAATATATCTTGGTACAGGAATTTGATTCTTAGAACCATCTCCAAAATAGGAAACAAATCCTGTTGACAAACAGGATTATACAGACAGCCTCTAGATATAAACATTTATGTGAGTTACTTCACTGTTCTCTTCTCTGAGCAGAGACTAGAAATGCAGAAGTATACTAATACACACCTTATCATAGCCTTCTAGTTCTCGAAGTTTCTTTATTTCAAAAAGGTTGCCTTCCACAGCAAGCAGACAGATCTGGGAATCACTAAGGATGCTCTGTGGAAGCATGCTGAGTTCAAGGCAATTCTCTTCCAGGCGAAGAACTTTAAGGCGAGGACAGCAAGATATCTTTACTGAAACCTGAGATATCTATTGAACAACAAAAAACAATAACAGGAAAAAGCATAAGTACTGTAATGGTTATTTTTTACTAAATTAAAACAAAAAACCTTTATTTGATTATTTGTCCTAGTTCTTTTACCGCCTCCATTTTCTCACTACCTACTCATTCCAGAAGCCTCTGTCATCTAGCTTCTGTTAACTACTCCTCCACTTTTTTGGGTGGGGTGGGGAGGGTGGGAACACCTGGCTATTTAAAGTCCACCAGTGGCTTTTTGGAAATAAAATTTTCTGATAAAAGCAGAAATTGGAGAATCACACAAGTTTAAAGAAAAGTTACCTGTAATCCACTACCATAAACATTTTGGTACATTTACTGCCAGTCATTTATTTGTATATAAATGTTTGATTGTACTGTCTACCCCTTCCTTGAAACTCTGTTGTATCTAAGTACTGGGTTTTTCTTCCTCTTTTGAATTATTCCTGATTTTTGGCTTTCCTTCTTGTTCCTATGGACATTTTTTGTGCGGTGGTCCCTAATACTTAATATTTGATCTTCCTAAACTTTCTCCTAGAAAGCTTATCCATTCTTAAAACTATCATTCTTACCTCAGAATCTATCTACATTTAAACCTCTGACCTCTATTCTACTTCCTGTGTCTCCAGTTTTTAATACAGCATTTCCACTTGGATGATGCACCATCATAATCAACTTAGCATGTCTATTCTCAATAGCACCACTCTTCTTTTAGGCCCTCAAGCTCAACACCAAGCAATTTAATTTATTCACCTCTTTTGCCCATTGATTCACCAAATTATATTTGCTCTGCCTGGTATTATCTCAGACCATCACCTGGGAACTTGTTAGAAATGCAAATTCTTAGACCCCACCCCATACCTACTGAATCAAATGCTGAGTGGGGACCCAGTGAACTTTTAACACGCTCTCCTGGTTATTTTAATGCACACTAAGATCTGAGAACCACTGGTAAAGTCATCAGCATAGGTGAATGTGGAGTGAGTGCCCAGCTAATCATTGTTTAACAATTGTTTCCAAGTTTTTTCCAAACATTCACATTTTTTTCCTAAAAAGCTCAAGAACATAAAAGAATATCCAGGGCCGGCCGAGTGGCGCGATGGTTAAGAACTGGCTTGGGACGCCAGAGGGCCCCAGTTCGGATCCCACATATGAGGGCCAGTGACACTGCCCTCCACAGCTAAGATGCTGAACAACAGCTCAACCTGGAACTGGGCTGCTGTGAGTCACCGGCGAGGGGGTAGGCTGCAGCCCCTGTGGCAGTGGGTTGCCATGGGCTACTGTATGTAGCCAGCAGCCAGTGTGAGCGGCCAGCAACCAGTGTGAGCGGCCGTCCAAAAGCCGGCGACTGATCTGCCTCACCAGAGAAGAGCGCAATGATGGTGCCAACTTGGGCCAGTGAAACAATGTTCTCCACAACTAGACTGAAGAACAAAACGACAGCAACTTGTCTGTTCCCCCAATTCCCCAGCATTGTTCCCATCCCAATTCCCCAATTAAAAAAAAAAAAAGAAGAACATCCACTTAAGGAAAAGATGAGGCCAATCTCCTCAGAGACTAAATTTCATAATAATGTAAGGTCACTACAGTCTAGAATAGTTTTGTCCCAATAAAACGTTTTGCAATGATCGGAATGTTCTATATCTATGCTGTCCAATGTGGTAGCCACTAGCCACATATGGCTTTTGAACACTTAAAATACAGCTAGTGGTAACTGGACTTGAATTTTTTAATAAAATGAATTTCAATAGCCACATGTGGCTAGTGGCTGCTGTATTGGACTATAGATCTAGAAGCATAGATAATAGAAAAACTAAAGGCCACCTGGTAGTCTCATTATGTTTAATGTTTCATCATCTGTGCCTTAATACTAAACCAAAGATTGTTTCTCCAATCAGATGCATATTAACCAAAAAGCTTTCAAAGTAATGGAAACAAATTTCAAATACTGCCGTCAAAGCTGTCCAACAATGAAATAGGCTATCTCCAGAATGCCGAGCACTGAGTTTTTCAACAAAAGCAAGACACGTACTTGACAAATGTCAAAAATTGAACTGAATTACCTTTGATGTCCAACTCTGAGAACCTATGAGTTTACATCTCTTTTCAACTCTTCCTGACATAGCTCCTTGCTAGATGACTAGAGGCATGCTTGAGGAGGATCTGAAGAACTCTTCAAGATTTGTGAGACAGTAGTTTAACTTTTGAAATAATCTCACCCTGTTACCCATCCCACCCTGCAAAAAAATACCTATATAACAAACAGTGTCTCAACTAACTCGATGGCACTTTGGGCTTTGAAATTAGTCCAGCCCATACAATAATACCTCTCAATAGCTTCTAATACCCAGCTCCATGATTACAGGTTACAGAACAACCGGTTATTCATGAGACCATAAACCCATATATACACTACAAAAAAAAAACCTTAAGCTAGACCTGGTTCTGGTTGAAGTTGAGTTCGATGACCTGCAGCTCCCCCACTATGTCAGGTATGCTTCGAATCTGGTTTTTAGAAAGATCCACCACATCCAGGTGCCTCAGGCTACAAAGTTGGAGTGGTAGTGCTCCCAGCTGGTTCCCAGAGAGGCTCAGGGTCTTCAGGGCCGACAATTGCCCAAAGGTAGATGGCAGCTCTCTCAAGTGATTATTGTTTAGGCTTAGCGTTTCTAGTTTTTTCAGATTGCCTAACTCCTCAGGAAGAATGGCTGGCAAAAAAAAAAAAATGTAAACCTAAATCGGATACAGCTGAAAAACACCTTTGATGAAGTTTGTAAAAACTATATGGCAGCCTGCTATGCCCCTTGTTAATACAGAATTCCTACATATTGTGCCATTTTTAAGAATTGCCCTTTTATCAACATAGTTTTCGAAGATGAGGGTGCCATCAAAATGCAGGAAAGCATTTATATGTATAATGGCTCCTTTTGTAAAGGGGCCTCCACACAATCTGACAGCAATTTTGTGGGATTTGGAAGGCCCTCCTTTTCCCATTCCCTCCCCCCCAAATTAGCAGCAAAATTAGGTCTGTTTAGATAACAAAGGTCTTCCCCTTCAAATTATCCCAGTACCAATCATTATACTAGAGGAGGGTTGTAGATGTAATTACAAGAGAGAGAACGCTTCAAGGACTCTGACATTCTCCTGCGTCTTGAGCTCTCTGAACCGTTTTATAACAACAACAAAAATCAGCTTGTAAGAGAACACCACCCTTCTTAACAGCTGATCAGTAGCAAAAGCTTCCCAGGCGCAAAAGCCATACTCAGTTTGTTGTTGTTCAAGGAGAGGCTCTTCAGCAGAGTGAACTTTCCTATAATCATAGGCGGTAGGCTCTCGATCTTGTTGTTGGACAAGTCGATGGTCCTGAGATTGCTCGTCAGCTTCTGCAACTCTGAAGGGAACTGGAGAAAGGGGTTCACAGCGCGGAGAATCCCTTACCAATTAACTTCACCGCCCCCGCCGTCCCTCTCCCTTTAAATTTCCTGATCGGGTCCCTCCTAGTCTCACCTCGGTCAGCCCACGGTCCTTAAGCTGAAAGACTCCAGTTTTCTGCGCGGTTTCCACATGAGCGCGGATGGCATTGTTTCCCATCCTAGCTCCGCAGCTCGGGTCCCTGCGGGAAGGAAGTGCAGCTGTCACCACCTCGGTCCAGGCACCTAGTCACCCCGTCGGCCTCCCGGCTGGGTCTCATGCCCCAGCCGTCACCTGCAGATCTTTGTATCTTGGGGGCGAACCCAAGAGTGGCAAGGCAGAAAGGGAAGAGCAGAGAGAGCCCGACCACCAGGTCCCGGCACTTTTGCAGTTGTCCCGAGGCTAGACGCCGCTAGGAGATTATGGAGGATCACGGAGTCCTGGACTCGCCTCTTATCACTCGCTCCACAGAAGACCCAGGACCCGCGCTAGCTGGGGATGCGCTCTCCAAGCTTCCGCCCCGGCGGAAACGCCCTGTGACGTCATCGAGCTGCGCGGCGCTTTCGCCTGGAGTTCTACTTATGGTCGGCGCCATTCTGGGAGGCGGGTCTCAGCCATGGAGGCCGCGAACCCTTGGGACCCGGTGTCCGCGCCAACCGCTGCCGGGCTAGTGCTGGGCCGTTTCGTAGCATCGGGGTTTGTCACTCAGGTACGTGGGCGGCGATGGCGTCATTAAGGGGTTGCCTACTGTGGCGACTGAACATGACTGAAGTGGTGGTGCTGGCTTGGGGCTGTACTAGAATAGAGGCAGATTGGAGCCCCTTCCCGGCAACAGCAGATACCATTCTGCAATGGGTTCTAAATGGGGCCTCTAAGTAGATGGTAATTCGAGTAGACGGTGTGTCAAGTGTCTGTCTGCAGGCGATTATGCCAGGTCAGTTCGTGGGAGACAATAAAGACCAGTGTTCATCCCGCTGTTTTTCATCCAGTGATACGGCCTCTAGATTGTAATGGGTGGCGGGATTGGGAAATACGGCAAGGTAGTTAAAACATACGTTCGCAAACGACGCTCGTTTGTGTGAAATGTTGAGACATATTTGGGGCGGAAGGCCCATATTTGGGTACTGGAGAGCTCCAGGGGAAGCGCGCATCTTTCAAGTCGTCGTCGTTCCCCCCCACCAAAAAAAAAAAAAGTATTGGGGAAAAGATCCCAAAGGCTTGGAATATGAATGGAGGAAGAGATTAATTTTGAGGAGAGACGAGGAAGATTAGCCCAAGGGGTGGTAGTTTTAGATTGGGCAAGAAGAACATGTTCTTAGGCCAAACGGGAAGGAGCCAATAGAGGGAGAGATGGAAGATGTGAAGGAATAATAGAATACAAGTGGCAGAAGTGACAAGGGAAAGTGGAATTGAGGGAAATAAGGGAAAGGAATTTTTAGATAATGAGGAACTTGAGAATTGCACTAAAAAAGGAAACGGGGCTGGCTGAGTGGCTCAGTTGGTTAAGAACTGGCTTGGGACGCCAGAGGGCCCTGGTTGGGATCCCACATATGAGGGCCAGTGACACTGCCCTCTGCACCCAAGATGCTGAACAACAGCTCCACCTGGAGCTGTGCTGCCAAGAGTGGCTGGGGACCCCGTAGGCTGCAGCCCCTGCTGCAGTGGGCTGCCGTGAGCTACAGTGAGTGGCCAGCAGCCAGCGTGAGCTGCCGTGAGTGGCAGTCCAATGGCCGGCGACTGATCTGCCTCAGCCAGGAAGAGCGCAATGATCATAATACCAACATGGGCCAGTGAAGGGGTGTCCTCCACATCTAGACTGAGAACAAAAGGACAGCAACTTGTCTGTTCCCTTCCCCCAATTCCCCAATAAAATCTTTTTTTTAAAAAAAAGGAAACTGAAAAAAGCAGAAAGATAAAATCATCTGCAGAGATGAGCAGTGTAAACATGATGGAAGGTTTATGGAAAACACACTTTTTATACTTAAAAGAGTCAGTAGAGAATCCTATCTTACAGTATTTTTAAGGTGAAGAAGCTAAGACCTCAAGAGACCAAGAAATTTGCCCAGGGTCACTCAACTAATGAAGTAGGATTAGATACTAGAGCTCTCCCTTTTCTGACATAGTATATCATCTCTAAGATGAACTGTGATAGATGATACTGTGACACTATCTTGAAAGTGTTTAAACTTCTTTTGAAGAACTTTTCTAAATTACTTGGAAGACCTAGTAACAAGACCTTATGGATTGTGGGGGGAACCAGGAGTAGTAATGAATGCATTGGAAAATAGACAAAACATACCACAGCACTCACCAATTCTCACCTTCCTTCCTTCTCTCCTGTGTTTTCTTCCTACCAAGTTGCCTAGTACTCTCACTTGTTACCAGTTCTGTAAAAAAATAATTTGATAAACTCATGCTATAGGACATCTGGGATTTATCCATCTAGAGCCATTGGTATAAGTATAAACACCTAAACTAAAGGAGTAAGTCTCTGGCGAAAGAATTTTAGGCATTGATTGCTGAGCTGTTTGTTGGGAATGGTGGTGGTTTGAGGGAGGCTCTTACTAGTGTCCTTCAAGTAACAGTTAGACAGTTACCTGTCTTCCCTACAGGTAAGACCTGCCAATGCATAGTTTCTTAAAACCATTTTAAAATCTTACTGCATAGCTAGTCCATGAGGAAACTTTACGAGTTTGTAGCATAATTTTACATTAAACAAACTTTGCAAATGAAAACCTATCTTTATTAGGATTTAGCATTGATTCTTTCAAAATTATGTATTATATGATCCCTTTAAACAGTCCATCCCTGAAGTGCACATTATCCCATGTGCATTAAAAATTAAGAGTGATGCTTAAAACTGTGGTATGATACACCTCTTCAGGAAAATAGCTTGTTTGAGCTTTCTTCTGTTTTGCTCTATCCATTGGAGAATTACTTAGTGAAAGAAAGTTAGGGCTAACTGTCTGTTGGATAATGAGATATTTGATTTCATTTATGCCCTAAGACTGCTTTAGTGGCCTTACATTCTAGATATTTTTCAGGCAACCTTGAGTCAGTCATGACATCTTGTTCAAAGCTCCCTCTACTGGCAACGCATAAGATAAGGATCTGGACCTACAAAAAACCCAGAATCTACTATTGGATTGTTGGAAAAGTCATGACATATTTTTTCTATGTTTTTCTTTGCAAAAATGCATCATGAGTTTTCCAACAACCCAATATTTTCATATATATATATATATATATATATATATATATATATATATATATATATGTTATCAGTGAGCAAACTTTTGCTGTGAAGGGCCAGAGAGTAAGTATTTGAGGCTTTTCAGTCCATATGGTTGCAACTAGGCTGTTGTAGTGTGAAAGCAGCCAGAGATAATAAGTAAATGAATGAGAAGTTGAGTTCCAATAAAACTTTATTTCTGTATCTTAAAACTTGAATTTTATATAATTTTCACGTTTCACAAAATATTATTTTTCTTTTTGCCCCCCAACACTTAAAAAATGTAAAAACCATTTTTAGCCCATGGGCTATACAAAAACAGGCAGCAGGCTGCATTTAGCTCATGGGCTCTAGTTTCCTAACCCCTGCTCTCTAAAGTTCTTTCTTGTACTAGCATTCTAGAAAAGCAGAAAAGGATACAGAAAATTATGGATGAAGCCAAGGGATAAACAAGATAATATTCTTATTCCGAGATAACCTGCAATTTAAGAAGGCATAATAACAGAATGAAAGGATAAAAAGGGGATAACCTTTTTAGAAGAATAATTATGCCTGGATAAAACACTCCTTTATCTAAGAGAGTGAGAATGTGAAAAGAGAGAATATGAATGATTTGTAGCCAATAGAAGTCATTTAATGAATCAGATAAATAACTCCATGGGGCGTGAGGGTGGGAGAGGACTGTTTGATTTTAGCCCCAGGAATGTCTGAGTGTCACGTCCAGCGTGGCAAGGGCAAATGGGACACGAGAGGGGCGGCGCAGATTGAATAAGTACAAGAGACAAAAGTAAGATTTCAGAGCGAGACCAAGGGACTCAGCCTTCAGAGATAGACTGAGCCACCGAATCGGGTCAACGCATGGCTTTTATTGATTCTTTTCAAGGAAGTAAACTGCTGTGCTGTC
>NW_017731442.1:2752166-2762340 GCF_001890085.2 Hipposideros armiger
CACTCTCTCGACTAAGGGGTCAGAGGCTAATGCAGGGGGGGTGGTCTAAGAATCGGCTGTAAGGCGACATCTGAGAGTCTAGGTCTTGGTCTTTTGTGTAGAGGTGATTCTCTACCAACCTCAGAGTCCTCTGTTAAACTCTCAGTAATGCAAATCCATTGTGCCTGATACTTTAGGAAATAATACAAAGTGATTAAGTCTTGTTTGTTCTTAATTTTTAAATATTTGGGCAAAGGGTTTGTGATATTGGTGGCTTTAAAAACAGGAAATACACATTGCTACTGTTCTACTCTGTACTTCATTTTTCAGGGCCAGTGTTGGACATAATATATCCTCATATTTTAGACCCATGGGCATGCTTTTCCAATGCACATAGAAACTTTTTTGTGACATACTGCTGCTTTCTCTGTTCACTTTCCAATAGGAGATGTTAAATATATCTAAGAAATCAGCTTCTTGTTTTGTGAACTTCTCCAAGCTACAGCAGATCACAAATATTCAAGCTGAAATCAACCAGGTAAATTATGTTGAACTCTTTACTTTCTACCTCTAGTACAGGAAAAAAAAATCTTAATTTGTTCCAACAGCAATTCTCTTGTACATAGAACAGTGTCTAGCACATAGCTGGGTAGGTGTTTACTTAAAGTACTTAATAGTAGTTGTAATAGTAATAGTAGCAGTTAGTAGTAATAGCAGGAGCACAACATGACTTGAACACCAAAATGAAAAGCTTCAGTAAAGCCCCTCTTACCCCTCTTAAATATTTCTGAGTTAAAAGAGTGTCCATTTTTATCAGAGTTTAAGTCTATATATCAGGCTACTTTCTGAGTGACCTAAATATTATTTTTGTTTTTACTGTAGAAAAACCTGGAAATTGCACTTCTAAGACTAGAAAAGGATACAGCTGATGTTGTTCATCCTTCCTTTTTGGGTAAGTGGTTTGGTTAAATGGGTAATCATTGGAATTTCAGCTTTTTCTTGGATTACCTTAAATAAGCACCAGGCATTAGGATATACAATTATGTTTCCTGGTATTTCTCCAAAACTAACCAAGTTTTCTATTTTTGTGCCTAAATAGAAGTCCTGTTGTCTTGACTAGTGCAACTTGAGTAAAAAGTGACCAAGGTAGGAACTCCTCAAAGTCAGGAGAGCTTGAAAGACAAAAAAGGACTGTGGAACTTTTCAAACTGAAGGAGACTAAAGGGTCATGACAGCTAAAGCACAGTATGGTCATAGGTTGAATACTTGGTTAGAAAATTTTTTTTTGCTATAAAGGACATTATTGGGATACTTAGTGTTTAAATATGGGCTGTATTAAATATTGGTAGTATTGTGTCAATGTGAAATTTTATGAATTTGATACTTGTAACGTAGTTATATAAGAATGTTCCTATTCTTGGGAAATACATGCTGAAGTTTTAGGGGTAAAAGGTCCTGATATCTGCAATTTACTCTCAAAAGCGTCAGCAAAAATATATGTAAGAGGGTGGAGAGAAACAGGAAAAAAGAGAAAATATAGCCTAGTGTTAACAGTTAGTGAGTCTAGGTGAAATGTATATGAGAGTTCATTGACCTATTCTTGAAACTTCTGTAAGTTTGAAATGTTTTCAAAATAAAAATTTTAAAGAAAAGGCAGTTGGCAGCTATTAATTGAATTCTGGGGAAAAAATTGACATAATCAGAAATAGCTTATAAGACAAATGTTTGTTTTTTAATGTTTATGTAGAATATTAGAAGCAGAAATGAGAAAAGAGATTTATGTGAAGAATATGGCTGTGGCTATAAAACTGAACTAGCAGTAGAGTTGAAAAAAACAAAGAATTTAGCACTGGGTTTGGTTGTCAGTAGGAAAAGTAAGAGAAAATAGTTGAAAATGAAATTGATATTGATATTGATTTTAAGGATAGCGAAGGGGTGATATTTAGGAGGGAAATGGAGGAATAATCTTTGACATTGGTAGAGTCAAACCAAAGCAAAGAAGAATTTGTTAGTGATTTCAAAACATACTTGTCCTATTCCTAACTATAATTACTGTTTCTGGTTTGTGTAGATGAAAAGTGTCATACTCTACAAAATATGAATAATCATTTGGAAGCAGTGCTAAAAGAGAAGAGGTCCCTCAGGCAAAGACTGTTGAAACCTATGTGCCAGGAAAACCTGCCTATTGAATCTGTTTATCACAGGTTAGACCAAAAAATAGAAATTAACAGTTACACATGTTTTCTGAAGGTAGTTTAGTAGTTATTTCATATACATTAATATATTAATGATTGTGTCCGTTAACATTATTATTAATGCTGATACATTAAACCAGAAAGAAAATCTTTTGCTTTTAAAGAATTGTATAATAGCTGTGGTGAAAACAAAGGCATTCCTTTGCCCATGGTGTTTTGGGATTTATAAATAATTATTTTAATGAAGGGCAGGCCGATTGGCTCAGTTGGTTAAGAGCTCGCTCAAGAGTTTGAGCTCTGAGCAACAGCGGTTTGATTCCCGGCCTGAGCTGAGCTGCCAACAGGTGGCAGGATGGCTCAGCTAAAATAATAATAATAATAATTATAATAATAATTATAATTATTATTATTATTTTAATGAAAGAAATTAGATCCATAATATAGAGTAAGGTGGGTAAAAATCATTTTTATTAAGTATAGACTGTTTTCTATGAAGTAAATTTATTATTGCATTAATGTTGTCTTTATATAAAAATGGAGTTTAAGCAGGGACAGATGAAAATAATGTCAACTAATGGAGAAAAAAAGACTTAATTCTGGTCTCATATCTGCTGTTTATATGCCTCAAAGCTTTGGGCAAAAGATTTAAATTTTTGCCTCAGTTTCCCAATCCATAGAATAGGGATGCTTTCTATTACTCTCTTCCACATAGGAGTATTGCAAGTATCAAATTGAAGATGTAAAGGGCCGGCCGAGTGGCTCAGTTGGTTAAGAGCTCGCTCAAGAGTGTGAGCTCTGAGCAACAGGGTCACCAGTTCGAGTCCTGGCCTGAGCTGAGCTGCTGCTGAGCTGCCAACAGGTGGCAGAATGGCTCAGCTAAAAAAACAAACAAACAAAAAACAAATTGAAGATGTAAGTTATTATTAGTAATAAGTAATAATAAAATAAAGAAGCAGGTATCAGCCAATACCTTACTAGCTGACCCTGAGCAAATCAGTATCTTCTCTTAATTATCAGACTTTTATCTTATAGTAATATAATAGATATACAAATCTCATTCTTGTGGATATATTCATTATCTATTTAGTACAGTAAAATACCAATAATGTACATATTATACATTATATATATCAGAAGAACTGAGTAATGATTTTAAAGCACTTTGCAAATGCAAAGATTCAAAGTGGTTTTATATGTAGGCTATTTCAGTGAAGTACATTTATCCTTATTGCCTTCACTCTTCAGCAAGAATGAGTAGATTGAAATGAAATGAGGTTTTATCTAAGGAAATTCCTTTACTTATATGAGAAAATTGTTAATACTGAGGTTTGACTAACATTAGGCTAGCTTCCAGATATGATAGTGTTGTCTCTTTCTGTTTTTCTGTTTGCATGACAAGTTAATTCCTACTTAAAATGAAAAAGGACCCTTTTTTTAAAATCACTGATATTTCCATGAATGCAGAAATGTTATTATTAGATCATTGGGTTGATTTTAATTCTCTATTAAAAGTCCTAATTAAAGGGGAAAAAGAGAACACAAAATAACTAAACTAAAAAAAAAAAAAATTGGCTTTTGTTCTTCCTCTTTCAGATACATGGTACATTTGTTGGAGTTGGCAGTGACTTTCATTGAGAGATTAGAAACCCATCTTGAAACAATTAGAAATATCCCTCATTTAGATGCAAATCTAAAGAAAATGGTGAGTATTAACAATAGCATTTAAGTACCTCATTAACTCCTTCACATTACCTTTAGCTGTCTTTAGTTCTTTTATACTACAATAGATCTCAAATGTGTGACCTACTTGTTTAATTTTTTTTTTAAAGATTTTTATTGGGGAATTGGGGGAAGGGGAACAAACAAGTTGCTGTCCTTTTGTTCTTCAGTCTAGTTGTGGAGGACGTTGCTTCACTGGCCCAAGTTGGCACCATCATTGCGCTCTTCCCAGGCGAGGCAGATCAATTGCTGGCTTCTGGACGGCTGCTCACGCTGGTTGCTGGCTACACACGGTAGCCCATGGCAACCCACTGCAGCAGGGGCTGCAGCCTATGCCGTCGCCAGCGACCCACGTCAGCCCAGCTCCAGGTTGAGCTGTTGTTAAGCATCTTAGCTGCAGAGGACAGTGTCACTGGCCCTCAAATGTGGGATCTGAACCGGAGCCCTCTGGCGTCCCAAGCCAGCTCCCAACCAACGTGCCACTCTGCCAGCCCTTGTTTAACTTTTTGATGGGTAATATTATGAGCGAATTGTTTTTTTTTTAAGCTGAGCCATCCTGCTACCTGTTGGCAGCTCAGCGGCTGCTCAGTTCAGGCTGGACTCGAACCGCTGTTGCTCAGAGCTCAAACTCTTGAGCGAGCTCTTAACCAACTGAGCCACTCGGCCGGCCCGATGAGCGAATTGTTTTTTAATCAGGTGCCTTTTCTTTTTTTATATCATTTTTCTATAAAAGTTATTTTACACTCTTTTATTCCAATATTTAATAAATACATATTATCTTCATTGTGCAAGGTATGAGAGATAAACAGATATGACCAATCTCTGACCTCAAATTCTCAAGTTTTGGTGAGAGAACTATAACACACTTTCGACTTTATAGTATTATTTTTGCACAGTGAATGCAGCAGAGAATTATAAAGAAATCTATTAAGCACAGAAAAGGGAGAGATTGCTTCCACTTTAGGGAGATTGGGAGTAGGATAGGGGGTAGAACACTTCAATAAAGTTTTATATAGGAGTTAGTAGTGAGCTGAATCTTAAAGAATCGGTGAGATTTGGACATGCATCAGAAAGAATAGTTCAGCCAAACGCAGCAGTGTGAGGAAAGACATGAAAATTAGAGAGCACAGGTAGTTGGAGGGAAGAGTGGTACTCCACTTTGAGTGATGCTTAAAATATTGAGAGGGAGATTGATCAGGGTTAATTTGTGGAATGCCTTGGAAACCAGACTAAGAAGTTTAGACTGCTCTCTGAGTACTGGGGAACCATTGAATTTTGTTTTGTTGCATTCTGTTTTGTTTTTAGAGAAGGGAACAAAGGAGTGACTTGATCAGAACTGTACTTTAATCACAGAGGAAATACTGGCTAGAGTAGACTGAACCTTGCCACTCTGTGGGTAGAGCATCAGCATAAGCATCACCTGGAAGTTTGTTAGAAATGCAGAATTGCAGACTTCATTCACCTTGGACCTTCAGAATCTGAATCTACATTTTAACAAGTTTCTCAGGTGATTCCTGTGCACATTAAAGTTTGATAAACTGGGTTATAGGGTTAGGCAGAGGAACCAAAAGCAGAGAAACTTGGAGAATAAATATAGTCACTCAGATAAAAGATTTAAAGCATAGGAATACAAAGGATTGTGTAGATTTTTAGATGGTGAAGGTCAAATTTCTAGAATGTGGCTACTATCTGGACAAGGGACATATCCAAGGTAACAAAGTTTCTAGCTTTGGTGACTTGAGGGTGAGTAGGCGCAAGAGATTAAAGAAGTTAATGAGTTTGTTTTTTTGATATGTCTTGTACAGATAGTAAATGTTCAGTTATTGTTCGTTGAACTGCAGTGAAATTGAGTTTGCAGTTAAATCAATATTAAATGTACTTCAGATGAAGATTTCTAGTAGACTGAAATGCGGGGTTGAATTTTAGGAAGGAGATTAGGTTTAACAATATAGAGGGTCATCTGCATTGAGGTGGGAGCTGAAGACAAAGGAGAGGTGAGCTCACAAAGCAAAAGTGTGTATTCTAAGGTAGGGAGTGGGAGAGTGCCTTTGTATTCAGGGGCTGGAAAGAGTAGGCATTATTATTAACCTTTGGTATCATAACCATTTGTGATATCATGATGATGTATTAATGACAGACATAATGTCTCTCCTATTTTCCCCTTCTTTCAAATGTTACAGAGCAAAGCTTTAGCAAAGATGGATATTTTGGTGACTGAGACAGAAGAATTGGCAGAGAATATACTCAAGTGGCGAGAACAACAAAAGGAAATTTCCTCTTGTATCCCCAAAATATTAGCTGAAGAAAATTATCTTCATAAATATGGTATTATAATGCCTTCTTTACCTTATTCTTCTAAAGTTCATGTCTAAACTATTAATGCCAAGTGATTCAACTGTTTATATTTTGCTTAATTATGTGTAGTCATGTGAAGTCCGTTTCTAGTCAGTGGTAACATGGGTATTTATCGGCTTTGCTGCTAGTAATGCTGAAAGATGAAAGAGCCCTATTTATATTGTAGTACTAAGATTCCAAATTCATTAAAACCAAAATAAATTTTTCTGTTAATATATTCATTCCACTTTTCAATAAAACTCGTGAAGATCAAATATAGCTATCACAATTTATTAACATGAGTGTATTATCCATATTTCCATATCTCAGGCAGCAGACTCTATTTTCTTTTTTTAATGCTTGTTTCTGATTTACAAGAGTCTTCTTCAATCTGAAGGTATGTTGGTTATTCCTGTGTGGTTGACATTAAATGTGCAGAAATGAGTAACATAGCAGGCCTGACTGCTATCTTTTGAAAGACTTGCTTGCAAGGTGGGTCCTTTACTGGCATCTGGGAACTTAGATTTCAAGAGGGTTCCTTCCACTCTCACTGATAAAAGCTCTCTGTGACTAAGCTATTTGTACAGTGAGGTTTGTGCTGAACACCTACTTTCCTCCTGGGAGTCTAGAATTTTGGTACATACTAGGCAGAAGATACGTATGTGACTAGCCTGCAAAAATAATCCTGGGCATTGTATCTGTTTCATGGTAAACATTTCACACATCACGACTCAGTTGCTGGGGAAATTAAGCACGTTCTACACTATGTGACTCCACTGGCAGAGGACTCTGGAAGCTGTACCTGGTTTACGCCGGCCTTTGCCCTGTGCACCTTTTCTCTTTGCTGTTTTGTTTTTATGCCTTCACTGTAATAAATCGTAGTCGTGAATACAATGATATGCTGAGTCCTGTGAATCCTCCAAGCATATCATCAAACTTGGGTGGGGTGGGTCTTGGGGACCCTGACACACTAAGCAATTCCCGAGGATGTTCACTGGCAGCCTTAGGAATAGGCAAAGAAGAAAGGCAGAGCAAAGCAAAGAAAAAGGCCCATTTTGATAAATGGTTTACTTTACAAAATGCTGAAATATTTTACCTATCTGAGATTATTGTGCATAAGGAATTGGAATTCTAAGACTTACTAAGCCTCAGGATGTATTCATTTGTATCAGCACTATAGCTACCCCTGGCTTATTTTCCGATTTGGGGTTCTCTTTTGCTTTAAAATGTATGCATCAGTATTTTTATACTATCGTATTCTCTGTATCACCAGGGTTCACTGATCCTAGTGTTCATCACACTCCTTAAGACAAGAAGACCTCAACACAGTGGATGAGCAAAGTAGTTGTTCATAAGGAAGCAGGATCGTCACCAGAAGATATCCTAGTAAAACAACCAGGGATCATGTTTTGAAGCCGACTTTGCTGACTTTTGCAAATGAGATATAGAAGAGTGGTAATAATATCTTAAATATTGCCTAAATACTTAAGAAAAACTTTTAGTTGTATTTCATCAGAAGTCTGTTCAAGTCTAGCCTTGGTTTCAAATATCTTCCTATGCTTTTTCTTCATGTGATTTCATACACACACACACACACACACACACACATATGTAATGTTAACGTATCATATCATCACAAATATTGATATGCCTGGTTGTTTTGGTTTTATTTTTGTATTTTGTCTATTATGTCTTTTTCAAAATAAAAAATAAAAAAATAAAATCTCTAATTTCTAACTAAAATTTTGTGACCCCTGCCTGAATCCTATGTGATAGAAAGGAAAGATTCTCTCTGTTTAGCTTACACAGTTGAAATATAGACATATAGCCTGTCTAATTCACAAAAGCTTGAGGTAAAAAGTTGAGCCTGAGGTCTATTTCAAAGAGAAAAGCTAATTTAGTAACATACTAGAGTCAGTAAATATTGATGTTTTTTTTCATTCAGTTTTTAGACAATGTGTACTAAACACACAAGCAAAATAATAGGTCTGGAATGTCTTTCTACTTACATTAGGAGGTGTGTGAAATTTGTGAATTCACTTCCAACATGGTCATGATGCCACTTTGTGAGGACTTTTGCCTGGCTTTTCTAACATATTTTACTCCTTTCTATGATCTATGACTATGCCAGACTGACCCCTGTTATCTTCTCAAATCTTTAATAAAGTCAGGTAAATAGGAATAGGAAAATCGAAAGGGTTTTTTCTTGGGTTTTTTTTTTTTTTTTTGAGAGTTTTCATAAGTTTATTTGAGCCAAACTGGCAACATGCCAAGGAGCAAGATATCAGGTTCTTCAGCCCAAAGGGTTTCTTGACATGCAAAATACAATAGAGTTCAGATTTAATAAAAATTATTATTGTGGAATTTCCTGAGATATCTATAAAACATTAATTTACATAAAAGATTAACTCCACAATTCAGGGAATTCATTTATGCAAATGAGTTCACTTTTAAAAAATTAGTATGGGCTGGCCGAGTACCTCAGTTGGTTAAGAGCACAAGCTCTGAGCAACAGGGTCACTGGTTCTATTCCCACATGGGCCAATGAGCTGCACCCGAGCTGAACTGCCACTGAGCTGCCAACAGGTGGCAGGATGGCTTAGTTGGTGAGAGCACGTGCTCCTAACAACAAGGTTTCCGGTTCGACTATCGCTGGGGATGGTGGGCTATGCCCACCTGTAATTAAGATTGAACATGGCACTTTGAGAGAGCAACCATGAGCTGCCAACCGGTGGCCAAATGGCGACTGGACTTGGAGCTGAGCTTGCTGCACCCTCCACAACTAAGATTGAAGGACAACAACTTGGCTGTTCCCCTTCCCCAATTCCCCAACACTGTTCTCCTTCCCCAATTCCCCAATAAAATCTTTTTTTGAAAAAAAGAGAAAGACTGGTAGGAGGGGCAGAGATGCAGATTGGGCTAGTCTCACACCCATGTGTGGCAATTAAAAATTGAGAGGGACAGAGGGATATCTCAGCTGCGGAGGTCACCCCTGAGAAGTGAGGGTGCCCAACTCCATACCAGACTCCCAGCCTAGGGTTACAGTGCCAGGAAAAAAAGTCCCCACAACTTCTGGCTGTGAAAGCCAGTGGAGATTGCGGCTAGGTGAGATGGAGGGCCGCTGGAGTCCCAGGTGTTCTTAAAGAGCCCTTGCATGGACTTACTTGCTTTGCTGATGGATAATTGTATGATTTCATGTTAAATTTCAAATAAATGCACCCTTATGTGGAAAAAAAGTACCTAAAATGGACTGAAGGAAATCAAATACAGTCGTCCTTTAGTATCTGTGGAGGATTGGACCTCTGAGGATCTCAAAATCCAAGGGTGCTCCAGTCCTTTAATATAACATAGCATAGTATTTGCATATAACCTATGGACACACTCCTGTACACTTTAAATCATCTCTAGATTACTTATAATACCTATATAATATAAATAGTTGTTATACTGTATTGTTTAGGAAATAATGAATGACAAAAAAAGTTGTATATGTTCAATACATTGTAGGCTTAATTGCATAGTACACATCAGCAACAATGTAACTTTTATTTTCAATCTGTGGTTGGTTGACTTCACGGGTGAAGAACAAGCAGATAGGTAAGGCCAACTGTATGCTTATATCCATGAGTTTATAATAATATTAAGAACAACAACAACAAGAACAACAACTTGTTAACCAACCACCTTTGGAAAGTGCTAGAGAACCAACTTATTTTGAAAATTTGTATTTGAAACAATCAAGCATTTATATGTGGACTGTACCTCAGGGTAATAGCTGATGAGAAAAAGTTGCTCTTTATAGAAGTATTTCAACTCAAATAAAGAATAATGAAATTATGGCCTTCCAGAAGACGGCGACTGATCTGCCTCACCTGGGAAGAGCGCAATGATGGTGCCAACTTGGGCCAGTGAAGCAACGTCCTCCACAACTAGATTGAAGAACAAAA
>NW_017731442.1:2762395-2779569 GCF_001890085.2 Hipposideros armiger
TAGAGTAGCATCACTTTGCAACCCTGTGATACTATAATTTATAATAAGAAATATATATATATATATATATGGTGTTCATCACTGTTTCTGGCATACTTAGTTTGTTTCCATGTTTCTGTATCTTGGCTAATTGCGAATAATGCTGCAATGAAGATGGATGGGGGTACAGAGATATATGTATTTATTAGTTTCAGGTGTACAAAACAATAGTTATACTTTTCACCCTTCACAAAGTGACAACCCCCCTCACCCCAGATATATTTTTGAGATAGTGATTTTATTTCCTTCAGATAGATAAATACCCAGAAGTGGGATTGTTGGGTCATAAGGTAGTTCTATTTTTAACTTTTTGAGGAATCTCCATACTGTTTCCCTAATACTGTGATTATTTTCACTGCAAAGCACAGTGAGTAGAGAAGCCATCCAGAAGACTAGGATTCCAGGTTAATCTGAATTGTAAACCAGCTGTCCCAATACTTTAGAGAAGGGTATTCTCAAATAGATGAGAGAGCTTAACAGCTATGGAACATGCCTGACATGTCTCATTATTTCTATTACTACCACTGGAGTACTAAAATAGCCTCCTGACTGGTCTCTCTGGGGTTTACATCTTTCCCCACTCAGGCTAGTCTCAAAACAGCAGCCAAAGTAATCTTCTAAAAATATAAATCATTATCATTTTCTGCTTCCTAAAACTTTTCACTGGTTTTCCAGCTCACCTACAGTAAAATCCAAAGACTTTATCATGGGCTCATTCTATCTCTGTGACTCCCCCTTTGTTACTCCTTGTACCCCCACTGGCTTTCTTGCTGTTCCTCTAACATTCCAGGCTATGTCCAGGCTCAGGTCCTTTACATTGGTCTGCTTCCTGTGTCTGAAATTGTCTTTCTTTCCGATAACAGCATGACTCTTTTTTTACATCCTTCAGATTTTTCTCAAGTGTCACATTCTCAGTGAGACCTTCCCTGGCCATATCATTTAAAATTTCAATACCCTCTGTACTCACTTCCTATCCCATTTCCTGCTTTATTTTTTTGATTTAGCTAATCTGATATACATGTTACTTGAATTGTTTTGCTTATTGTTAGTCTCACCAAGCTCCATGAAGTCAGAGATTTGCCTGTTTTCTTCACTTCTTTGTCCCTTGCGTTTGGAACAAAACCTGTCATAACAGGTGCTTATTTAGGAAATATTGTTAAATAAGTGAACACCTGCATAGCTCCCTCCTTCCCTTTTCTTTAAATCTAGTCAAGTGCCACCGTCTCAGTGAGGTCTTTCCTGAAGAACCTATATATAAAATAGCATCATTCCCCTTAATAGACACGGAGATCATTACTGTATTTTTTACCCTGCTTTTTAAAAAAAAATGCACTCAGCGCCATTTGATATAGTATATACATTTAAATATTTGTCTTTTTTCTATAGATTTCAATTTCCACGAAGGCAGACTGTATCCTCAAAACCCTAGAAGAGCATTTGACTCTTTAGGTAGGTACACGATGGCTATTTTGGGGATGAATTAATGAACCGATTCTGACCGAAAGCATTCCCTCCGCCACCACAAACACTGCCAGTGTGGCCATGAGGTTCCAGCACAATCGAGAGTTCGCCAGTGAGCACTCTATAAAGTCCTTCACACTCCAAATGCCTCTTCAAAGAATGACACTGCTCTTTGCTGGGAACTGCAAAAACATCGGTGTTCCCTATTTCATTTCTGTCCCTAAAATTTAACCACAGAATCGATAGCTCAGGTCAACGCAGCGAATAAAAGTACGTACTTAGCAAATTATGTAAACTGGCGTTCACCAAAGTTTAACGGACTTACTTGACTCAACAAGTATTGTTAGCCGATTCGAGAACAATAGCTAACTCCCAGTAGGCGTTCCCGGCCGCACCCGGTCGACAGGGCCGGGCTCTGGGCTCCAGCGTCCAGGGGGCTCAGGATTGGCGGAGGCTAAGCAGGCACCGCCCAGACCGGCCTAGGGCGCGCGTGTGGGCGGGGCCGTCTCAGGAGGTGCGTGGGCAGTGCGAGGCGGGGCGGGGCGAGGCGGGCCGGGCCTGGCCGAGCGTCCTCCCGCCCACTGGGCTCAGGATTGGCCGAAGCTCGGCAGGCACCGCCCCCGCAGGTCCGTGGCGCGCGCATGGGCGGGTCTATCCCGGGAGAAGCATGGGGCGGGCGGGGCCGGGCTCGGGCTGGTGCTAACTTTGGGGCTGGGGCTGGTGATGCTATTGCTGGGCCGACCTGCGGAGTTTGGGCCAAGGCCGAGGGATGGCGAACGTGCGGGTGGCCGTGAGGGTGCGGCCACTCAGCAAGAGGTGAGTCTGGGCGGGAGGGGGCGCCTGAGGCATCAACTGAGCTGAGAGGAGAGCAAGGTCCCTGCCTCCCCCTCAAGTGATTCCGGCGTGGAGAAATCAGACACAAAGTGGCCCAGCGGGTCAGGGTCCGGAAATCGTAAAGGCCGGGCATGTTGAGGCCTCGGGTCGAGCTTTCCCTTCGTACTCTGGGGGATAGCGGTTCCTGGATGGCCTTGGGGGTGGGCTGCCCAGTGTCCGCGTCCCTGGAGTCCTGCCAGCAGGAGTTTCGAGGGACCGCTGCTCCAGTCTTGGCGCACGGGTTGGGCTTTTCTCACTGGGTACCTTGAGAATGTCTGGGAATATATCATTACGGGGAGAGGGATTGTCCGTCTCTTCTCCCTTCTTGGTGGCTCTGGAGTACCTGCGAGGACTGAGGTAGAATTGTGGGTGCACATGAGTTTCTCTGCGAAGATGTGCAGAAAGGCAGGCAGTAAGGTATGAGAGGGAAACTGAGGCTCAGAGAGCGTGGTTTCATCCTATGCTCTACAGCAGAACAGTGAAATAGGGGAAGTTATTCTAACCCTTTCTCTCAACATCGTCAGTGCCCATTTCCTCATGGTTGAATCTGATCCTGCCACATAATTTCTTACCCTTTTCACTGATTTCTACACTCATAGGTTTGGAAAGTCAGGGAAGGCTTCACAGAAGAGTTAGTGTTTGAACTGTTTTTTAAAGATCTATTAGAGCTCGCTCAACAGGTGGAGAAGGTGTAAAAAGCACTCTAGTAAAAACAGGGCAAAGGACTTAGGCTGTTAGGAAACATAAGTTTTGGCTGTTTGGGGAAGGAGGTGAGTGATAGAAGATAAATCCGTGGAGAGTGTGGATTGGGACCAGGGACCAGTGGCACATACTGAAATTATTTGGGAGGTTTAAAATTTTCCAGCACATAAGATGGCTTGACAATTGGGCAGAAGGGTCAAAAAAGGCATCGTCTTCCATAATAAAATTCGATACTAGCAGGGATTGTCCTGATATGGAGGTGATTGGCTTTGAGAAGTCATGCAATTTACAGAATGAGAGGAATGAAATGGGGGAAAGAAACAATAAAAAACCGAAAATAGGAAAAAGGCAAAAGAAATACAATGAAGAAAGAAGGAAAGCAGCATGCGCCTGAACTGCTGTGTTTAGATTGATAGATGGCTTATGACATCGGGCTTCTGCATTACTAGCTGTGGCTCGAGGTTGGGGGGTTTTCACAGGTACAGCTGCTACCCTGAAGATAGCCTTTGGCAGATCCTGTTTTTGCAAAACTATTGTTTTAAGGGTGCTCAGGATAATATTGACCACTTCTTACAGCACTCTGTTCCTTGGGAAGTAGGAATTTATAATAGCATGAATTGGATTAAGAAAATGCTGTTGAAGTTGAGTTATTTGCAGCAACAGTAGAGAATAATGTCTCATTAAACAAAAGTGAGTGGGAAAGGGCCCAGAAGCTTGCTTACTTTTAGCTCAGGTTATGAGCCTTGAGTAGCAGGCAGTAGAAGGCCACGCCTGCAGATATCCAGGTGTGAACAGATTATATACCTGAAGATTCAGGAGCGTGGATTCAGGGGCAGATATGGAGAATCCCAGTGTGACCCCAGCTAAGAAGTTGAGATCACTCCCCGCTTCTCACAGAATCCTGCAGAGATGCAGCTATTCTTCAGGGTTTGTTAACTTCCAGCATCTTCCTTGAAGTTCATCTGAATGTAGAGAATCTGCTGGTTATGTAGTTTGGTCCAAACCTTCAAATCAGTCATTGGCACAAGACTCGGTTAACAGTCATTGGATCTGATGTTGTACTTGGGACGAAATCTGGTCTAAGCTTCCATTTTTCTGTTTTTCCAGGTGAGAAAGTGGCCTTGTTTAAAGCTAAAAGTGGGGAGAGCCAAGATTCCATTTCCCAGACTAAGCTGTTCCTTCCTGAGATTACACAAAAGTTGCACGTCTTTCTCAGTCAAATGCCTGTTTGCACGGGAGGACTAGAACTGACCATCTGTCAGTATAATGACAATATGGGAAATGGTTTTGATGCCCTCCCCTCTATGTCACAGTTGTTTCCCATAATTAGAAAGCCTGTATCATTATGAGGTGCTGCCCCTTGACTACAGATAATCATTCATCATTGGGAGAACACATTCTCTTCCGCCAATACTGTAGGCCCTGGAACACCCTCCATGCCCCGTCAAAAGTTACTTTTCATAAGCTATATTCTCTTTCTGTGCTTTTAAAAAAAAATCTATAAAATTGAATAACTACTTTAGTTTTTTATGAAGATTAAATGAAAGAATACATTTAAAATGCTTAGCATTTTAAGTGTCCAATAAAGTGTTAGCTATATAATTTTTTACAGCTGTTTTTATTCCTCCCTACACTTAGCTGTCTGTTGTTTTCAAGTTTTATAAATGAATAGATAAGTGGTAATGGCTTGGTTATTTTCCCCTCTATGACAATGATTCTCAAATTATAGTATGCATGCAGTCCACCTGGGAAGCTTGTTATACTGCATCTTGTTAACAGGAATTTGAATTAACTAGCCCCACCATCTCACGTAATTCTGATGAAGGTGGCTTGTGGACCACACTTTGAGGAATACTGCCCTGGGAGTATACATGTGTACTGAGGATTTACCCCTGTGCAAAACCTTTTACCCTAAGGAATGAATGGCTGTTGGTGGAATTCAGGACCCAGAGACAAGTGGTAGTAGCTCCACTGTGTAAGGCTCCTTCCCCCTGAGTAGATTTTTGTTGAGCTGTCTGGCCTCATTTGAGGTTGTCGCCCTTTCTTTTTGATCTGCCTAACGTTAGTTCACCCTCATTCTGTTCTAGAATATTCTGGGACCACTAGGCTACCAAATGGCAAGGGAGGAACAGCATCTCACCCTCCTATGGTGTCATATCTTTCTGCCAAGAGGTCAAGTTAGGACACTTTTTTTTTGGCTGCTTTATACCAGAGTCCTAGATGAATTCTCAAGAAAGGGCAGACTTAAAAAAATTGGATAATAGATTTTGAAAAGTTATTGCATGGTTTTTTTTTGTATTTCCTTTATTGTCCAAATTTACAATATATAATGCAGGAAGAAGAAAAAATTATCTTGTAAAATGTGAACACCAAAGATGAAAGATTTTCTTTAAGAGACCTGAGGGTTTGGCAGGGGAACAGGATACATTGAATGATCCTGAGAAATGAAGAATATCTCTGCTGCCTTAAATTCTATCTAGTATGAAATACGAAAAAAAAAAAAAGCCTTACCTTAGAGCCTTGAGGAAATTTAAATATCAGAAGTGTCATTACCTGGGAGAGGGAAATTTTCTATCGAGGGTTTTATTTCAGACTCACTGACAGGTTTAAAAAAATAATCTTTAAAGACACCCCCACACCCCAGTCCATCCACAGCATCTCCCTCCAGTCCTCAAGGTCATATCCTGGGATCTATGAGGGAGGATAAGATGAGACTGAATGTATTTTCTCAACTTTCAGGTGTCAGGCTAGGAGTGATTTAATTGATAACTTTCCCTGTAGTTTAGGAAGTGCTAATGAACTTCTCATCTATTAACATTTTTGCTGTAAGCACTTCAGCTAAAGCTCTTTATGGTATGAGAAAAGATTATGTATCTAGAATGGAGTATGTTCCCTTCATATTTGGTTTTAAGTATGTGGGTCACTTGGAAATAGGGGTTGGTTAGTTAACAGCATTACTATATAACTGCAACATAGGAAGATTCTTAAGGACCTTAGCTCTCATTTTGATGTAAGGAAAGGATTTGGGAAATATGTTCTCCAGATCTCAACAGAGAGGACTCCAAAACCTTTTTCACTACTATCTGTGCTCAAAATCCCAGAGAAAACGAGAGGTGATGCTAGGTTATGTGCCCAGCTGAGGATACTCTCCAGGGTTTCCAAGCCTGATTTCTAACATGTGCGGCTTTGTGGTCAGACAAATCTGAGTTTAAATCCCAATTTACCACTGCTAGCTGTGTGACCTTGGACAAGTTTCATAATTTTTTTCAGCTTTCATCTTCCATCTGTAAAAATGAAGATAATCTTAGGAAACTATGTCAGGAGGCTGTGTTGGGAAGATTGCACAAGTACAATCTGTACTGTACCTACTACAGTGCCTAGCTTATAGGGAATACTCAACAATGGTGACTGTTAGCTGTTTCAGAGCCAAATACTAATGATCTAGAGAAGCGTGCCAGCTAGGGGACTGTTTGATGTGATGTTTACAGCCATTTGTGGAGACAGACACTCCAGGTATGGAGACAGCAGTAGGGAAATGTTTTGTCCCAATAGCGCTGATCTCAGCTTTTTTCTTGATTAAGAAAGAAAAAGCAATGTTTCTTATATGGGTTTGGGTCTTGTTTCTAGGGAGACCAAAGAAGGAGGAAGAATTATTGTGGAAGTTGATGGCAAAGTGGCAAAAATCACGAATTTAAAGGTAAGCCTGAAGTTGTTTCCTTTTCCTCTTCACGGAGGGGCTAGTAGTCAGAGGGGTTTCTGGGGTGAAGGTGTGGATGTGAATGTGTCTAGAGAAGGAAGGGAGTGGAAGAGCTTTGACCAAGCACAAAGCAAATATAAAATCAAAGCAGGAAAGAAGTGCAGGGGATGTGGCAGCTGCAGCCCAAATTCGAATAAATAGGGTGCAGCTGTTTTGAAAACTGGTCAGTAGCTGCTTTGAAAGTAAACGCAGGGGATGTTATGGGGGATGTTATGGGGGCCGTGGCTAGTTTAAATCATGCTGGGGACAATCCATATGTAAACTTAATCCACCTGACCACCAGTTAGACTTTGTCCACGCCTCTCATTTGATATCACTTTGTCTAGAGGTGTTACTAGGGATTTTAGTATGCATCTGCTAATGCAGTATTCATTTTGGCCTAGGGAGGACCAAGTAAGAACCTTCAGATCCCAGAAGGGAGTCGGTCACAAATTCTCTTGCACTGATCCGACTGATCTTTGAGTCACAATTGGACAAACTCTGGGAACTTCCTTTCCTCCCCCACCCCTTCCCCCAAGGCTAATTTCCTCCATCCCATTTCTCCTTTGCCAGGCTAGCGGAAGTGGAAGGGATTCTTTTTTTCTGGGCCTTGGAGAGTGAAGGGAAACAGGGAAGTTGGCCATGTGATGGCTGCTGTCCTCAGCTTGCAGGTGGCACTCAGCATTCCGAAGAGCTCAGGAAGCTGACTTGCTGGAGTGAGCGTTATCTGGTCCCCAGGCCTCCCAGCCATGCCCACTCCTGTGTTACTCCTGTGATGTGATGTTTCCTTTTGTCAGTAGCTCTCTGCTAAAAGGGAACAAGACCAGCCAAACTTTCAACAGAGCCTCCCTGGGGACAAAAGACCTTTTATTCTCTGCTGTCTCTCATTTATATCTGTTGCCTAATCACTTCAGCTGCTTTGTTCTGAGAGCTCATATTTTTGGTTCTTAAGAGTAAATCCTGGCCAACAGCAAACTCTAATCTGCCCCCTGCACACCTTGCTGGTTGCTTCCTTCCCTGAGGTCAGTTATCCACTACGAATCTCTTAGTCATTCTGACACCTTGTTCTACTGTTGTGGTTCATGGTGCTTAGTGCTAGAGGTTGTTTCTACCTGTCCAGAGTTTAAATTTTAGATAGTAAAAGAGGTATTCCTGTGAATAATGTCACTTTCCTCCAGTACGGTACCTGGAGGTCACTGCAGTTCTAAGCTCTGGCTCTGCCCTCATCTACACGTACCTTTGACAGTCGGGTTGGTCCTTGCTCTTCTGACCAACATGCTTCCTGATTCACTGGGAGTGGGAACCCAAGGACCTCTGTGAAAGCCCTCAGTTGGTAGAACCTGTCAGGCCCAGGGACTGAATTACTGATGCATTTCTGTATCTTCTACAGAAATACTTAAGAAATGATAAGAAGATGCCCAGAGAGGGAAAGGTTTTCTCTCTCAAGCTGTCTTACACCTCATATATTTGATTCATATATAGGCAGATACATGATAGTATGATAGACAGGCGTTTAATTCTCTGGGGCTTTATCGTTCCTAACAAGATGAGGACAGAGGTCACTTTTTTTTCTTTTTCAGGTAGATATAAAGATTCTCATAACCAGTCCAGGTCTCTCTAGCTACAGCAGAGAGGAGTCAAGCACCACTAAGCATGTTCTGATATTGTAATAGAGAAGACACTGGACCCTATGTTTGATTTTTAGGTGGACAGCCGATCAGATGGCTTTGGTGACTCCCGGGAGAAGGTTGTGGCATTCGGCTTTGATTACTGCTACTGGTCTGTCAACCCAGAGGACCCCCACTATGCATCTCAGGATGTGGTAATGTCATTTTCCTTTCACTCTTCTCAGTTGTTTTTTTTTCCATAACTGTATAATTATTGGGAAATTAACACGGAATCTGGACCCTGACTATTTCTTACTTATGATAGTTCGGTCAGAAACTAATGATGTTGGATCTGAGAAGTGGTGAGAGGCATCAGTGGCAGAAAGAGGAAAGGACTGCTTGCTCAGGGCATGGATGTTGGCTAGTGCCCATGTAGGCTTGGGCCTCAGCATGATTCAGGTGGGCACAGGTTAGTTCAGGTAGTAGTGGTAGGTAAATGGGCTCACCACAAATGTGGCCTTGTGTTGTAGGCAACAGGAAGGCCCAGGGATCCTAGAGGCCGGTATCTTCGTTGAGTCTTAGGCTTGGGCTGAGTGTCAAGGGCTATATGGCTAGTCTGCTAACCTGCAATGTATGTAGGAGGTGAATTCTATTGATCTGATGAGGGTTGAGAGGGTGAGCCAGGCTTTGCCAGCTAAGGCTGTTGGTCACCCTTCCTGTGGCTGGTAGTGCTGCCAGCTCTCTCACAAGTTTCTGAGGGAGCAGGTCTGGCCAGGTGGATCTATAGGACTTCTCCCTGTTTCTGTGAAGCAGCAGCATTGTTCTGGTTTATGCTGCCGAAGGTAATGTATTCAGTCCCCATGATGGCCAGCAAGCCTGCCTCATTCAGTTCTATGATCACAGGCACTAGCCCTCACCCCAGCAGCCCCATGGCACTCTCCGTGACAGTCCATCCCTAAAATTAGAAAAACTGTTTGTTGGCCTTCATGGATCAGTATGGTCATACTTACATATGAAAGAAAACACTACAGGAGTATGTCCTTAGGAAATAACATTGGAAATGGAAATATTTTGGGGGGAACCCTGAGCAACCATTGCCTATCAGTCTATATACCTTTGAATAAAAAGCCAAAGTGTGTTTTCTAAGTATTTTAGTCTTCCTTGAAACTTTTTCTAATTATGTCAAAGGTACAATGTTATCAAGTTTCAGTGACTTAGAAGACAGTACTGAGTTACCACGGAAGCAGACTTCTGAAGATGGTTGGATAGTTCTAAACCATGGAAGTGTAATTCCCTGCTTCTTCCCTTCTGATGGGAACATGTGGAAACAAGATCCCAGACCACTGTGAGATTTGTTGTCTCTGTGGGTCCCTTCTGTTATAACATGAGCACCCTCCCTTTGTAGTCACAATTCGTTAGCTATAAGTGCTCAGCAGAAAAAAGCAGTGTGGCCATTACTTGGTCCCTACCAAGTCTTCTCTGTCCTTTGGAATATGAGGACTCTGGCAGGTCCAGGCTTGTCTTACGGCCCTTAATTTTTATCTCAGCACTCAGATGTGTATGAGGTGTCTGGTTATTACTGGTGTTTGTAATTGTTCCACTGACATTCTCTAAGAAGAGCCAGGAAAGAAACTGGCTCTCAAATCAGAGGATGGGACTCCTATAGCAGTTCACCATTATGACTATTTGTGGCGTAGAAGACTGTGTGGTCTTTCTATTAGTAGAAAGTGTGAGCATACTGCTAGCTATTTCAGTCCTCCCTGGCCACAGCACACCGAGGGCTATTCTGTACCTAAGAAAAATTAACGATTTTGTATAACATGATAGATGATAATCTGGGAGGTGTGTATAAACAAAACTGCGCATCTCTATTTATTTTTATATATATATATATCAACGAGCTTAGGTAGGATTTTGGTGTGAAGCTCACATTTTACATTTATGTAGCTTAAGTGTATAAAACTGATCTAGTAGAAGCCCAGTAGTCCGGTAATGAAGGCAATTCATAAATAAGATTCTTCCTCTATGGCCTGACTTGAAGTTCAATGGAAAGATCAAGGATTTGGACAGGAAGCCTGTGCAGAGAGATAAAACCGGTGTCTCCTGAGGTTGATTCTGGCTTGTTTATTAATTGTCTAAGGCCCTCATTGGTCCCAAGGGAAATCAGGATAGGAGAGAGAAGGAAGGGAACCTTTGTCACAGGCTAGAGGTCGCAAAATGGTGGCAGGGGAGCTCATTACTTTAACACAGAAATTGGAGTGCAGACTTAACCCTAATCACTATGGCTCTGAGGTCACCAGAGGTAGGAGAGGCAGATTGTCAAAAAATCATAGCACTTGGGGTAGGAAAGAATTTAGATGTCATCAGGTTCATCCTGTCCCAAAGTGCAGCTATCCTCTCTCCAGCAATTATGATCATATTTAGGGAGACGTGGGGAGAGGGGTCAGTCTTACGGAAGTGTAATTTATATACAGTAAAATTCACCTTTTTAGTGTACAGATCTTGAGTTTTGACAAACACAGTTGTGTAGCTTACACTGTAATCAGTATATAAAACAGTGCATTATCCCCCAAATCCCTTTACGTCCCTTGGTAGTCAAACTATTCTCCTTACCCCCAGCTCCTGGCAACTACCAATCTGTTTTCTGCCCCTACAGTTTTGTCTGTTTCAGAATGTCATATAAGTGCAACAAAACTGTGTGTAGCCTTTTGAGTCTGGCTTCTTTCACTTAGCATGATGTAGTTGATTCATCTCTGCTGTTGTGTGTATCATATCGTATTCTGACCTTGATTCAGGCTTATTTAAATCATCTTCTTGCCCAAAAGGAAGCTCATAGCTTTGGAAGCACTGATTCTAGCTGCAAAGAGTAAGGGGCCAAGTCCCTGGAGGACTGTGCCGCCTGATCTCTGGGTCTCTTCCTGTTCTGAAGGACTCTTGTCACCCTCAGAAATATATCACTGATTTGAGAATATCCAAATATCTGAGGGAAACTCCCCCCACTGACCTTAGGGGAATTTTGAGCAACATTATAAGCCATTGCTTGATAGATATTGACAAGCACACCACCTATTTGGTGTTGGCTTGGCCTCATCACAGAATCTTAGAATGTGAGCGCTCGAAGGAAACTTAGCGGTCATCTAGGCCAGGACTTCTCAGCCTTAGCACTATTGATATTTTGGCTGGATAATTCTCTGTTGTGAGGGTCCGTCCTGTGCACTCTAGGATGTTAAGCAGCATCCCTGGCTTTTACCCACTAGATTCCAGAAGCAGTCCCAGTCATGACAATCAAAAACATTTCCACACACTGCCCACTAATCTATGCCAACTCCCTCATGTTCCAGATACAGCCGTGTGACTTATATGGGGATATACAGGCAGTTAATGCTCAAGTGGGACTAGACTCGTGCTACCTGTGGTGGTCTTTCCATTACATTGTACCATTCTACCTCTTTTTATTATCTTACAGCCTCAAAAGATAGATTCGAGATAAAAGTTCCCTAGTGTTTTAGCCCTTCCCAGCCCTTAGTGGTGACACACTTGAGTAAATAGATTAGGTGTCAACCAACAGGAGCCTCTGGAGAACAAGTCAGCTACTGCAAGTTCTATTGAGAGGCAGCTTTATTTGTTAACTATTTGTAAATTCTAAACGTTTATCCTTTCTTTTGATCATCTCTCCAAATCTGTTAAATCAATGTTATTTACCCCATTTTGTAGATAAGGAAACTGAGGCACAGAAAGCTTACAAGACTTGCCCAGATCACTTAGCCAATAAGCGGTGGAGCAGGGATTCATATCCAAGACTGTCCAACTCTAAATTGCATGTCATTTCCACCAAGCCTTACTGATTCCCAAAGTTAAAAAGAGAAATTCCATTTAGTCTACTAGCGACCTGGTCATCTCTTTATACATATCATCTGATTTGATCCCTTCAACAGCCTAAAAGGTAGAAGAGTTTATCCTTATTTTATAGTTGAGGAAATTTAGGATTAGAGAGGTTACATGATCTGCCCGAAGTCAGAAATGTGTCTTAAATTTGAACACAGGATCATCGGAATGCAAAGTTCATATTCTTCGCTATACTACAGTGTGAAACAGAAAAATAAAAAAGAGGGATATAGGAAAAAGAAGGGAAGGAAATTGGGGAAAAGGGGAGAGGGTGAAGGGGAAAGAGCGAGAGAAAGACTGTAGTGAATGGGGCTGAGAGGGTATCATACCACCTGTCTTGGCCATTACCCGTGACCCTGGTGTCTTTAGCTTTTCAGCCTTAAGGCAGGTCGTTACTGGTCTGAATTGTGTTTTTAGTTTGTTGCTGTTTGGACTTGCTAAAGCTTTTCTTCAAAATTGACCTACATTTTATCTGGCTTGAATCTATAATATATTAAAGTTAATTTACTTCTCTGAAGTCAGACCTGGATTTGAATTCAGGCACAGCCGCTTATTAGCTGGTTTACTTTGGACAAGTTACTTAACCTCTCTGAGTCCTAGTTTCTGGAGTTATTGTGAAATAATTATGTAAAGTGCCTAGCCCAGGGCTTGGCAACTAGGAGTTAGAATAAGTGAGGTCCTGAGTGCTGTGGATTGGGTGTGATAACCACTATCGCTGATGAGAGAAGCAAGGCCCAGACTTCTTTCTAAGAGCTGAACGGGATTGGAAAGTCTCTCATTTGAATCTGGTTATGATCCCTTTGGTGGCTTAGCATGCTCTACTTGGAAAACTAACTTCCCGTCCTCCTGGTCAGGAACATCTGTAGGATCAGGAGTCCTCTGCTCCAGAGTATTGTGTTGGGGTGATTGTGTGTTTGTAAAACTTTCCATGCGGAGCATGAGCTCAGCTTCACCTACCAAGGACTGTAATTGGCTGTCAAAACAAGTGCAGACTGAGTCAACAGAAAGCCCATCCAGGAACAAAAACCTACCCAGCCCTTTCTGGAAAGCAATGGCTTCTATTCTCCTGGGAATCTTTATTTTAAAATGGTTTGTTATTTGGCTAAAACACAATACCTAAAACATTTGCAGCTTTTCCAGATAAAAAATCATGTGAGTGAGCAGATTTCCTCCCAACACCACTGAATAAAAAACTGAAATAATAGCAGCAATGTGATTCTGCTTGTTGTTTTAATATTTGTTTAGTCTCCACATACACAGATCGTCAGACAACACACAGAGTATATCCATGGCCTATCCTCAGAGAGCAGAGAGAGAGAAAGATACAGATTCTTTGGTGAATATTTTCTCCAGTTCTGGGCTTCAGCTTGATGATGTCAAGAACTTGGAGAGGCTTCCGAGGAAACCACCTCCCCTCCCACAAAAAAAAGAAAAGAAAAGAAAAAAGGGCTGATGCAGGAACCAAGAGGAAAGCCACTACCAGTGAAGCACACCTCCTATGCATTCTGCATGGGATTATTTAGTGAAGGAATGTTGGTCCAGAAATGGGAAGAAAGGGAGGTGATAATAAACCTCTGCAAGTACAGAACATGATGATTTTGGCAGTTTATGGAACATTAGAACCAACCGGTCTACATTGCCATTAGGATAAAATAAGAGATTTCAAATTAAGTTGCAGAGAATGGTATGTATTTAGGACATGAAAAATAACTTGTATAGAATTTTTGAATCCTGATGTATGGTAGCTAAAAATAGTTTGACTTTATAGAATTTCAGAATGTTGATATTAGAAGAAATGCTAGAGATTATTGACACTTATTTTAAAGACGAAAGCCTAGAGAGATAAAAGTAACAGTTACAGATTTTTTTTTTTCTTTTCACCAGTCCAGAATTGTGCTTGATGTTGCAGGAAAATGTCTGTTGCTTATTCTAGGGACAGGCCATGAACTGCAACACAGAGGTTCCTGCATGGCCGGAAATGTGCTGCTTAGCGGAATGCCAAAGAAAAATCTTGTTCTTTAGACTGGACCTGTTCTTGGCTCTGTACTCAGAGGAAATTGCGCTATTGCCATCTAGCTGTATGGGGGAGTGTTGAGTGCTTATTAGTTTAATGTGACCAGGCTGCAATTGGAGCAATGTTTCTGTCTGGGGACCCAACTCTTTGTAAGGTGAAGACAAATGATCTGTTATCTCCTGCCTCAGAACGTGAGTAGGATGAGGTGGAGAGGAGTATAACCCTCACTTCTTTTTTTTTTTTTTAAAGATTTTTACTGGGGAATGGGGGAAGGGAAACAGCCAAATTGCTGTCCTTCGATCTTAGTTGTGGAGGGCGCAGCTAGCTCAGCTCCAAGTCCAGTCGCCATCAGGCCGCCCATTGGCAGCTTGCAGCCGCTCAGCTCAAGGTGCAGTGTTCAATCTTAGTTACGGGTGGGTGCGGCCCACCATTCCATGCAGGAGTTGAACCAGCAAGCTTGTTGTTAGGAGCACATGCTCTCACCAGCTGAGCCATCCTGCTTCTTATTGGCAGCTCAGCGGCAGCTCAGCTCAGGCGCAGCTCAGTGGCCAATGTGGGAATTGAACCGGTGACCCTGTTCCTCAGAGCTCATGCTCTTAACCAACTGAGCCACTAGGCCGTCCCTGACCCTCACTTCTTTTGTATCTCCTAAACTCGGAATGTGAATGGAGGCTTTAGGGGAAGAGTAAAGAACATAGAAGAATTACTGAAACTGAGGAGGGACTTTAGAGAAGCAAGAGGAGATGGGAAACATGAAGAAACTAAGGTGAGAAGGAATTTGAGAGTTCACAGAGGGGAAGATTCTGTTAGGATTACATCACTTTTTTTTTTTTTTTTTTAAGCTGAGCCATCCTGCCACCTGTTGGCAGCTCAGCTTGGGCCGTGAATCGGACCAGCGACCCTGTTGCTCAGAGCTCGCACTCTTGAACGAGCTCTTAACCAACTGAGCCACTCGGCTGGCCTTAGGATTATATCACTTTTTACAGTAGATATTATCTCCATTTTAGGGATAGGAACAAACTCAGATAGGTTGAGTAGCTTGCTTTAAGGTCATACAACCAAGTGATAGAACAAGCATTCAAACCTTTATGCGACTCCAAAGTCCAAGCTCTCAAATGCTGCACCACACACAGCTCTGTGTCTGTATTTCCAGTGCTGCGTGTCTTAAATGATCAGTTAATGGTTCTTGGATTAATTATTCAATTTATGGTTCAGTGGGTGAGAGACAAGTTGGGGCTCTGCCTTCTTGAATCTTGCTGCCTGCTTTGAGAAGGCCTTGTGGTTTGCCTAAATTAGAGAACCACACACCGTCTCTCAGTTTCTCTGTGCATGTCCTTTCCCTAATGCATGTATGTAGAAGGGAGCCGGGGAGCGTGTGGGCGTCAAAGCATTTTCTCATGAATATTTGCAAAGCTGTGTACATTCCATCACTAGTGCTGTTTCTTCCCAACCAAGATGGAGACAGAAGTAGAAGGGAGAGAAGTTTCTAAGAAAAAGGCTTTTTGTGCAATAATTGGATGGGGCTCTGCAGGCATGAGTGGGGGAAGGGATCACCATGAGTATTTCATTTCAGTGTGTTCTCTGCCAGCAGCACAGCTGCTCTACTCTATAAGCATGTCCATGGGCTGGATTTTAAAGGAATAAGGTCATTCTTTTGGCTTCATCTAACTCATTTTCCCCCCTCTCTAGAAATTTGATTATGAATCTTTAAAGAGTAGCTTTTATACTCCTAGAAAAATCTGAAAAACAGAGACTCTGGACACTGCATGCTGCGTGCTGCTGGATGCCTGTACAAAAATGAATATCGGAAACTAGAGCAATCTCTTAAAATACAAAAACTTGTTTGGATTGTTTTTCTTCTCTGTGATCCAAGGGTAACAGGAATTTCTGGTAGTATCTGGAGTCCTTGAGATCTAGGCTGGAGAGAGAGGTTATCTGTAGGGAGGCATGCCCAAAGCTTGATAGTGGTTTCAGACCTGGGGCCACCTCAGCATCATTACAGACAGAGTCCTGAGGCAATTCTCCGACGTTACCCAGAAGTCCCCTTGCTTACATGTGTAATGCTGAGACGTCCCCCTGTACTTCCTTTACTCTTGAATTTGTCCTGGGGTTTAAAAAGATTGTCGATTAATTGCTTGAAGACAAGAAGTATGATGATGGCAATGATTACTTTGAGAGCCTTTGGAAAACCTGATTTGCAGAATCATCTAAACAGAAGCATATAGAATGAAGAGCAACCCTTCGAACAAAAGGTGCATGTGCAGTGCACAGGCAGACTGATAACAATAGGCCTCTCCAGAGGAAGCCACCTGGCCTGCCTCACTAGGTGCTAAATTCTTTCCCACGTGCTTGCACAGTAAGCCTATGTCTGAGGACCCTCTCAGCACCATTTCAATGGTCCTCTGTTTGGGGGAGCCTGTCCAGCTGACCAACAAAAGGCCCCTTCTAAGTGCAGTGTTCTGAAAAGCGTTCAGAAACGGGGGGTGGGGGGGGAATGGGACTAGTTTTTCTCTAGTTCTGTGCTCAGCAGAAAGCAGATGACTGCATAAAAAATGTCAGCAGATTAATTTATTTATTAAAATATTTTGCTGTAAAGGCAATATAAGCTAATTGTTAAATATTCAAACAATACTGAAGGGTATAATGTAAAGTGATAAATCCTTCCCGTTCTGTGCCTCCCCACCAGTCTCATTCTCTAGAAGTGACCACTGTCTATAGTTTCTTTGGTATCCTTCCAGACATTCTCTAAGCATAAGTAAGCATATACTATATATTGTTTTAAAACTACAAAGGGCTTACACCATATGTATTATTTTTCTACATGCTTTATACTACTCAATTTATCTTTTTTTTTTTT
>NW_017731442.1:2781844-2783204 GCF_001890085.2 Hipposideros armiger
AAAAAAAAATCTAATAAAAAATAAAACTGTTTTTGTTCCATTGATCTGTTTGTATTTATGTGCCAGCACCATCTTGTTTCAGAAAATTTCAAATATACGTGAAAGTATGTACCATATTGTTTCACTACTGTTTAATACTGGACAGAGCTAGTGCTTTCTCATTTCTGTCCCGACTATTTTGGTTATTTTGGTTATTGCTCTTCCCCAAAATGCCATGTAGTTCTCTGCTTTTGCTCTTGCTGGCTCCTCTTTATAAAATACATTAAAATACCTCACCTTCCCAGTTCCTGCCATTCAAAATGTTCTTCAAAACCCAGTTAAAATGATACTTCCTTCTTGAAGTTGTCACCATCCCTTAGATTCTCATAGTATCTTGTTACACTCTTGTGGCACTTTCTGTATATTAACTAAAATTAGTGCTCCTTGGATACATGACTTACCTATTTTGTTAGACTAGGTGATCCTAGAAGGCGGACTAGGCCTCACCCATCTTTGAATACCCCACAGTCGCTAGCACAGTGACCTTTCCTTCCTTCATTCAGGAAGCATTTAGGAAGCAATTGCCATCTGCAGCACGATGGGGCTGAGTGCAATGGGGAATGTGGAGTGATACAAGACACGATCCCTGGCCTCAGGAAAGTTTATAGTCTTATTGGGAATACCAGGCTTTAGACACATAAAATAACGAACAATAAATACCAAGCATTCAAGTGTTAAATGGGTGGTACTTACAGTAAGTACTTGATGAGTCCAGAGGAATAATATCCATAGAGTGCTTTGAATGAATTCAAGGGAGATCATTTCAGTCAGAGGGAAAGGCATCAACAAAGATTCTAAGGCAAGAATGTATAAGCTGTGTTCAAGCGGGTTAGGTGGTGCCAGTCCAGGGCGAAGCCAAGAGGATGTAGTCACAGTGCCCATCTGACCAAGTGTTCCAGGAGGCCAGACTTGCACATTTCACCCCTGAGCTGCTCCAGACTCCTCGGGGATATGGAGACTAATCACAGGTTCTCTGGTACAGTGCCAAAGTGGCCTCAGGAGCATCCTGGATGCTTAGTTGAGTCCGGCAGATACAGGCCGTGCCATCACTCCCATTCTGGAAGCAAGAAAGGGAAAATGGGTGCTTTTACTTCAGATAACTGCTGGGGGAGGGGGGGCGGGGATGAAGATATTTAACTTGAAGGCAGGAGGCAGAGTATTCTGGGTTACAGAAACAGTGTTCACTCACTCAACAGACATTTACCTTTTGTATATCAGGAGTATGCTAGGTGCTGGGTAAGCAAACTGAGTGAGAGAGAGTGTGTGCATGTGTGGTTGTGTGTGTGTGTGAGAGAGGGAGACAGAGACAGAGAGACAGAGA
>NW_017731442.1:2783339-2793871 GCF_001890085.2 Hipposideros armiger
CTGCTTTCTCATTAGTCTACCCATGGGACATCTTACAGACCTGTTCTTGATCCAGGTGTTAGAAGTGTTCTTATTTTAACATTTAAGCTACTTTCTTGTAGAAAAATAGCCGCTAGGAGCATATTACTGGTTTTTCTTTCTGGAGGTGCCCATTGAGCTTTATTGAGACTGCACATGTCCAGATGTTTCCTTGCCGTGAGAGAAAGAGTACGTGCTTCATACTGTTTGGGAACACAGATGTAGAGAGGCTGGGGTTCTGCCTTGCTTCTCAAAGTGTGGACCTTGGTATTGTCTAGAGCTTGTTAGAAATGTGTACTTTCAGAACCAACCCAAATGTATTGAATCAAACCTGCATTTTTAGAGATCACCAGGTGATATATATGCACGTGAAAGTAATTAAAGTTAGAGAAGCAGATTTAGATCCAAGAGGTCTGGGGTAGAGTTTAAGATGCTGCTGGGTTGAGGACCACATGTTTAGTAACAAGATTCTAAAGTACATGATATATTACACACCTTAATTTATACAACTCTGAATTGATGACTGCTTTTCCAAAAGTCCTGTTAACTGTGCTTTTGCTTTGCCTGTAAAATGTGCATTATTCCCTGATCAATATGTCCCTTCTTGTCTGATGGCTGACTCAAGAAAGAAGCTGTGTTAGACTCCGACATATCTACTTACATAACTGCCATCTCAGACAAACCTTGATGGCTTTGGTCGAGTGGAACAAGTTGTACATTATGTGATTTAAATAGCCTTGGTTTTCTTATCTTTCAAGACAGAGTAATAATTCCCCACCTACAAACATCACTGAAATATTGTTAGAATACAATGAAGCATTAGGCTTGAGAGGACTTTGGAAAAAATTAGAAACATTAAATAAATATCAGTTGGTATTACTACTACGATATTCTCTGTTGTTTCTGTACCAAGAAAGATAGTCTCTTTGCAATTTTTTATGAAAGTATCTTTTGCTCTTAATTCTTTAATAAAAATATTTTTCTTCTAAAATACTGTGATTTATTAATTTTTAAAAATAGGAAATATATGCACATGGCAGGAAAAAAGTATAAAAGGATATACAGTGAAAATTAAATCTCTTTTTTTTTTTAAAGATTTTTATTGGGGGGATGGGAACAGTGCTGGGGAATTGGGGAAGGGGAACAGACAAGTTGCTGTCCTTTTGNTTTTTTTTTAAATTTGATTTTAATAAGAACTGTATTTGTTTCTCTGGCCATTCTGTCTTTTGAGAACCCAGAAAAGGGTTCTCCTCAAGCCAACATTCCCCAGAAGCAGCCTCATGCTGCAGAAACTAGAGTGTTCTCAGTTGCATCTGGCTTTGTGGCTTCTCTATTCCCCCATGTTTTGGTATTCAACAAAATAACCCATCTCCTCATTAAGATAAGGTGGTACAGAAGGCAGTGATAGAAATGAAATAGAGTGAAATAAATCAAACATGGAATACCTTGCTTTTAGCTAATTCCGTTTCCAAATTGCATTTTTCTTGTGCTATTTCTTTCTCTGTTTTATTAACCTGCCCAAAGAGGGAAAAGAAAAATAAATGGGTCAATGTGAAAGCAGCTGACAGGCTCTCCTATAGCAGACACACCCTGCATATCAATTAATACCTACACTGCAGAGATAGCACATCCTCTCAGAAAAGGGGCCACTCAGGGAGTCTCTGAGGCAGAGCAGACTTCACAAATAGCCCTGAAATTAGAAAGACACGTCTGCATGTCAGACTCTGCTGGTTCCTTCCTAACTCGGAAGATAGGGCTGCTCCCCCTTAGCCTACATTGTTCCCCTCCTTCAGGGAAATCCATTTTTAAAATCTGACCCCTTAAAGAGGATGTGTGAACTATTAGTTAACATCCACTAATGCTGTATAGGGGTATATGCTATTTGGCATAGACTACTTTCCATGCTAAAAGGCATAGATTAGCCACCTAAAGATTTCTTTAATGGGCAAATCAGACAAACTGCATCTGGGTTGTATTTCTTGTCTGTTGCATTTAGAATACAATTTTAAATAAGATGACCACCCCAACCGGGAGCTAACATAATTCTGTCTTTACCTACCTCTCTCTGAAGCCTTTCATTCTCTTCCAGCACAGACGTCTTCTCTTGCCTTGATGCTTCCAATTCACCTTTCAATCTTGCAATAGTTGATTCTAGCAGCTCTTTTTGCATTGCTGTCCTCTTTTCAGCATCCTGTACTTTCTGGATATACTGGTTATGCTCAAGGATTAAATGGTCCCTGTAAGAAGAGAATAAGGAGATATGAAAGCTAAATGAGAGCTCTTTAACAGAAAGGCTAAGTGTTCTCATAGGATATATCTCCTGCCTCAGAGCAGTTATCAAAATGTTCTAACAAAACTAGTTAGCTGAGGGCAGGGTCTTTTTGCAACTGGCACTGTAAATGCAGGATTAAACGTTTTCTTTTTTTTTTTTTTTTTTTTTTTTTTTTTTTTTTTAGCTGAGCCATCCTGCCACCTGTTAGCAGCTCAGCTTGGGCTGGGCATTGAACCGCTGTTCCTCAGAGGTCAAACTCTTGAGCGAGCTCTTAAGCTTTTTATGTCTTAAATTTACAGTAAGTTATTTGTAGGCAGCATATATGTAATTGGGTCTTGCTTTGTTTTCCTAATCAGACCATCTCTGCCTTTCAATTCGGGTTATTTAGACTATTTACATTTAGTGTAATTACTGATATAGTTATGACAGTCAATTTGCTATTTGGTTTCTATTTGTCCCATCTGCTCTTTGTTCTCTTTTTGTATTTTTCTGCCTTCTTTTGGGTTGAGTATTTTTTATGATTCCATTTTATCTTTGTTGGTTTATTAGTTATAAATCTTTGTTTTGTTAGTGGTTGCTTTAGGGTTTATAGTATACAATTCTAATATATCATAGTCTACCTTCAAGTTATAATAGACTACTTCCCCCATAAAATGAGATACACTGGAATACTTCTGTTTCTCCTTTCTCAGACTTTTTATGTCATACTTTTTATGTCTGCATATGTTGTAAATTCCATAATACATTATTAATAATTTTGTTTAAACAGTAAATTATCTTTTATTTATTTTAAAGATTTTTATTAAATACTCGTATAGCTAACATACAATATTATCTTAGTTTCAGGTGTACACCATAGTTATTCAACATTAATATATCTGAAGAAGTGATCACCATGATAAGTCCAGCAACCATCTTACACTGTACCATGCTATCACCATATTACTGACTGTATTTCTTATGCTGTATATTACATCCCAAAGACTTATTTGTTTTGTACCTGGAAATTTGAACCTCTTCCTCACCTTTTAAATTTTTTCAATTATAGTTGACATTCAGTATTTTATATTTTAGGTGTACAGCTAGTGGTTAGACATTTATATAATTTAAGAAGTGATCCCCCTGACTAGTCTAGTACCCACCTGACACTGTATACATCGTTTTTACCATATTATAAACAGTAAATTATCTTTTAAAGAATTTAAATAATAAGAAGAAAATCTTATCTATATTTACTGATTTAGTTACCAGTTCTGGTACTTTTCATTTCTTTTTGTAGATCCATATTTCCATTTGGTGTAATTTTCCTTCTGTCTGTTAGTCTATAACTTTATTTCAGCTATCATATTTTAGACACTGCAAAGAGGGAGACTGTGTTTGATTTATATCCCACAGACCATATAGCATTAAGTCTGGTGTCAGCAGATGACCCACACTGGTTTATGATTTGCTGTATGGACTCTAGCAGAGCAAATTTAAGTTAGCATTCATCTCCTAATCCGAAGGCAGGCGGAGACTTTGCCAGACACAGTGACAGTATGCTGTGGCTTCCAGAGCATGGGCAGAAGACTTTTACTTATATTCTACAGCCAGACAGAATCCAAAACTGATAATTTATTATGAAACATTTGGGAGAATTTCACGTTGGTAGGTCTTGGTTCTCCAACATCCTTGTTGCTGTTTGCTGTTCTTTCCGAACTGCATTTTTGAGGAGAGGAGTTTGGTCTCATTTTCTTTTCCAGGTCTGAAGTTTGGGGTGGTTAGTGCCATATGTTAGCTCTAATTATTCTTTGATTTACATACATTTACATAAGCTCACCCTCTGCAAAAGTAGCTGTTTTAGAATTCTGAGCAGGTGTGGGGATGAAGAAGAAAGCAATCTGTTTATACTTTGTTCTGTCTACTTCTGCTTGGTTGGCCCCCTTTTCTCTCACCTCTCCCTTGCATCAACATTAAATTTGATGTTCCTTTTCTTTATGAAACTTCATTTAGGTTCATATAATGTGTGATTATTTTACCTTGTTCATACTTACCATTAACAACTTATAGCTCTTGAGGGAGACATATATAAAGAGATAATTACTTCACGGTGTGGCAAATACTGTAATAAATATTTTAATCAAGTGTTTGAAAAAACTTGAAGAGTGAGGTAGGCCTTTTTTGTTGGGGGCGATAGATTATAAAAAAAATCTGATTCAGAACATGATTGTTCTATTCCGGTTTGAACAGGATTTAAACCTCTCATTCTCTTCCAAAGGTGGGAAAGACATTTCTCCTTAAGACTCGAAGGTGGTGATTCACACACATAGATTTAACCACATAGTTTGGTGAGTTTCCAAAAATATCAGAGACTTCCCAAAGCATCGATATATGAGTCATTCACTAATCTTAACTTGGAGTTCACTCCTGGGTTTCATTCTAGATACCATGTAGTCTTATAATAAAATAGGTGTATGGATAATTTGATTGAGGCTGGCTACTTAGCATATTAACTTGATGTATGATCATTAGGGAGGGAGCTGGGTTCAGCGAAAACCTCTTTTCTCTCTGCAGAAAAGGCAGAGTTGATGGTTTCTCATTTTTCAAGTGTGAGGCTGAGGGGCGTGAGCTATTTATAGAATCACTTCCCCCCAGAGACTGAACACAATAGAAGCCTGAACTCAAATGGTGACCAGATGTGTCCATTCATCCCCCAGTTTGTGTTTAGAAGCTGGAAAAGGCAGAGCCCCTGGGGAGTTGGCCTCAGGGCAGAAAAGGATGGATTGACTCACTCATAAGATCATCTTCTGTATACAAATAGCCCCTTGCATCTGGTCCCCAGGAGCGGAAGAGGTAAACAGAAGAGTGTGCTCAAACTCATTTTTCTTGCTTCTCTTTCTAGAAGTGGGGGAGTATTCCTTTGTTAGTCATTTTGTTGTCGGAGAGTGGGCCCTTCTTGGCTCAAAGTCCAGGTCCTTGGCAACTCGAGCAAAGAATTGAATGAGATACCGGAGTAAAAGTAGTTTATTAGAAGAGATGGTACATTTTAAAGAAGTAGAAGTAGGCCCAAGCAGTAGAGAATGGCTTAAGGGCCAATTATTAGAAGAGAAATTATTTCAAGGAGTTTGGAGCATATGGAGCGGGCCGCGTGAAAAGGCCAGGCATAAAAGGCTCGAGAAGGAAGGAAGGAGGTCAAAAGGGAAGAAGCGGTCCAAAAAGAGACAGACTTCCCAGGACTTGGAGTTTTTATCCCTTTTTCTCTGGAATGGGCTGTTCCTCTCTGGGCATGGGACCACTTGATTGGACGTTTTGAGTGCAGAGGGGAGGTCACCTGGGCGGTCACATTCTATGGGACGTGCAGGAATGCAGAGACCCAATGCCTGCCTCTAACTGCCTGCCTGGTTTTCCCCTTGAGAGACGTGATCCCCATAAAATCTCTATGGGAAGTTGAGGGACAGGAGGTCTTTTTTTCTGTATCTGCTTCCTGCTGGGCAGGGGCGTAGAGCTGTCCCTGCCTATTGGGGGATTCACGGAACTCTCACCCTAGCTGATCTCAGATGGAAGGAAGGGGTCTCAAGCTCCGCCTGGAAGACCGCTGGCTTCTTTGGTTGCGACTGGCAATCTTGCTGGGGTGTCATCTGTATTCCTAAGGCTCTTGAATGAGGAAAAATAGATTTTAATTAATAAATCTGTTAGCTGTACAATCTATTGTTTAGGATTCTGAAACTGATTTACAAAGCAATTAAGAAGCAGGGGTGTGGGTCTTTAGTCCAGGATTCAAAAAATGGTTAGAAAAGTAATCAAAGCCAAGAGCTAAGGAACTAAGAAAACTAGGGAGGAGACTTAACATTTCTATACTTAACATTTCTATAGGAAAGAAAACTTAAAAATTTCTCAGTGGTGGGGGTGCTGCTTGGTTGGCAGGTAGCAATTTCATTGCTCAATCCTCATCTCTAGTTAGGCAGTTAGACACAATACAAATGCTTTCTGAGCCTATGTGCTGAATTGATACAGGAGGAAGAATGAATACAGCTTCCATACAGTTGGTAGAGATAGTGGTTCTGCTAGGATGAGATCTGACAGGAATGGAAACTCTCAATTACTTTTTTTTTTTCTTTACTATTCCTCCCATATTAAACTAACCCCATCTTATTTGTGGTGGTGTTGTGGTTTAAAGCTCAAATATGTAGTGGTCTCTGGCTGATACTGGTTTTCCTTTTTTCCCCCACATCAGAGACTTTAAGAAAACAGAAGCAACTTCCTCCTTCATAAGCGTCTGGAAACATTCCCATATAGTTTAAAGATTTGATTTCAGGGTTTAGAAAATGTTCTCCTGACCAACTCACTTAAGTGGGAAATAAAAGAAAATACTACTTTTTGAGAACCTGCTCTGTTCCAGGTACTGAACTGAGTACCTGACTTATTATCTCCCTCACCTTTCACAGCAACCCTGTAAAGTGTGTTATTATCCTCTCTACTGTACAGATGTGAAAACTGAGGTTCAAGGACAAGTTAGGTGACTTGTCCACAGCCACACTACTAAGAAGCGGAACTCAGAGTGAAACCCAGATCTGCTGCCTCCAAAGCCCTTGCTCTTTCCACTACTCCCTGCTGCCTGCTCTGTGTGCTAACTCCTCCTGACTGTGCGATCCTCTAATATTTTAAGTATAATATGGATTAGCTGGCAATTGGAAAACTTTGGACTGTTAAGCTTTGCATTTACTATAGGAAAGGACCCAGGAGTCATGAATAAGAACATTGTATTACTGCCTTTCTCTGACATATGGAGAACATACCTAATTTTAGTTTTGTATCTGAAGCATGTGCTCGTCTACAGGAGCAGTCAGGGTGGTTTGTTCTGAATCCCCTGAGTAGCCCTAACTGACCCAACCACTCTCTGAGACACAAAAAATAGCTCACATTTCATAGCAAAGGGATGCTTCATTTCACCTATTCTGACCCAGGGGCCAGGTTTTGAAGTGGAATTTAAAAGTGAAAACCAGAGGTGCCCAGGAAGGAGTCTGGGGTCTGTGTACTAACCTGTCCTCCAGTGTGCTCCTTTTCCTCCCCAGCACAACTCAGCACTTCCTGGTACCTCTTTTTCTGAGTAGGTCCTTTCTCATTTGTGAAGTATCCTAAGGTGTCAAGTTTAATATTGGGGAGGGAGAGAATGAATACAGGACCTACAGACTGAAGCCAGAAGAATTTTAATATAGGTTTTTGAATGAAATGAAATCATACATTATTTTCAAGGTTTATCCTAAATTCCACCAGCTTTAATTTCCAAGCAAAGAGGAACTTCATCTGCTAAGTTCAGTGTCTTCCACGTAGAAGTTATTTATTCACCAGAGAAATGAATCTGTTAGGCATTTGTCAGCTCTGTTAGGATTTTTAAAGGCTTCTTAACTGTGCTTCATTGAAAATCAGTCCCAAGTCCCTGAGTGACTGTCCAGGTTTTTGTCAGTGCATCTCTTGGTTGTCACCAGCAGGTAATTGAGCTGAGTGCTCACCACTGTCAGGGCTCTCTTGCACAATCTTAATTTTTTTTTTTTTTTGGTCTTTTGCATGCACTTTGGTAAGTGGCTGTGACAACCCTGAGAAGCACCTCTGTCAGGGCTTCGGCTAAGGCTGGAGTCATGCTTTGTTTGGAGTCTATATGAGGGAAAGAGGCACAAGATGTGCCACAAGACCAGTGTGGTTAGAGATCTTGTGATTCTGATAGTATGCAGCTCCTCTCTTCCGCAAACTAGCCTTCAGGGTTGAAGGAGGGAAGTGTGGCTGGAGGGAAAAAGGGCCCTGCCAGTGGTATGCAGGAGGCAGATGCTATTCAGATCAACATAAAACCGATCTCTTTAATTGGACCTTGGATGCTGAGGATGCTGAGGGCGGGCTGAACCCAACTATGAAACCGGGACTTTCTTGGGGGGCTCAGCTCATTGGCTTCTCCAGCATTAAGATTGGTCTCTAGAGACCCATTCAGACTAAACAATATTAAAAACAGGAAATTTGCTCCTAGCAGCATGGTTGCAGGAAAACTTTTTCCACTTAGGCAGGAATGAAACTTAAAAACAGAAACTCCATCTCCCAGGCTTGTTTTCTTCTAATGTAAAAGTATTAGCAACTCAAACTTGAAGTGGCTTTGTTCTACTTGACTGCCTCTCAGCGTGCTGCCTGACTGGGACCCATTACAGAAGGTGGTAAAGAGCCCTCGTGAACACATTCAAAAATAGGGAAACAGTGCTACATGGAGGACACTGACCTGGTGGTGATGTTCCTCTTGGCTGAAGATCAAATATGTGGAATTAATGCAGGCAGAATTTAAGGGAGACCTAGAGAATAGCCATCATTTAATTGTATTCAGCACACATTGATTGTGCATATTCTGGACTCAGCCCATTTTCAGTCAGTGTTAACTGAGTGTGTGCTGTGTGTTTTGCTTGGGTGCCATGTCACAGCTGCAGCCTTAGATGTGTGATGCTTTCCTCTTTAGTACCGAAGTGGCTTGCTCTGGTTCGCTTGTGACAGTCAGCGCAGGGCATCCCAGGACCTAGAGATCTAACTCCTGGGACTGCTGCGCTTTTGCATGATATGCTGCTGAGGTTAGTGGTGGTGGACAGGGGACATTTTGGAAGCAGGGAGCAGAGACAAAGAGGAAGCTAAGAGCTGGGGTGGGGGGAGGAGGGAGAGGGGGAATGCGCTTCTTCCTCCGCTGCGGTGATGTCACTGCCTAAATAGACCGTGTGGAGGAAGGAAGCTTCTGAAGCCCTCTGTGAACATGACCAAGGGCCCTTTCTGTTGCCCCAGCATCTGTTCACAACCTCTCTCCTCTGGCTCAGTCTGTGTGTCACGAACAAGTTACAGCAGTAGAAGAGACTTGAGCACATGTATGTCATTATTTTTGCTGGTGAGAAAATGGAACTACTCTTTAAAAAAAACCAAAAAACTTTTTATTAAAATATACAGAACAATGCATATATAAGGGTACAGCGCACATTTTCTATCCACTTGAATTTTCACAAGCCCAGCATACCCATGTAACCAGCATCTAGATCAAGAAACAATTTTACCAACACCTCAGAAACCCCCCTCGTGCTCTGTTAAAATTCATTTTAAAGCTCTTTCCTGGGATTTTTTTTCCAGTGAACGCTCTGAAATGTTGAGAAGTGAGCTGCTTGTGAATGGGTGTCTCTCATCTCAGCTCAAGAGTGGCGTTCATCATGCTACTTCCTGGTAGACCCAGCAGATGGGTCTTGTACAAATGACTGAGAATAGTCTCTGCCTCTCTTCAGACACTATTACGTAATACAGTGTGCCAGGATGATAGAGTTTGGTTGCAGGAGTTACTTTTACATGTAGTCTTAGAGTTTTCTGGTGAAGAGAGGCTGAAACACTAGTTAATGGAGACCCTGTGCAAAACAGACCCAAGAGAAATCCGGATGGTCTCCTAAAATCACCTAAGGGTACGAGTAGATAGAAAGTTTGAATGTAGGTGTAAGTCCTCCTTCTAACACTAAATTGCTGTGTGACCCTGAGCAAATTACCCTTCTGGACATCAGTATTGTCCCTAGCTAACCTGCTAATCTCTGAATCTAAGATGGGGAAATAGAGCCCTGTCAGCCTTTCTCTTCAACCTTCCCTTCTTTTTCTGACTTCCAAGACTGTATGTGGACTCCGTGAACAAGACAATGAGCCTCGTTCTCTCTTTCTCTGGTTTATTTCTGTTTATATTGTGCTTTCTTTATAGAGGGTCTTAATGTGATTCAATTGAGAGTCGTCAATATCCTATTAACCTTCTTCCATCCAGCCCTGGGCTGGTATCTAGCTACAGAGACAGATTTTGGGTTGTTCTTACTTTGTGTTACATTTATAAACTACACTGAAAGTTAAAAAGTATATCTATACTTTTTATATGTCATGCTGAACATCTTCAAAATAAAGTAGGTTAGTGGGGTTTTAGTATGTTTGTTCTTTGTCCCCCCTTCTCAGTTTCGGTTACTGCTCAGGTTGAGAACGTGCCCTATTTAATAGCTGCATGTAGGGCTGTATTACAGCCCGGTGTTGTGAGCTATTATCCACATGCCGGCAAAGCATCTGGCAAGCTTCCTAAGAGCCATGCCTGCGCTTTGGGGTAGCACCATGCTGATTCTATGGCCCACATAGTAATGGAAGGTATCTACATAAAGGGGAGCCAAAGGGCCGGCCGAGTGGCTTGGTTGGTTAAGAGCTCACTCAAGAGTGAGAGCTCTGAGGGGCCATCCGAGTG
>NW_017731442.1:2795347-2796749 GCF_001890085.2 Hipposideros armiger
AGGGGAACAGACAAGTTGCTGTCCTTTTGTTCTTCAGTCTAGTTGTGGAGGACGTCACTTCACTGGCCCATGTTGGTATTGTGATCATTGCGCTCTTCCTGGCTGAGGTAGTCAGTCGCTGGCCATTGGACGGCCACTCACACTGACTGCTAGCCACTCACGGTAGCTTATGGCAGCTGACTGCAGCAGGGGCTGCAGCCTACGCTGTCACCATCGACTCACAGCAGCCCAGCTCCAGGTGAAGCTGTTGTTCACCATCTTAGCTGTAGAGGGTGCAGCGTCACTGGCCCTCATGTGCGATTCAAGCTGGGGCCCTGCTGCTCAGCGCTCGCGCTCCCAAGCCAACTCTTATAACCAACAAGCCACTCAGCCAGCCCACCCGGGAACTTTTTAGAAATGCAGATTCTTGGGCTCTACCTCAGACCTACTTAATAAAAACTTCTGGGGGTGGAGCACTTCAGACTGTTTTAACAGCCCTCCAGCTGATTCTGATGCCTGCTAAAATCTGAGCACCAAGCTTTACAAATTTTCTATTGGTAGCATAGCACAATTACAGGTTGGGGGAGGGATTAGAAGTTGGAAAACAGCTGTCTTTAAACGAGCTAACTTCTTCATAGTGGAGCATTATCTAGTGTACAAAGTGCTTTCTCATGTATTATGGTCACCTACCTGTATTTGTCACAAAATTGTGGTAGGTTCCATTATTTCTACATTTTCGAAGGGCTGATAGATACTGCCATTATATAATAAGTTGTAGAGATGGAACTTTGTCACTTAGACTTTTCTGAGTCCCAGATCCTGGCCCCTTTCTATAGCACACATAGCTTTTCTATCCTCAAGCTGTGGGTGGCTGTTTTCAGGCTGACTTCCTCAGTAACAGACCCTGAGATGGGGACTTGTGTGAAAGTAATTTATTAGGACGTATTGCCAGGAAAGAAGTGGTAGTTGAGGTGAGGAAGCGACACCAGCAAGAGAAGGCAGCCATGCAACCCCAGAGTTCTGAAGACAGAGTATAGAGTTTTCCTGATGAAGAATTTCCTGATCAGAGTTTTCCTGCACCCATCAGTCACTGGTAAGGCTGTTCCTAGGACCTCTGGTTCTCAAAAGGAGTTCCAGTACCCTGAGGGGAGTCCTCCAAAAAAGAGACTAAGAGACACAGGTACTGACTTGTGGGAGTGAAAGCATACCAGCTTCTGGTATGCAGGAAAATGGTAAAGGAACTAAGTGTGTGTGGGAGGAACATTAACAGTACCTGCTACACCATCAAAGCTGACCTGGAATACTGCGGTAGGGAGCTGAGGAGTTGTGAAATATGTGCTGGTCCCAAAGTGGCATGTGGCAAAACCACTCTGTGTATCCTTTTCCCAAAACGTTCTGGGGGAGCCCTGCTCCCTGTGCAGTT
>NW_017731442.1:2798760-2799741 GCF_001890085.2 Hipposideros armiger
AGAGCTCTGAGCAACAGGGTCGCCAGTTCAATTCTTGGCCCAAGCTGAGCTGCTGCCAAGCTGCCAACAGGTGGCAGGATGGCTCAGCTAAAAATAAATAAATAAATACATAAATAAATAAATAAAAGAATCTACATAAAGGGGAGCCAATGAGAAGAAAGATCATAGAGTTAGAGTTTTGTAAACTGGGCTGAATTTTAAAAAATCATCTGTGATGCTATATTGTTTTTGTTAAGACTGCCCTGTAGAGCCAAACTGCCTGGGTTTGAGTCCTATCCCTGACATCTACTAACTGTAATACTGGGCAACTTTCTTGACCTCTGACTCAGTTACCTCATCTGTAAAATGATGATAATGATTATCTATTTCATGGGTTACTGTGAGGAGTAAATTATAATTATGTAACGTTCTTTGAACATTACCTGGTATATTTCAATAGTGAATGAATTATTATTTTTGTTGTTACTTTAACATCTGTTGTGACACTAGACTGGCAAATATCTGAATCTCCTTTTTTTCTTTCTTTTTTTTTTTTTTACTATCTGTAGGTATGTGAGTTAGTATGGGATTGAGATTTAATTTAGAGTTTCCTCTGCAGAAATTTTGTTTTCAGCCAACTTTGCTTGCAAATTTTTGTTTCATAAGATGGGAACATCTATAACATGGAAAAGAAACTCTCACAATTAAGTTTTTTTTAAAGCTAAGTGTTTCTATCCTAGACATTCTATAGTAAGATAGAATCACTGTAAGCTCTTGTTAGTTCCACTCTGCAGAGGTGGGTGAAGTCTTCCTTATAACAGTAGTTCTTAAAATGAGGCCTCCTGATCATCAGCATCAGTATTACCCGGGAAGTTTTTTTTTTAAGATTTTATTGGGGAATTAGGGGAGGGGAACAGACAAGTTGCTGTCCTTTTGTTCTTCAGTCTAGTTGTGGAGGACGTCACTTCACTGGCCCATGTTGGTATTGTGATCATTGCGCTC
>NW_017731442.1:2804871-2807999 GCF_001890085.2 Hipposideros armiger
TTTCTCCCTGTGTCTCATAACCATGTCCACCAACGAGAATGCTAATTTACCAGCTGCCCACCTTAACCGATTCAAGAGCAAGGGGAAAGACAGTACAGAAATGAGGTGGTGCTAAATAGAAGTTAATGTGGAGCTAAGGAAAGCTAAGGATGACCAGATGCTGAAAAGGAGAAATGTAAGCTCATTTCCTAATGATGCTACTTCTCTACTGCAAGAAAATCTCAGCAATCGGCACTGTAAATTGGTCTGTTGATGACATTGTCCAGGTAATTTCCAACAATTTGTAAAGCCAGCTTCAGGCTCCTCAAGCTGCTGAGAAATTCTTTCTAGGGAAAAACGACCTCCCATAGACAACATGATCTGGACTGGTTTAATTCCAAATTTGTGTCCTTGGGTAGAACTGACTGTAGTCCCATTCAGTTTGAATCTGCTTGGGTGCTAACATTGCTTCCAGGACATCAGAACAGACCAAAGCTGTGGTAGATAGAGGTGCTATCCTTATTCCAGCATTCATTTCTCTGTTGGCATCTCCCCTTGCTCACATCAGTGAACGAGCTGTATGGAAACATTGCAGGTGGTGGTTCAGTTTTCTAAGATTGTGTCTAGTATGATACAGTTGATCCATTGTTGGCTCATCTTGTATTTCCTAATATGTCATCTTTAGCATGTGGTTACTTGTATCACCTTACCTGGACACTTGAAACCTTTGTTGCAACAAGAGTCCTGCACCCCCATAAGATTATTTTGAGCAAATTCTTCCAACTTTAGTTCATCTCCTGCATCACGATGATCTAGAAGTATTAGCAGATACCTGCTGGACCATTTCCTACCTTACAGATGGCCCAAATGAACAAATCGATATGGTCATGAAAACAGGAGTTGTGCCTCAACTTGTGAAGCTTCTAGGAGCTGTTGAACTCCCAGTTGTGACTCCTGTGCTAAGAGCCATAGGAAATATTGTCACAGAGACAGATGAGCAGACTCAGTTCATCTGAGATGAACTGAGTAGATATGGGAGCACTTGCTGTCTTTCCCAGTCTGCTAATTAGCCCCCAAACTAGTATTCATAAGGAAGCTACAGGGACTATGTGAAACATCACAGCTGGTCACTAGGACCAGATACAGCAAGTTGTGAATCATGGATTAGTCCCCTTCCTTGTTGGTGTTCTCACCAAGGCAGACTTTAAGGAAACTGTATGGGCTGTGACCAAAGTGTTGGAACTGATGGGCCGGCCGAGTGGCTCAGTTGGTTAAGAGCTTGCTCTAGAGTTTGAGCTCTGAGCAACAGCAGTTCGAGTCTGGCCCGAGCTGAGCTGCCGCTGAGCTGCCAACAGGTGGCAGGATGGCTCAGCTAAAAAAAAAAAAAAATCAGAAAAGTGTTGGAACTGGTGAACAGATTGTATACCTCCTTCATTGTGGCATAATAGAACCATTGATGATCCAAAATTNTGTCCCACCTGGCCGCCCCCAGAAATATTTTTTAATAAGAGTCTCATTTTGTGATTATTTAGGAAAAAGCGGCTTAACCGTTGTTATGCTGCTCACTGAATAATCATCACTCTTCATCTCCTGCTGTGTGATAGAATTTCACTTCCTGGTCCCATAGTGTGATGTAGGGCCGTATGATTAGTTCTGTTTAGCTCATGATGAGCAGAAATGATTTCTGAGCATTTGGTTGCAGGGGTATGACTTTCCAAAGCCCTCTTTCCATGATCAGCAACCTTGGAGACAGGTTGTTCTATCAGCTGGGTTCTAGATAAGTGACAACCATCAGAGCCGCCTGCTGACCCACATGTAGCATGAGCCCAACATAAACTTTTTTTGTTGTTTTTAGCTATTATGCTTTGGGAGTTTGCTACAGTAACCTAAGTAGCCCATCTTGACTGATACACTGTTCAGTGTTGGCTTATTGAATGACTTTAACTTAGGGACAGTGTCAGTCGTTGTAAGAAAATAGGTCAAGTTGACCTGTACATGTATTTTTACTTTATTTTCAATGGTAAATGATTTTAATGTATTTCTAAGGGTTAGAAGGTCTTTTACATATGCAGGACTCCCTTTAGTCTTGCTTTGTTCCCTTTTCCTCTTGTAACTCACAAACCCACTTCTGTTTTTGAGAAACTGGCTCTAAAAGGACTTTTGCCCTACAGCAGGGTGGGTCAAATCTGGCTACTACCTACTTTAGTAAAGCTTTATTGGAGCATAGCCATGCCAATTTGTTTATGTAATGTTTATGGATGCTTTTGTACTGCAAAGGCAGAGTTGAGTAGTTGTAACAGAGACCATATGGCCTACAAAGCCTTATATATTTGCTGTCTGCCCTGTAGGATCCTTAATTATAGGAATGGGAAGATTCCTGGGTAATTTGCCACAATTGTTGCAGACGCCCTAGCTCCCAGAAGTTTTACCTGATGGAATGAAGGCCTGGATCTCCAGTGACCCTGTATTTTATATACTATCCTTAAGGCAGTGACACAGCTTACCCATCTTGGATTCTGCCTGTGATAAAGAAAAGACTTCCTCAACCCTAATAATCAAACCATCTTCCATATTGCCACCTTCATTGTCTTGGTCCAGGCCGGCTGCTGGGCAGACTGCTCTCAAGTCCACTTATGCGACTGCTGCTCAGTGATTCTGCTTTGTGTTTGTTGCTGTTGACATAGGGGTTGTCAAGCTGCATGGAAGAGAGTGGTCAGATTATTTTATATGATGGGTCATGAATGTAAGGCTGTGTGGGGAGATACGGAAACTGGAAATTTTCAGCAGTCACACAGCCAGGCCACATGACACTGGAACATTATTCATTACTGCTCAGAATTCAACAGTACCCATAGGAGGCCAATAGCAGCCCTCTCTCCCATGCAGAGCTCCCCAGGAGAGTTGACCATGTCAGTTAATCTTTATCCAATTTGGCATACACTTATTAGCATTCTTATTTGGGTCAATAATGGCTGACAGCCTCTCTTAGGCCTATGGCGAATGTGCTTGCTTTTGCTTGGTGTACAGTCAGTTGGGGCCTGGAAAGCATGGCAAATGATATATAAAACATGGTGAATTATGGTCAAGAAGCCACCTGTGGTTGTCTTTTTTGAAGGGATGTTGGAATGGCAAGAACTTAGAGTCTTCAG
>NW_017731442.1:2812194-2822048 GCF_001890085.2 Hipposideros armiger
ACAAAAACCTGTGCTTGAAATGTTTATTAATAATTGCCCAAACTTGAAAGCAACCAAGATGTCCTTCAATAGGTTAATAGATAACTTGGTACATCTAGACAATGGAATATTATTCAGTATTAAAAACAAATGAGCGCTCTCAGTTGAAAGCTTCAGGACTCTATTCCAACATGGCCAAAAACAACTCTCTAAACAAGACCACAGCAAGGAATCATAGACGAAGCCGCACCAAATTCACAGAAGACCAGTTGAAAATCTTCATGAAAGCATTCAATCAAAAACCTTACCCAGGTTATGCTACCAAACAAAAGCTTGCTTTAGAAACCAATACTGAAGAGTCTAGAATCCAGATTTGGTTTCAGAATCCAAGAGCTAGGCACGAAGTTCAGAAAAGATCAGAACCTGAGAAGGACTTAGAAGCAAGCCAAGACCAAGATCACCCTGAAGAGAAGATTCATGGTAGAGAAGATAGACGGTGTCATACCAGCTATACTTCCTCTCAGTTACACACCCTCATCACAGCATTTACAAACAATCCTTATCCTGGGATTGATTCCAGAGAGCAACTTGCTAAGGAAATTGGGGTTCCAGAGTCAAGAGTCCAAATTTGGTTTCAAAATCAAAGATCTAGGTTCCATGTCCAGAAAAAAAGAGAACTTGATGAGCCTTTAGAACAGAAACAAGACCAGGAACAAAATCTCTGCGACGAGGGAGTTTAAGGTACAGAAATTACACCAAATGGCACCAGTCTCACTAACAAGTGTCTTATTTCTCTGAAGCCAGAACAGGATGGACCAAGAGATAAATTCAGTGTATTTTATGTCATCTGCCTGGGCTCCAAATCTCTCTCATGCTGGGAACATACCCTTCTAAACATACCTTCAGCTCCTCAAGAAGCTGAGCCTTCTGGACATGGTAAACAGAATATCAGGAGGCAGACAGGTACAAGGCACCACATAGCCCTACCAACGGAGCCTGGCTCCACAGTTCAGCAGATGTCAAAGAAAATGAAAATAAACTGTTTTTTTGGGGGGGGAGGGGGAACAGTGTGTTTTTCCGGGACCCACCCCATGAACTCCAGGTCGAGTGGTTGTTTCATTCTAGTTGTGGAGGGTGCAGCTCAGTGGCCCTTGTGGGGATTGGACTGGCGGCCTTAGTGTTATGAGCACTGTGATCTAACCAACTGAGCTAACCAGCTGCCCCAAATGAAAATAAACTTATTCATATAAAAAAACAAACAAGCAACAATAACAACAACAACAACAAAAAGAACTATCAAGTCATGAAAAGACATGGAGAAATCTTAAATGCATATTACTAAGTGAAGAAAAAGCCAATATGAAAAGGCTACATTCTGTATGATTCCAACTATATAACCATCTGGAAAAAGCAAAACTATATGGAGACAGTAAACAGATCAGTGGTTGCCAGGTGTTCGGAGGAAGCGGGGGAGGGATGACTAGGTAGAGTACAGGAGATTTTTAGGGCAGTGAAATTATTCTGTGTGATATTGTAAAAGTGGATACATGTCATGTTTCATTGGTATGATACATTATTCTTTTCATTGATTTCTGAGTAGTTTATAATTTCAGTTTTGTTTTCCTCTTTGATTCAAGGGTTATCCATAAGTGTGTTTCTTAATTTCTTTCCTATCTTGTTGTCCTTTTGCTGCTAATTTTTCATGGTGGAACAGTGACCCTCCTATTGCATTCCTTGAGATTTTGCTATAAATAATGCAGTGCACATTAAGATGAAAGAAAAAATAAACCTACTCCTTAATATGACCCTGATATTTTAGTTTTATCTCCCAACATATTCGGTTTTCTGAATTCCACCTGGAGAGCCATGCGTATTCATTACTCACAGCTTTGCATGTATTGCTCATACTGCCTACAAAATCATCCCCATCATTAAAATCCAACTCATGTTTTAAGGCCCATTTCAGATGTTTCCTATTTCATGAAGTCTTCCCTGGTTCTTGAGGTAGCATTCTCATCCTCTTAAGTTTTGTTGAATATCTTCCTTTTGCCCTTCCAGATCATCTCTTGAACCTTTTTCACCTTACTCTTTGCCTCAGGGGCTGACTTGTTGGACTAATCAGTGGGCTCCCTTGCCCTCTGGCTTGAGGTTGGGGTTGAACAATGGAGAACCCTAGCAGGAGATCAGAGGGAGAGGTTTCCTCCTGTCCAGGTCTCTTGGTCTGGCCTCCTTTTTACCTTAAGGTCAAGCTTCCCTCAAGGAGGCTCTCTCCACATGATTCTCTCCTTCCATGTTTTGGTGAGTCCTTCTTTCTCTTGCCCATTTGGGCCCAGAGGTGGTGAATTTCCAGCACTGGTTCCAGGTTATTGCACTATCCATTGTAGTTTTCCCACTCCCCTCCCGCCCCTGTGTAAATAGTCTTTTAATTTCCTTGAACTTGAATTATTCTAATTTGAGTGTACCATCTTTTTCTGCTCAGACCCTGATTGATACAGTGCCACAACATGTCTTTTGTACCTGTAGCATGTTTTGTTTTATTTTTATAGTAAGTCGTTAATTTGTTTCGACAGGATTGCAAAATAAATATTTTATGCTTGATGCGTAATTTCATGTATTAAGTGTTTTTTCATAATTCATTTCATTTGATTTTTACAATATAAACATCATCCCTATTTTGCTGATGAAGGGAAATTTAACAGTATTTGACACACTAGAGATCTATAGGAACCTAGGCCTGACTCAGAATCCAGTGTGCTTTCTGTTGTACTTTTCTTTACATTTCTTTATCAATTAAACTTTTGAAAAATTTTTGAAATGATCGCAAACTTAAGAAGATGGAAGTACATTGAAACATTTTTTTCCTGAACTGTTTGAAAGTTGTCAACCTAATACCCAATTGCCCCAAATACTTGAGTGTACATTTCCTTATAGAGAAGAGCATTCTCTAACATAACCACATACAACCTTCCAAATTGAGAAGTTAAATTGTTACATTACTACCATCTAATCCTTAGACCCCATTCAAGTTTTACTGTCTCAGTAAACGCCTTTATAGCAAAAAGATCTGGTTCAGGATCCCTTGTTGCATTTAGTTATCTTATGTCTAGTCTAATTCAGCCTGGAATAGTTCCTCAGTTTTTTCTTGTATTCATGATGTTGCACTTTAGAAGATTGTAGACCAGTTATTTTATAGAATGTTCCTTATTTTGGCTGTCCAATGTTTCTTCATCATTAGATTTATGATTATGCATCTTTGGTAGGAATATCACAGTTTATTTTGATAACTTGATTAAGGTGGCATCTGTGAGGCTTCTCCACTGTAAGTTACTCTTTTCCCCTCTTTGTGATTAATGTTTTGTTGAGTGGTACTTTGAAACTATATAAATATTCTATTCCTCATCAAACTTTCAAATGATTTATTTATTTATATCTGTATTGATTCATGGTTTCCCATTTTATTCAATGGATTACAGTTTGTTATTATTATGATGCTTAAAATGTTCCTATTAGGGGAAAATATTTAGAAGCCAAGGTTTGGGTGCTAGGTGTGATCATTGCTATTGGGGTATCAGTGCTTTCAGGTCCTCTCAGTGGAGTTAGACAAAGCTGGGGAATATATCCTTGCCTATACATGTGTGTATACACACACATGCACAGTTATATCACATCTGTTTCTATACCTATTTATATTGAAACCAGTGATTCTGATCTAACACTCTATCGTTCAAAGAAGAGAGGTGAGGAGATAAGTTGGATGCTGGATGGAGTAAATTGAAAATAACCCAACCAATTTAGCAAATTTATTTCAGGACAGGGGGTGCTTGATTAAGGACCTATGGATTCACAGAATTTTGGGAAATGAGGGCTTAGAAATAGTGAAGAGTGGGTCTTCTGCTGTTTTCCTTTGTGCTCTATATCACTGGGAATCATTGACCTTGAGTTGTAGTTATAAATACTATTGCTACTGATGTTTCTTAATGGGAATTTTGGGTTTCATTTATCCCATGTTGGTATGAGAATAAGAAAATTGTCAGTTGCTAAAAAGAATTGTGTGAATTATGAACCTCTAAAATTATAATTTTGGGGCCGGCCAAGTGGCTTGTTGGTTAAGAGTCGGCTTGAGAGCACCAACTCTGAGCAGCAGGGCTCTGGTTCAGATCCCGCATGAGGGCCAGTGACGCTGCGCCCTCTACAGCTAAGCTGGTGAACAACAGCTCGGCCTGAAGCTGGACTGCCGGGAGTGGACGGCAGCCAGTGTGAGCCGCTGTGAGCAGCCATCCAATGGCCAGTGACTGATTTGCCTCTCCCTGGAAGAGCGCAATGATAATACCGACATGGGCCAGTGAAGTGACGTCCTCCACAACTAGACTGAAGAACAAAAGGACGGCAACTTGTCTGTTCCCCTTCCCCGATTACCCAGCACTGTTCCCCTCCTCCAATTCCCTAATAAAAGCTTAAAAAAATTATAATTGTGAAAACTAACAGAAATGATTAAAATGCTGAAGTGTTTTAGGTATATAGGAATGAAAAGCAGCACACAAGAGCTTATATACTGAGTAGCAACCATATAAAATTTATATATTTGTAGAACGACAGAAAATTACAATGAAAATACATTATATTCAGCAATGGCATTTGGGCAGTTCTTTACATTTTTTCTTCTTTTGGGACGTTGACTATTACTGATTTGAAAGTGCTGATTATATGTTGTGATATTAAATTGTTGTAAATCTACACTGTAGATAATATAGTTTTGGAGAAGACAGAAGAAAATGAGATAGAAATGCTTGCACATTTCAGCCTTTATTTTTCTTCTTTCTGCTAACTAAAGCTGTATAATGACACCACTTGGAGAAAGACTGAATGCTTTGGTCCTTTCTAAATGCCTTCTAGTTCTTTAGTCATGGCAGTTGCTGCAGGGTCAGAGAAATTTTAAGTGGGGACACTTTGGGAGATACTTTAGGATACCTCATGGTTTAGAAAATTGCAGCCCTTCCTGTGTCTCTTCCTCTCCCCTCCTTGGGGGGGGGGGGCTTATGGATCAATTAGCTTATGGACTGATTGTGAGAAGAGGGCTCGTCTATACAACCCAAATGGAAGCTTCTAGAAAGACTCTGTTTTATCTGTGGCCAGATAAAAATTTCATTTTATTAGGAAGTAGTGTTCTCATACCACTAATGGGTTGTGTAATGAGAATGGGCCACTGCTACTCCCAGTGGGCCCCTTTCATTGAGGCTAAGAATATGTAACTGCTGATGTCTATCTTTTTGTATCCATACTTCCTTGTTCCAATAAAAGTAACTTGAATGAGGGGATGGGGCAAAGAGATTTGTTAGGCTTGCCTGGATGTTTGTTGTTCCTGAGCTGGGAGATCTTTAGTCCTAGACATGAACTTTTCAAGGTTGACAGCCAGGTATTAAAAGATGGCAAGCAGAGGTCCAAAGTATTTTTCTGAGGGAGCAAAGTGGCTTAGTTGTTCTGTTGTTTCACCTAGAACTCAGACTTCCCAAAGGATTGAAATAACAGGGATACATTATAGATTTTGTGGTGATGCAGTCCTGGGGTCACCCTCACTTAAGAGAGAAGGCCTTCATCTGGGGATATTATTCAAAAAAGGGACTTCTCGCAAAGCATGCTTAAGACACAGATCAAGTGCCAACTCTGCTATGAAGATTTCTCTAGCTACTCCAGCCCACAGTCATTTACCCTCCTCCAGATATAATATTTATGTTTATTCATATTCTTCTATGTACTAGTATTGTACTTTTTAGTCTGTGGTCTGTCTCTTCAACTATATAGTGAGCTCATTGTATTAGGTTGTCGGAACAGTCATGGCGTATTTTTTCTGTTTTTTGTTGCAAAAATGTGTCATGAGTTTTCCGACAACCCAATAGATCAAGACTATGTTTTAAGTGTCTCTCAAATCTCTCACAGTGCCCTGAGCTGTGCTAGGTCCTTGTTAGGAATTTACTAAATGCCCTTTCCCTGAGGCGAAGAGAAACCTAATTCTGGGTCCTGCCTGTCTCAAGACTGGCTTCTTTCAGAATATGATTCTTCTCTCTCTCCATTGGTGTGGCATACATAGGTTTCAGTCGGCCTTGCTGTTTACCTGCATTTCAATTTTCTGTTGTAGTTTCTTTCCCCTCCTGTTCCTTGGGAACTGTTTATACAATTTCCATGGTATACATTGCATGGATACATACAAGTATTAATGAATGTTAATAAAAAATGAAGGGAAATCTCTATAGTTCACAGTATAAAATGCAGAACCCAAATAGGTAATCTAGTTTCATCTGTGAAAGTCAAATATAGGCTGTTGCCTGTTTTTTCTAGAGAAATTGGCTACAAAAGACCAGGGACATTACCTGGTCTGTACTTGAACGGGGGCCCAAATTATGTTGATTTACTCCTAGCCAGGCTTACAATGGGAATGGACTGTCTGTAAACATATTGGGTATAGACTCAAAGATGACCTGTGGTGGGATTGAGGGACTAGTCCAGAATTTACCTGACGTTTATGAAGAGTGGACAGCATTTCCTGACACTTTGACCAACCTGGCACAGATGAGGCTTTCCGTCCCTTCCTAGACACTTTGTTTGCACTTTGGGTCAGCTAATGCCAAGTGGAGTCTGGGCTGTGGCTTAGATAGATTTGGGTACCTGATGGGTGGAGCTATGCTTTCTCACTTGGGAAATTAAATACTTTAAATTAAAATAAAAGATATCAAGTTGCCTAAGTATAAATATAGGGGAAACATAATTAGAAGAAGGTTAAAAAAATAAAAACAACTAGGTTCAGTTTAGTTTCCTCATTATATTCAAATGCTATTTTTAATTACTATATATCAGAATTTAAGACCTGGAAGGGACATTAACTATTATGTAGGAGTAGAATAAAAGTCTGAAAGAGTAAACTATACATCAACATGTTAACAATGTTATCTAAATGGCGGAATTATTTTTGTTTATTAGCATTTTTTTTGTTTTTTTCTTCTATTTTTTAATATTTATGTAATAAAACATTATAAGAATAATTCTCACAGCAAATACTCAAATACTGATCCTTGTTAATAAAGGTGTTTATTGCTGCATTAAGTAACAATTTTACTAAAAGAGAAAAAATTTTTCTAGTACAATCCTTTTTTTTAACAATGGAGTTATAGATCAAGAGAGACAAGTAATATTTAAAATCCATTTAAACAGATTACATCATAGAATTTAAAGCCATTTTCTTATAAATATTTCTTTAGGTAAATTAACAAAAACTTCTAAAGAATTTGTTTTCTGCATGAAAAATCTTAATTTATAATAGTAATTTTATTTCATAATAGAAATGAACGGGTCAAAAGAGACAAATTTCCTGTTATAAAGTGAATAAGTCATAGGAATATAATGTACAGCATGGTGACTATAGTTATTACTGTACTGCATATTTGAAAGTAGCTAGGAGAGTGGATACTGAAAGTTCTCATCACAAGAAAAAAATTTTTTTTTAATTGTATGGTGATGGATATTAACTGGATCTATCTATTGTGATGATAATTTTGCAATGTGTACAAATATCAGATCATTATGTTGTATACCTAAAACTAATATGTTATGTCAATTATAACCCATTAAAAAAAAAGCTAGAAAAAAGTAAAGAAATGTATGAAGCCTTCCTATGGGAAAGCATTAAGGGCCAAGAACTTCTTGTATTTTCTTGGATAGATAATCTCCCTTTCAGTGACATGATTTTCTTATTTATAAAAGGGAAAGAATAATCCCTAGGCCCTAACAAAACCTTCAAGACATGAAGGAAGAGATTTAATTATTTTTTTACTTTAATTTAATGGTTTGTGAAGGTGTTTTGGAAATAAAGTTTTAATAGGATAGGAGGTAGAAGTTGGTCAAAAGGTGTATCTATGAGAAGTTGGGACATATTAACTATGGTATCTGTATTTAGGTATCTATTTTACAAAATAAGTACATCATTCTCCTAAAAATATGTAAGGGGAAAGTAAGATAACTCTTTTGAATAGTCCTTATGCAGAAAAATGGAAAAAATAATATGTAATCACAATAAAAGTTTGCATTTATTTAGTGCTTACTTTTTGCTAGACATTGTTCTTAAAGCATTACATGTATTTACACAGTTAATCCTAACCTTATGAGTTTTAGGTATGTTTTAAATCTCTGTTTCACAGATGCAGAAACTGAGGTAAGGTTACTTGCCCTAAGCCAGTTCCAAAGCCTGTGTTCTTAACCACTAAATTTAAGTGTAGCTGTTTAGAGGAAGAGAACTCATTCTAAGCCCTTTCCCCAACTCCAGGCCCCATTAAGTTATTATATATTTAGTTATCCATATAGGGTTGATTTTTGATTTTGTACGTTCTATTGGTTTGACAAATGTTTAATGACATCTATATAACATAGTATCATGTAGAATAGTTTCACTGCCCTAAAAATCCTCATTGCTCCACCTATCATCTCTCCCTTCTCCCAACCCCTGCCAATCACTGATCTTTTTACTATCTCCATAGTTTTATGTTTTCCAGAATGTCATATAGTTGGGATCATACAATATACAGCTTTTTCAGATTGATTTCTTTCACTTAGTAATATGCATTTAAGGTTCCTCCATGTCTTTTCATGGCTTGAATAGCTCATTTCTTTTTAGCACTGAGTATTCATTGTCTAGAGGTACCACCAACTTATTTATCCATTCATCTAATGAGGAACATATTGGTTGCTTCCAAGTTTTTCAATTATGAATAAAGCCTCCATAGACATCTGTGTATAGGTTTTTGTGTGGACATAAGTTTTCAACGCCTTTGGGTAAATACCAAGGAGCACGATTGCTCAATTATATGGTAAGAGTATATTTAAGTGTGTAAAAAACTGCCTGTCTTCCAAAGTGACTGTTCCATTCCCACCAGCACGCGAATTCCTGTGGCTTCACATCCATGTCAACATTTGATGTTGTCAGTGTGTTGTTGTATTTTGGTCATTCTAATAAGTGTATGGTAGAAAAAATGTTCAACCTCACTAATCATTAGAGAAATGCAAATAAAAACCACAATGAGATACCACTTGACTCCGGTCAGGATGGCTATCATCAATAAATCAACAAGCCACAAATGCTGGCGAGGTTGTAGAGAAGAGGGAACCCTGGTGCACTGTTGGTAGGACTGCAGACTGATGCAGTCATTATGGAAATCAGTATGGAGGTATCTCAAAAAACTGGAAATGGAACTACCGTATGACCCAGCAATTTCACTCTTGGGAATCTATCCAGAGAAACCCAAGACGCTAATTCAAAAAAATATATGCACCCCTATGTTTATTGCAGCACTATTCATAATAGCCAAGGCTTGGAAACAATTGAAATGCCCATCGGTAGATGACTGGATTAAGAAACTATGGTACATTTATACAATGGAGTATTACTCTGCTATAAAGAAGAATTAAATCGTACCATTTGTGACGATATGGATGGACCTAGAGACTATTATGTTAAGTGAAATAAGTCAGTCGGAGAAAGACAAATACCATATGATTTCATTTATATGTGGAATCTGAAAAATTGAATGAACGAGCAAAGTAAACAGAAATGGTCTCAGAGATGTAGAGGAGCAACTGATGGCTGCTAGTTGGGAGGGGGGTGGGGATGAGGGAGAAGGGGAAGGGATTAGACAGCATAAATAGTTAACTACAGTATTGCCACAGGGATATGAAAGACAGTTCAAGGAATATAATTAATAATGCTGTAAATAACTTGTAGGGTGTCAGATGGTCACATGTCTTGCTAGGGAGACCGCATCATGGATGGGGTAGAGGCTTGATCACTGCACTGTACACCTGAAGCTGATGTATAATATTGTTTGTCAACTATA